>NC_081557.1:212127697-212205840 GCF_022355385.1 Mustela nigripes | reverse complement strand
GGGGGGAGGGGTTTTGGGAGAAGGGGGTGGGATTATGGACATTGGGGAGGGTATGTGCTTTATAAAAAATAAAAAATTATATAAAAAAATAAATAAAGATACTTGGAATGTTAATAATAATAATAATAATAATGGGACACCATCAAAGGGTTATTTAGCAGGGTATTGATATATTTAATTTATTCAATTTTATTTAGTTTTCTTTTTTAAATTTTCATAAGAAGACTTAACATGAGATTTACCCTCTTAATAGACTTTTAAACACAGTACAGTATTGCTATCAATATACATAAAGTTATAGAGTAGAAGTCTACCATGTACTTAGCCTTCGCAAGTGAAACTTTATATCTTTTAATTAAGAATTCACATATTCCCTTCCAAGCCCCTGGCAACCACATTTCCACTCTTCACTTGCATGAGTTTGACTATATTAGGCACCTTGAATAAGTGAAATCATGAAGTATTTTTCCTTTTCCTTCTGTGGCTAGCTCATTACACTTCACTAATGACCTTGAGGTTCATCCATGTCATCACAAACAGCCAGATTTCCTTCTTTTAGTTCTGAAAGAGCTTTCTGCCTATTGGATGGAAGTGACATGAGGATGGAGTCATGATGGCAGCTGCAGGAAGAAGAGCAAGGAGGCTTCTCAGTACACACCTGAATGAATGGAGTCTTCATTGGGGGTTGGCAGCATGGCTGGTGAGAATAACTCCACTGGGTATGCATTTCTGAGATAGAACAGATAGGACTAGTAAATAAATTAGCCAAGGGGCTGCGGAGAGAGGCAAATCAAATGTGACTTTTAGGACTTAGTCCTAAGTAATTGAGGAGGGAAGGTCTCACATCTCCAGTTGGGAGTACTGCTCCAGTGAGTGGGGTGAGTAGGAGAGTGAGGAGTCTGGCTTGGTTGTATGATTTCCATGAAATATTCAAATGGAAAGATGGTCCATTCACAATTGCTTTTATTACCCCTAAGTTACAGGAAAGAAAACTGTAGGACACATACTCAAGTCTGTCCAGACACAGCTTGTTTCACTAGACCACATTATTTTAAACCTCTGCACCTGCAGAGGTGAGGCATGTACCAAATGAGATCATAGATTTTAAAGTGTAATGATTATGAATGTGGGACACTATCTGAAGACAGGCCAGGGCATCAAACCCACAGGAGTCAGAAAACAGGTAAAATGTGTCCACTTCTGCCTGGAAGCTGTGTCCACTGCATGACAGGGTCAATCACATTTCCCAAGACAGTCTGCTCCAAAACCAGGCTTCACACCATCACCTCTGAATCATTTGTGCCACCATTGCTAAATAATTTACCTCCATTTAGACAAAATGGGCCCACAGGCTCCCCAAACATTGTGGGGCTGGTGCATAATTTACAGAGCAATGCTCAGCCTCCCCATGCAAGGAAAACAATGAGGCTTGGACACCTGCCAAAGTCGAGAAGGGCATCAGCTGGAATAGATAGAAAAAGCAGCTCATGGACGAGTATGTCAGAGAAGCAAAGTCACCTACTGAATCCTAGATTCCCAAGGCAAAAGCAAGTCAGGGAAATATGAGAATCAGGCTGCCTCCCCACAGGGGTTGGAGCTGGGGAGAGGGAGCATGTGGTTAGCATGTGTTTTGGAAGTCTGAATAAAATATTATCGATGCCACACTTTTCCTGATTGCTGAGAACATGAGACCCAATCAATCAGTGCTGTCCTTTGCAAATCTGCATTGCCTCTGGCAAGAAACATATTTAGCAAATATCCAAGCATTTTGAAGTGGATGGAAGATAACAGCTTGTGTTTGGGAAAAGAATAATAAGAAGTGTAATTTTCTGTGCCTGGAATTCTTTCCTCTCCACCCCTTAGGCACTGGAAAACTTCCTCTTCTTTTCTAAGAACCATCTCAATGGTTACCTCCTCCAGGAAGTCATCTTTTACTCTCTCAAGCAGACCAAGTTTTCATTCTCATAAAGAACTCATTTTGTGGGGCACCTGGGTGGTTCAGTCGGTTGAGCATCCAACTCTTGGTTTCAGCTCAGGTCATGATCTCAGAGTCATGAGCTTGAGCCCTGTGTTAGGCTCCATGCTTAGCAGGGAGTCTGCTTGAGATTCTCTCTCTCCCTCTGCCTCTGTTCCTCCCCTGCTTTGCTAAAATAAATAAATAAATCTCTCTTTTTTTTTTTTTTTTTTACTACATTTTGTAGATGTTGGTCTCCTACACAGACTGTGAGCTCTGCTTAAATCTGTAATCCCAGTACAAAATTGGATCCTAGCACAACTAGCACATGGGTTAAATGTCTGTAGAATAAATGAAGGAAACAAACAAAACAAATGTCATGATTTATAAAACCTTTTCCCCAGCCACTGCATGGAGAATTGCTGCTTTGAAGGTCAACATTACATCCAAAGAGGATGTCAAAATGTGTATGAAAGGAAAAAGGAGAAAATTCACAGATGTTGCTCAGCATCTTCAAGAACATTCTGCACTTTGCTCTCTGTGAATCGATACTTCCATTTCTGACACCTTTCAGCTTCAGCCCTTTGAGTTTGGCTTCTGATTGGTGCTATAATGACTTGACTCATCCTTGTGTGGTTTGGTTCCTAAATCAGACAGACGTATTTTCTTCTTCTTTTTTTTTTTTAAGATTCATTCATTTATTTGAGAGAGAGAGGACAGAGAGGAAGGTCAGAGGAGAAAGAATTCCAAGCGGACTCTACACCAAGTGCAGAGCTTGATCCCAGTACCCTAGGGTTATGACCTGCGCTGAAACCAAGAGTCAGACACTCAACAAACTGCACCAACCACCCATACCTAGACATATTTTCAATGTGAATGTCCCACCCTATCATTTAGAAGCTGTGTGACCTTAGTTTAGAAAGCTAGCTTCTCTGGGCTTTAGATGCGTATTTATAAAATAGGCAGATTAGTAATATAATAATATTATAGTATGGGGTACTTGAGTGGCTCAGTTGGTTAAGTGTCTGCCTTTGGCTCAGGTCATGGTCCCACTGGGGTCCTGGAATCAAGCTCTGTGTCAGGGTCCCTGTTCCACGGAGAGTCTATTTCTCCCTCTTCCTCTCCCTCTGACTCTTCCCCTGCTCATGCTCTATCTCTCTCTCTCTCTCAAATAAATAAATGAAATGAAATCTTTTTTAAAAAGGAATATCACTAGTATCTACCTCATTATGATGTGAATATTAAATGAGATAATGCATATAAAGATCTCAGCACAGAATCTGACACATAGTCACCACTGAATAAATGTTGGCTATTACTATGATTTTCACTCTATTTCAAGATGTATAATTTACACAGTTCCTGCACATGCCTTATATTACAGCCATCAGCATTACATATCTTCAGCTTAGCTCTGGGATTTGCTGTCTGAATACCTAAATCCCAGAATGTGTTTGCCAACCACAGTCTCCATCTTTGTGCTGCTGATTTCTTGCCTATCTCTGGAAACTTCTAAAAATCAGTGTCTACTAAGCAAACTAGATTTATTAAGTAACAATTAATTTCCACATGTAACATTGAAAATTTCCAGTAAGAGTTTCTTTCAAGAGAGGGATGCCTGGGTGGCACAGGTGTTGAGCATCAGACTCAGGTCATGATCTCAAGGTCGTGAGCTTGAGCCCCAGGTTGACCTCTGCACTCAGCACAGTCTCCTTGAAATTCTCTCTCCCTCTACCCCTGTCTTACCCACTCATGCTCTCCCTCTCTCTCTCTCTCTCTCTCTCTCTGAAATAAATAAATAAATAACTCTTTAAAAAAAGAGTTTCTTTTGGGGGGCCTGGGTGACTCAGTGGGTTAAGCCTCTGCTTTCAGCTAGAGTCATGATCTCAAGGTCCTGGGATCAAGCCCCACATTGGGCTCTCTGCTCAATGGGGAGCCTGCTTTCCCCTCTCTCTCTGCCTGCCTCTCTGTCTACTTATAATTTTTGTCAAATAAATAAATAAAGTCTTTAATAAAAAAGAGTTTCTTTCAAGAAATAAAATCATAATGAGTCAATAAAATCCCATTTATATATTTATATATTTATTTATATATTCATTTAACAATCATGTATATAGTGAGTGCCTGCTTTGTGACAGGCATTGTTTGGGGTATGTGGAATAAGACAGTGAACAAAATGTTAAGGAAAAAAAAAAAATTCCAGGTCCTTGAGTAACATCAATTCTACTGGGAAAGTAACATCAACACAATTTTACAAGAAAATAGTAAGTAAATTATATTGTGTATTATAATATGATAAGAATTATTAGAAACACAACATAAGAGCAATATCCATGGAGATATGCAAAGAGGTGGTGAACGTGAGGAGGGTAAGCTATAACTTAAGGTAGTCTCACCAATACAAGATTCATAGAGAAAGTGCTAGTCAAAGGAATGAACAGTGAGCTACAGGGTGTCAGGGGAAATGAGCATTCTAAGCAAAGATGAGAACAGAAAAGTGTACCAGGGGGACAGCCAGGCTCAGTGCAGCTGAACAGAATCCAAGAACAGTGTTGTAGATGACCCAGAGAGGTTGCTGAAGGAGATGTGGTAGAGGACTGTGTCAGACATTGTAAAGACACTGCGTTTACTCCAAAGGAAATGCAGAGCCTTAAAGAACTTTAAACCAAGGGATGACATGATAAGAAATGTGTCATATTTCCTAGATTTTTGTTTAGCCTACCCATAATATACCTAGCAGGCTTCCTAGAAAATTAGAAATATTTGAAGCAGCTTTCAGGAATACCTCTAAGCTGCAAGAAAGGTAAAAACACCCAGGCTGGTAACAACATTGGTTTTCTTTTCTTTTTTTCTCTCTCTCTCTCTTTTTTTTTTTTAAACATATAATGTATTTTTTGCTCAGTCGACAAAACCAAAAGACAACTGACAGAATGGAAGAAGGTATTTGCAAAAGACATATCAGATATAGGGCTAGTATCCAAAATCTATAAAGAACCTCTCAAACTCAACACCCAAAGAACAAATAACCCAATCAAGAAATAGGTAGAGAACATAAACAGACATTTCTGCAAAGAAGACATCCAGATGGCCAACAGACACATAAAAAAGTGTTCAAAATCACTCAGCATCAGAGAAATACAAATCAGAACCACAATGAGATATCACTTCACACCAGTCAGAATGGCTAAAATTAGCAAGTCAGGAAACAACAGGTGCTGGTGAGGATGCGATAAAAGGGGAACCGTCCTACACTGTTGGTGGGAATGCAAGCTGGTGCAACCACTCTGGGAAACAGTATGGAGGTTCCTCAAAAAGTTGAAAATAGAGCTACCCTATGACCCAAAATTGCACCACTGGGTATTTACCCTAAAGATACAGAGGTAATGAAAACAAGGGCCATGTGCACCCGAATGTTTATGGCAGCAATGTCTACAACAGCCAAACTATGGAAAGACCCTAGATGTCCATCAACAGATGAATAGAAAAAGAAAATGTGAGAAAGTGTGATTGATACACACACACACACACGTATGTGTGTGTATATATACATATATACACAATGGAATATTATGCAGCCATCAAAAACCAACAATCTCGCCATTTGCAACAATGTGGATGGAACAAGAGGGTATTATGCCAACCAAAATAAGTTGATCAGAAAGATAATTATCATATGATCTCACCAATATGAGGAATTTGAGATACAAGACAGGATCATAAGGAGAGGGAGGGAAAAATGAAACGAGATGAAACCAGAGAGGGAAAGAAACTGTAAGAGACTCTATCTCAGGAAACAAACTGAGGGTTGTTGGAGGTGAGGGTTTGGGAGGGATGGGATAGCTGGGCGATAGACATTGGCAAGACTATGTGTTATTATGAGTGATGTGAATTGTGTAAGTCTAATGAATCATGGACCTGTACCTCTGAAACAGTGGTTTTCTAAGAGATACAATAGAAACCCTGAATGCACAATGGGCTAGCCTCTGGGCAGCATCTGATGGAAAAACAGACCCCTGGCTGGACACAAGACTCTGGGAAACCAAAGCAATGCCCTTCCTTCCCCACCATGCAATAACCAAAATGAGTAAGCAAGAAGGAACCAGTTTTGGTGCATTTATTTTATTTTTTCAGCTCATTTTTGTTGGCTAGGCACCATGCTAAGCATTTTACAAGTGTTACCTCTCTTAAGACCCACAGACTCCATAATGCAAGAATTGTTCTTCCCAACTCATGGACAAGAACTAAGGTCAGGACAGTTTACAAGTGTTACCTCTCTTAAGACCCACAGACTCCATAATGCAAGAGTTGTTCTTCCCAACTCATGGACAAGAACTAAGGTCAGGACAGTTTGCTGCATTTATGTGAGGCACGCAACTATATGCAATGGAGCCAGTATTCAAACCTTTACACTCCTCCTAATTTCAGAGCTCCTCTTTGTCACTGCAGAGGAAGGTTTACAAAAGAAATGAACCTGATTTCATATTTATTTGCATTTTTGCACATATTATTTAGCTTCTCTTCTTTATGAATCTTACTGAGACTTTCCATATATGTTGATTAAAGCTCACAGGCTTTAGAATAAATTCTAGTGAAGAAATGAGGTCATTACATAGCACGTGGGCTTCAGTTGAGTCTCTTCTAACAGATGGGATACATAGTTTCTCAAGAATAGAAACTAGTCCCAATGCCCAGGTCAAGGAAACCCCACTCCCAGGAGCTTCTCTCCTCCCTTTCTCAAGGGGGAAGAGATCTTTCCCAGTTCCAGACCTGCATAGCTGTTGAAGCACAGTCGTGACAACTGACCTGTGTGCAGCCCAGATTCTGGGCCAGGCATCTCCATACTCTCTAAACTTCCCAGCAACCCACGAAGCAGGTACAATCATGATCTCTATTTTACAAATGTGTACATGGAGACTCAAGTAAGTTCAGGAATTGTCCCACAATCTCACAGCTAGTAAGTGGAAAAGCTCCACTCCACATAGCCTTGGAAAGTCACCTCTTGCACTGAGAAGGAAACCTGCATTTAAGCCAAGCCCATTTTCATGTTTGAATATATGCCAGAAAGGCAGAGAGCTTATCTCTTTTGGTCACAGTGGATCCCTGGCACCTAGACTAGTACAGGGGTGCTTGGTGAATGTTTGCTGAATGAACAAATGAATGAATGAAAGATGTCCTCTGGGTCTCAGATTCCTAACATGTAAAACTGTGATTCCATGTAGATATTGAAGTAGGAAGAGGTGGAAGGGTTTTGTGCGGCACAAAATGCCTAGATAATAGTTACTCTGAATCATGATGCTATGATTTGACCTTTTGATGCTGTTATGTCCATGTCTTTTTTCTCCTAATGGCTTATAAGTAATCCGTGGTGTCATGGTGCCATCAGATTATTAACCAACCAGGAAAAGGGTTTCATCTGGGGGGTGACAGGAAAGAATAAAAGGATTAAATCAGAATAACAATGTAGCCCTCAAAGAGCACCTGTGTACTATAGACTATGGGACCTGGCCCTTTAAAAAAAGAAACAACAAAAAGTCGTCCCTCTCAGAAGTGACAGGGCTCTCTCAAGGTCGACTTCAGACTTGTGGGTCATTCTCCTTTAACACCTATATCAGCTAGCAGAAACAACTACAAAAATCAATGGATGCTTCATGCTGGATGGGGAGAGACTGCAAAACAGAGGATTATCCTTCCTCAGGAGGAGAAGAGATAAAGGGGAATTGATGGAGGGTGTCAAGCCCATCCTTTTATCGTGGCCTCAGAAGGGAGGGCTCAGAGCCTGCAGGAGGACAGGTTGCCATTCTCTAGCAGCACGTGGTCCCCTGAAAATACTTTCTTTGGACACCAAGCTACTTCTGAAGCCTAAACTGGTTTTCTGTTCCTCTCTAAAGATGTGGCCTGTTTTCCTCTCTAAAGTCATCTGTCAGCCTCCACATTTTTCTCTGAAGCCTGCTTGTGGACAGAGACCCTGGCTTCTCAGCCCCCATCCACCCACCCTTTATTGGGCAGAGGGTCCTTTTCACCACTCATGGAGAAGCAGGGGCTCACAGCAGTCATCTGTCAAATCAGCCTGCGGGTCTGCAACCCAGGCTGGGCCTGGAGAATGCCCGGTAGCCCAGCAGTCTCTGACTCTCCTCTTTCATCACTGCCCTGTCCTCTAAAACACAATCCCTGTTATCCCCACAACCCCTTCCTCACCACAGCCCCTCCCTTCTGCTGCAATCTCTTTGGATTCCAAGCAGTTCCCAAACCCTTTTTTTAGTAGGTACCCAGGAGTTTTCTCATCAGATATTGTGAAGCTTGTAGGCATAGAAATAGAATGTTGGGAAGGAGAAACTTTACTCAGTCTCATACCATGCCACACAGGGCCACATGGGGAAGCACCAGGACAGTCAGGAGGCAGAAGGGCTGGGAGTGCTATGAACGGAGACTTTGTTGTGGTTTCCACAGGACAGACAGACCAGCGAGGGGGGTGCAGGCATAGGATTGGCTAGTGTGAATAATTTCAGTGGGCTCTGAGGCCAAGGGGCTGTCCGTAGCAGTCTGGCACCTGACCCAGAGTTGATTAGGGCAAGGAAGAGTAACCTGGAGTGCAAAGCTGACAAGGCAGGTGGTTGAGGTTTGAGCTGTGGGCAGATTGGTTTGCACATAGGTGAACTCACAGGCCAACTACCTCAAGGAATCAGCTAGCCCTAGGCAGGGCAGTCCCTCCAGGGTTAACAAAGCCCAAAGATGTCAAAACATTAAATATACAGAATAAATGTTTACAATTACAATTGTCAATTATTCCTCAATAAAGTTGAAAGAAATACAGAATAAAAAGGCACCGTTAACACACCCCACACTCTCTCAGACATCCAAAAAAGACTGGTCTCAGACCTGTGAGCACCCTGAGAAGGAGGCTAATTATTTCACACCCCTTCACTTACATTACCTAGCCCACATCAATCAGCAAGCAATAAAGACTTCTCATGATTGAACCAGACCTCTGAGCCAAGGGATGCCCTGGTTTCTGCAAGGGGGACTTGAAAGTGAGCAAGAAAAATCCTTGCCCCTATAGAATGGTCCCCAAATTTCATGGTTCAGATGTCTCTTAAGGACCATGAGCCAGGCACTGTGCAGGCTTCAGTGGCAGAGTAGAACAGACACGACCTCCCTTGTCAGTTTCCTGAGGTTGCCTTAACCAAGCACTACAAACAAGGGGGACTGAAAATAACAGAAATTGATTCTCTCAGTTCTGGAGGCTGGAAGCTTGATGTCAAGGTGTCAGCAAAGCCATCCTCCCTCTGAAGGCTCTGGATAAGAATCCTCTTGCCTCTTGTAGCTACAGGTATCACTGGTGATCCTCCATGTTCCTTGGCTCATGGCTGTGTCCCTGTAGTCTCTGTCTCTGTGTTTGTGTGGCTGCCTTCTTGTGACTAGGTCTATGTCATCACATGGTATTCTCCTCTCTGTGCAACTGTGTTCAAAAATGACACCAATTATTGGATTAGGACACCATGCCACTCCAGCATGACTTCATCTTAACTCAATTATATCCACAAAGACACTATTTCCAAGTAAGTTCATATTCACAGGTATTAGAGGTTGGGGGGACACAACTCCAACTCCAACACATCTCCATGATGTGTTCTCACACTAGCTATAAGAGAAAGACACATTCAGAAATAAAGTGTGGAATTGGTGGGGGGGGTATATTTTGAAAAGATTCCAGCAAAGCTCTTCATTCACTCCATCCATCTTCTCTCTTCCTTCCCAGTGTCTGTTGACCAAAGTGAAGAACAGCTGATCACATCTCACTTCTTAACAATTCTGCTTCCGCAAAAAAGTACCAGTGAATCATGTTTTAAGGTAGCATCTGTCTTGGAATGACTGGGTGGCTCATTCAGTTAAGCGTCTGCCTTCAGCTCAGGTCATGATACCAGTGTCCTGGGATCGAGTGCTGTGTCAGGATCCCCACTCAGCAGGGAACCTGCTTCTCCCTCTACCCGCTGATCCTCCTGCTTGTGCTCTCTTTCTCTCCATCTCCCTTTGACAAATAAATAAATAAAATCTTTAAAAAAAAAAGTATCATCTTAGTTTATTCATTCTGCTACAGTAGAAAACTAAGACTGGGGACTTACAAACAATAGAAATTTATTTGTCACAGTTCTCAGGGCTAGAAGTCTAGGATCCTGATGCCAGCAGAGCCAGTGTCTGGAGAAAGATCTGTCATGGTTGCAGACATCTTGTTGTGTCCTCACACAATAGGAGAGGCTACAAAGTTCTGTGAGGTGTATTTTGTGTGTGGGGAGCCTGGGGGTCTATTTTTAAAGGGCACTAATTCCATTCATGAGGCTCCACCTTCATGACCTAATGACCTTCCCAAGGCCCCATTTCTTCATACCATGACATTGGGCATTAAGATTTCAACATATGAATTTTCAGGGGGAACACATTCACCATAGCTGCATCCCAAATAACTACAGTCTAGGGTCACAAACATGCCTTAGGAAAGCAACTGGAAATGTCAACTGTGAAACCATGTTATAGTGACAGTGACAGAGCTGATGCATATTTGCCATATCCATTTCCTTTGCCACCTGCATGCAAAAGCAGATGACATGCTCCTGCCTCCATCATAATTAGGTGGGCCTCTAGCTCCGAGTTCAGAGAAATGTGGTTAAATGTGATGTGGGCGTCATTCAAGCCTGGGCCCTAAGCAATCTCTTCTATGTGTCCTGTCACCTCAAATAAATGTGGAGGACCCAGTGGAGGGCACAAAGGCCCCAGGAGGTGACAATCACTCTAAGGAAGAAGCTGATCCCTCACTCACTACTGGGGTTTAGGGACCCCACACTCACTAATGGAGGCCCATGTTGGTTGTGGCCAGTGAAAAAAGCCCATCCACTGAAGTTGGGAGACTTCTTTCTTCATAGATTAGCATACCATAAGCAAGGTTGGGGCTCACAAAAGAGTCAGCAGTGCAGGCTGGAGTCAAAGAATGAAGTTAACTAGAGGAGACAAGGCCAACTTCATAGAGCTCAGATTTACAGGACTACAGAGAAGACAAGTTTCCTATGCTCAGAGGGCCTTTCTAGCAAAGGGGGTGATACTGGAAAGTTGAAAGTACATGGCAGGGATTCAAAAACAAAAAAAGAAAGAAAGAAAAAGGAGAAATGGCTCAATGGATGGGAAAATGGTGCATGTAGAGTGTGTGGGAGAGAATAGGGATGTGCATCCTTAGCAAATTCCAGTCTGGGCAGCTGTGTCTTTGGAGATTGGAAAGGAGGGCAGAGAAATCAGGGCTACCAAGAGCCGCTGAAGATGACGGAACAGATGAACAACCTGATCAATACAGTGAGCCCAGAAGCAGCAGGGTAGGGCCATGTGCCAGATGGCTTTGAGGTGGTTGGGGGCTAAAAAGGGTCCATTGAATCAGGACAGATGAAGGATGATGCGGCTTCACCTAGACCCCTGAGGAAGGGGTCTAGGGGTGGTGAGGAAGGCCTGGGTAGAGGATAGTACTAACAGCTTTATTCAGGGTCACCTACTTGAATCCTCAAGATCATAGGTTGTTGGGCTATGGTCCTATGTAACAGATAAGGAAACTGAGGCACAGTAAGTTTTGGGGCTACAGAGTTAGTAAATGCCTGAGCTGGGGTTTACATTCAGGCCTTTGACCCTAGAGCCTTCTCTCTTAACCAGCATGTAGAGATAAAGGCTGTCAGACAGGAGGAAATTCAGGTTTCCTGACAGGCCCGTTGCACTTAAATCCTTCATAATCCCGCTCACCTACACCCTCCTTGCTACTCCCAAAGAACAATGTGAACTGGAGTGATGAATTCTGAATCATTTTATCAGCTTTGAATCATCTTCTGATGATCATATATTACATTCTTTTCAGTGAAAGCTAAAAATGTAAATTCTTTCCTGGCCAGGTTTCTCAAGGCCACAAACACAGGTGCACCATTAACTTTGAGTGGTCCTTGTTTAGGAGCAAGGATTTCAGGCCCAAAACTGCTGGAAGGGAACAAACTGCCCTCAGATTGGAAGGGAAAGGGCAGCCCTGTTCCTTTGCCAGATATAGAACAAAACACTAACTTGGAGAAGAGTTATACTTATGGTTCTATCTTTCCCCTCTGTCTACACAAAAAACTATCTGAAAACCTTTTAAGAAAAACACCAACACCTAAGCTTCACAGTGGATGAGCTTAATAAGAGTTTCTGTGTTGAAGCCCAGGCATTGTATTTTTGAAACTCTCTCAGAGTGTTTCTCATGAAGGATGAAGATTAAGAGGAAGAGCTCTTTTTTTTTTTCTTCCAAATTTTTCCAAATTTTTATTTAAATTCTATTTAGTTAACATACAGTGAAATACTGGTTTCAGGAGTAGAATTCAGAGGTTCATCACTTACATATAATGGCCAATGTTCATCACAAGTGCCCACCTTAATCCCCATCACCAATCTAGCCCATCCCCCACCTATCTCCCTCCATCAGCCCTCCATTTGTTCTCTATCATTAAGAGTCTTTTACAGTTTAGAGGTGCCTGGGTGGCTTAGTCCTTTGGCTCCAGTCTGATTGCAAGACCCTGGGATCAAACCCCACCTTGGGATCCCTCTTGTCCATGCTCTCTCTTACTCTCTCTCTCTTTCTATCAAACAAATAAAATCTTTTAAAAAATAAGGAGTCTCTTATGGTTTGTTTCAATTTTCTTCCTCCCTCCATATGTCCATCTGTTTTGTTTCCTAAATTCTACATATGAATGAAATCATATGGTATTTGTCTTTCTCTAACTGACTTATTTTGTTTAGCCTAATACATTCTCTGTCCATGTTGTTGTGAATAGCAATATTTCATTCTTTTTGATGACTGAGTAATATTCCATTGTGTATTTATACCACAACTTATTTGTTCATTCATCAGTCGATGGACATTTAGGCTTTTTCCATAATTTGGCTATTGTTGGTAGTGCTGCTATAAACATTAGGGTGCATGTGCCCCTGTGAATCAACACTGTTGTATCCTTTGGGTAAATACCTAGTACTATAATTAGAGGATTGTAGTATAGCTCTACTTTTAACTTGTTGAGGAATGTCCATACTGTTTTCCAGAGTGGCTGTACCAGTTTGCCTTCGCAATCAATAGTGCAAGAGGTTTCCCCCTTTTCCACATCCTTGCCAACACCTGTTGTTTCTTGTGTTGTTAATTTTAACCATTTTGATAGGTGTGAGGTAGTATCTTATAGTGGTTTTGATTTATATTTCCCTGATGATGATGATATTAAGCATCTTTTCATGTGTCTGTTAGCTATTTTGATGTCTTTTTTTAATTGTTTTATTATTTTGTTAGTCACCATACAGTACATCATTCGTTTTTTTTTTAATTTTTTATTTTTTATAATCATATATTTTTATCCCCAGGGGTACAGGTCTGTGAATCACCAGGTTTACACACTTCACAGCACTCACCAAAGCACATACCCTCCCCAATGTCCATAATCCCACCCCCTTCTCCCTAACCCCCTCCCCCTAGCAACCCTCAGTTTGTTTTGTGAGATTAAGAGTCAATTATGGTTTGTCTCCCTCCCAATCCCATCTTATTTCATTTATTCTTCTCCTACCCACTTAAGCCCCCATGTTGCATCACCACTTCCTCATATCAGGGAGATCATATGATAGTTGTCTTTCTCCACTTGACTTATTTCGCTAAGCATGATACGCTCTAGTTCCATCCATGTTGTCGCAAATGGCAAGATTTCATTTCTTTTGATGGCTGCATAGTATTCCATTGTGTATATATACCACATCTTCTTGATCCATTCATCTGTTGATGGACATCTAGGTTCTTTCCATAGTTTGGCTATTGTAGACATTGCTGCTATAAACATTCGGGTGCATGTGCCCCTTTGGATCACTACATTTGTATCTTTAGGGTAAATACCCAATAGTGCAATTGCTGGGTCATAGGGCAGTTCTATTTTCAACATTTTGAGGAACCTCCATGCTGTTTTCCAGAGTGGTTGCACCAGCTTGCATTCCCACCAACAGGGTAGGAGGGTTCCCCTTTCTCCGCATCCTCGCCAGCATCTGTCATTTCCTGACTTGTTGATTTTAGCCATTCTGACTGGTGTGAGGTGATATCTCATTGTGGTTTTGATTTGTATTTCCCTGATGCTGAGTGATATGGAGCACTTTTTCATGTGTCTGTTGGCCATCTGGATGTCTTCTTTGCAGAAATGTCTGTTCATGTCCTCTGCCCATTTCTTGATTGGATTATTTATTCTTTGGGTGTTGAGTTTGCTAAGTTCTTTATAGATTCTGGACACTAGTCCTTTATCTGATATGTCATTTGCAAATATCTTCTCCCATTCTGTCAGTTGTCTTTTGATTTTGTTAACTGTTTCCTTTGCTGTGCAAAAGCTTTTGATCTTGATGAAATCCCAATAGTTCATTTTTTCCTTTGCTTCCCTTGCCTTTTGCGTTGTTCCTAGGAAGATGTTGCTGCGGCAGAGGTTGAAGAGGTTGCTGCCTGTGTTCTCCTCAAGGATTTTGATGGATTCCTTTCGCACATTGAGGTCCTTCATCCATTTTGAAATGGACAGGTCATCCAAGCAAAAGATCAGCAAGGAAATAAAGGCCTTAAACGACACTCTGGACCAGATGGACATCACGGATATATTCAGAATATTTCATCCCAAAGCAACAGAATACACATTCTTCTCTAGTGCACATGGAACATTCTCCAGAATAGATCACATCCTCGGTCCTAAATCAGGACTCAACCGGTATCAAAAGATTGGGATCATTCCCTGCATATTTTCAGACCACAATGCTCTAAAGCTAGAACTCAACCACAAAAGGAAGTTTGGAAAGAACCCAAATACATGGAGACTAAATAGTATCCTTCTAAAGAATGAATGGGTCAACCGGGAAATTAAAGAAGAATTGAAAAAAATCATGGAAACAAATGATAATGAAAATACAACGGTTCAAAATCTGTGGGACACAACAAAGGCAGTCCTGAGAGGAAAATATATAGCGGTACAAGCCTTTCTCAAGAAACAAGAAAGGTCTCAGGTACACAACCTAACCCTACACCTAAAGGAGCTGGAGAAAGAACAAGAAAGAAACCCTAAGCCCAGCAGGAGAAGAGAAATCATAAAGATCAGAGCAGAAATCAATGAAATAGAAACCAAAAAAACAATAGAACAAATCAACGAAACTAGGAGCTGGTTCTTTGAAAGAATTAATAAAATTGATAAACCCCTGGCCCGACTTATCAAAAAGAAAAGAGAAAGGACCCAAATAAATAAAATCATGAATGAAAGAGGAGAGATCACAACTAACACCAAAGAAATACAAACTATTATAAGAACATACTATGAGCAACTCTACGGCAATAAATTTGACAATCTGGAAGAAATGGATGCATTCCTAGAAACATATAAACTACCACAACTGAACCATCATTAGTTTTTGATGTAGTATTCCATGATTCCTTGTTTGCATATAACATCCAATGTGCTCCATGCAATATGTGTTCTCCTTAATACCCATCACTGAGCTAACCCATCATCCCACCGCCCTCCCTTCTAAAACCCTCAGTCTGTTTCCCAAATTCCATAGTCTTTCATGGTTCATCTCCCTCTCTGATCTCTGCCCCCTTTCATTTTTCCCTTCCTTCTCCTAATGTCCTCCATGCTATTCCTTATGTTCCACAAACAAGTGAAACCATATGATAATTGACTTTCTCTGCTCGACTTATTTCACTTAGTATAATCTCCTCCAGCTCCATCTACATTGATGCATATAATGGGTGTTTATCCTTTCTGATGGCTGAGTAATATTCCATTGTATATATGAACCATATCTTCTTTATCTGTTCATCTGTTGAAGGGCATCTCAGCTCCTTCAACAGTTTGGCTACTGCGTACATTACTGCTATGAATATTGGGGAGCATGTGGCCCTTCTTTTCATTATCTCTGTATCTTTTGGGTAAACACCCAATATTTATGCTGGGCCAAAGGATAACTTTATTTTTAACATTTTGAGGAAACTTCACACTGTTTTCCAAAGTGGCTGTACCAACAAGCATTCCAACCAACAGTGTAAAAGAGTTCCCCTTTCTCCACAACCTCTCCAACATTTTTTTTTCTTGCTTTGTCAATTTTTGCCATTCTAACTTGTGTAAGGTAGTATCTTAGTGTGGTTTCAATTTAAATTTCCCTGATGGCTAATGTTGTTAAACCTTTTTACATGTGTCTATTAGCCATTTGTATGTCTTCTTTGGAGAAGTGTCTGTTCAAGTCTTCTGCCCATTTTTTGACTTGATTATTTTTTGGGGGGTAGGGGGGTGCTGAGCTTGAGAAGTTTTTTTGGTGAAAGACCACAATGTGAGATAAGAATCCATCAAAATCCTAGAGGAGAATATAGGCAGTAACTAATTTGACATCAGCCACAGCAACTTCTTTCAAGACGCATCTCCAAAGACAAGGGAAACAAAAGTGAAAATTAACTTTTGGGACTTCATTAAGATAAAAGGCTTCTGGGCAGCAAAGGAAACATCAACAAAATAAAGAGGCAATCCATGGAATAGGAGAAGATATTTGCAAATGATACTACAGATAAAGGGCTGGTATCCAAGATCAATGTCTTCTTTATAAAAATGTCTATTCATGTTCTCTGCCCATTTCTTAACAAGATTATTTGGTTTGGGGGTGTTGACTTTGGTAAGTTCTTTATAGATTTTGGGTACTAACCCTTTATCAAATACGTCATTTGCTAATATCTTCTCCCATTCTGTATGCTGCCTTCTAGTTTGGTTAATTGGTTTCCTTTGCTGTGCAGAAGATTTTTATCTTGATGAAACCCCAAGAGTTCATTTTTGGTTTTGTCTACCTTGTCTCTCGCATATCTCATAAGAAGTTGCTATGGCTGAGGGAAAGATGTAACTGCCTGTGTTCTCCTCTAGGATTTTGTTGGTTTCCTGTCTTACATTTAGGTTTTTCATCAATTTTGAATTTATTCTTGTATATGGTGTAAGAAAGTGGTCCAGCTTTCCAGCAGGAAAGAATGTCCAATGGAAAAAAGACAGCCTCTTCAATAAATGGTGCTGGGAAAATTGGACAGCCACATGCAGAAAAATGAAACTGGACCATTTCCTTACACCACACACGAAAATAGACTCAAAATGGATGAAGGACCTCAATGTGCGAAAGGAATCCATCAAAATCCTTGAGGAGAACACAGGCAGCAACCTCTTCGACCCCAGCTGCAGCAACATCTTCCTAGGAACATCGCCAAAGGCAAGGGAAGCAAGGGCAAAAATGAACTATTGGGATTTCATCAAGATCAAAAGCTTTTGCACAGCAAAGGAAACAGTTAACAAAATCAAAAGACAACTGACAGAATGGGAGAAGATATTTGCAAATGACATATCAGATAAAGGACTAGTGTCCAAAATCTATAAAGAACTTAGCAAACTCAACACCCAAAGAACAAATAATCCAATCAAGAAATGGGCAGAGGACATGAACAGACATTTCTGCAAAGAAGACATCCAGATATCACCTCACACCAGTCAGAATGGCTAAAATCAACAAGTCAGGAAATGACAGATGCTGGCGAGGATGCGGAGAAAGGGGAACCCTCCTACACTGTTGGTGGGAATGCAAGCTGGTGCAGCCACTCTGGAAAACAGCATGGAGGTTCCTCAAAATGTTGAAAATAGAACTGCCCTATGACCCAGCAATTGCACTACTGGGTATTTACCCTAAAGATACAAACATAGTGTTCCAAAGGGGCACATGCACCCGAATGTTTATAGCAGCAATGTCCACAATAGCCAAACTATGGAAAGAACCTAGATGTCCATCAACAGATAAATGGATCAAGAAGATGTGGTATATATACACAATGGAATACTATGCAGCCATCAAAAGAAATGAAATCTTGCCATTTGCGACAACATGGATGGAACTAGAGCGTATCATGCTTAGCAAAATAAGTCAAGCAGAGAAAGACAACTTTCATATGATCTCCCTGATATGAGGAAGTGGTGATCCAACATGGGGGCTTAAGTGGGTACGAGAAGAATAAATGAAAGAAAATGGGATTGGGAGGGAGACAAACCATAAGTGACTCTTAATCTCACAAAACAAACTGAGGGTTGCTGGGGGGAGGGGGTTTGGGAGAAGGGGGTGGGATTATGGACATTGGGGAGGGTATGTGCTTTGGTGAGTGCTGTGAAGTGTGTAAACCTGGTGATTCACAGACCTGTACCCCTGGGGATAAAAATATATGTTTATAAAAAATAAAAAATTATATTAAAAAAAAAAGAAATCCAGATTCATGACGCCTCTAGCTTTTCTTTTCTTTTTTGAGATTGCTTTGGCTATTTGGTATCTTTAGTTTCTCCATGTAAATATTAAGATTGTTTTTTCTAGCTCTGTGGAAAAAAAGCTCTAGGTATTTTGATAAGGATTGCATTAAATGTGTAGATTGCGTTGATTAGTATAGAGATTTTAACAATGTCTGTTCTTCCAATCCATGATCATGGAATGTTTTTCCATTATTTTGTGTCAATCGGTACTGTTCTTGAGTAATGCTAAGCAAAGCAGCTGCTCATGCACCATTTGGGAACCTTCTTCAACAGTGCTCATTTGGCCCATATATATTTATCTGGTATCTCTCTATGCCAGAAGCTGTGCTATGTTCTACAGGGAAAGAGATAAATGATATGATCTTGTCCTCAAGGGTCTGACTGTGTAATAAGTGAGGAGACCATCACAATGGAGTAGTAGGATTGGCTGAGTATTGGAACAGAGCCAAGTATGTAACACAGTGGGGGAACAAAAGGAAGGTCCGTCTTGGGGACCAGGAAGGACCTTGAACAAGAGTCAACACTTGAACTGAGTGCAGCAAGAGTACTAAATAAACCAGATGAGTACCAAGTCAGGGGAAGTAGTCATGATGGGAAGAACATCTCATGCAAAGGAGGAGAGATAGGAGGTGCAGTACAGAGCACTGAGGGACATAAAGAAATCCTGTCAAGGAGGAAGGACTGATACATTTGAGAGACCTTCATACATACTGCAGACCATGCATGGCAGGAAGGGTCTGGCGTGCCATGAAAGGAATACAGGATTTCTGTTGGAACATGGACAGCACCTTTGAAAAGCTGTCTGAGATCAAAAAAAAGGAAGTGAGAAAAAATGTTGAAACTGATAAATACAAAGTATTCATACTGGTATTGTGTGCACACTTATTAGACCAATAGCAGGCACTGACTTCATACTTCCCATGAGCCAGACCCGTTCTAAGCACTTCACCTCATTCATTTGATCATTCAACAAGTATTCATTGGTCAAAAACCACTGCAGATACAAAGAATGCAACAATGAAGTCAGAAATATCTCTCTTTGTGGGTTTATACTTCTGTGGGAGAGACAGACAACAAACAAAATAAGTAAAATAGTGAATTAGATGCTGATATATTCCATAGCAAAAAATAAAACAAAAATAGAGAATAGGGAGTTTTGGAGATGTGATTGTTCAAGTCTGATGTGTCAACGTGTCTAGGCTACAGTTCCCATAATTTCAGCAAACATACATCTAGGTATTCCTGGAAGGATCTTTTGTGATATGATTAGAATCCATAATCCATTGACTTGAAGTAAGGAAGACTATTCTTGATAGTCTAGGTAGACCTGAAAAGTAGAACTGAAGCTTCCGGGAGGAAGAAGAAATTTTGCCTGTGGACTTCAGTGTCAGCTCCTGCCTGAGAGTTCCCACCAGCCCAACCTGACTGTCTGCCATTTCACACTTACCAAGCCAGGTCTCACAATTCCATAAGTCAATTCCTTATAAGAAATTATTTTTTAAAGATTTTATTTATTTATTTGACAGAGAGAGATCACCAGTAGATGGAGAGGCAGGCAGAGAGAGAGAGAGAGAAGGAAGCAGGCTCCCTGCTGAGCAGAGACCACCATGCGGGACTCTATCCCAGGACCCTGAGATCATGACCCGAGCCACAGGCAGCGGCTTAACCCACTGACCCACCCAGGTACCCAAGAAATTATTTGATACATATCTCCTGCTATACCTTTTTCTCTGCTTGAACCCTGACTGATCTAGCAGGAAGCTGTTATTTTAGGTAGGGGAGTCTATCCAATAGATCTCACTGAGAAAGTAATATCTAAGGAGAAACCTAAAGGAGGAGAGTGAATGAGTGAGCAAATATCTGGGTGGGAAGAAGGGATATTCTGGACAAAATAAGAGCAAATACAAGAGCATTTTTCCTTTTAACCATCATAGCATTAGAAATTAAAAATTAACATTATCGTCAAGAATTAGACAGAGTCTGAGATTTTTCCCAGCTGTTCAGCTAACAACTCAACCTGCCACATACAGATGCTATCAGAAACTTCGAGACTCCCAGATCAGAAGCAAAGGATGTTGATATTTCCAGCACTGCAGGTGGCATGAACTTCATATGGGTATTACCCCTGCTATCCCCAAGTCCCCACAGCATGACATGGATGGGGGCACGTGGATGCTGTGCACACTGTGGACCCATATTATTTTTGAGGAAGCCAAGCTTATGAAACCCCCAATATTATAGTCAGGCTACTGTCAAACCTGCCCAAACTTTACCTCAGAGGAGATGCTATCTTTGTTAAACTGCCAGGAAACCATTCCACCCTGACACTGAAGGAAGATGCTATACCTTCCAAGACTATTTGCAACACAGATATACTTGAAAATTTGGTCTAAAACAAAAGCTGCTCACAAGAGGTAGAAAACATGAGAGAATTATCTCTCATTTTGCAAACAAGGAAGTTGAGGCACAGATAGGTTGAATAATTTGCCTGAAATCATACAGCTGGTAAATGGAGGGGATGTGTGATCATCTGTCTTCCCTCCCTGGAATGAAGCACTGTAAGTCAGAGACTTTTATTTGTTTATTTATTTTTTTTTAATGGTCAACTACCCAGAGCCTAGAAAAATGTTTGGCACTTAACACCCAAAATTAAATGCAAAATGAAGAGACAAATATTTGTCGGTGCTTACATGCAACAGAGAGCTGAACAAGAATGCCTCCTGCTTACTTAAAGCTTAAAATTTTGATAGAAAGTCAGGCATTAGACATATATTTAAATAAATCCCTGTATAACTACAACTGTGATAAATCATGCAAAGAAGAGCATCTAAGTGCATGTATGACATAGATAGAATGTTCACCTTCCTCCAAAATTCATATGTTGAAACCTAACCAAGGTGGTGGCATTAGGGGGTGGGGCCTTTGGGAGGTGACTAGGTCATGAGGATGGAGCCCCAGTGAATGGCATTAGAGTCCTTATCAAAGAGACCATAGAGAGTCCCTTACTCTTGCACCATGTAAGGATACAATGAGAAGACAACCAGCTATAAGGAAACAGGCCTTCATCTGACACTGAATCTGACAGCCTCCAGAACCATAAGCATTAAATTGTTGTTTATAAGCCACCCAGTCTCTGGCATTTTATTATAGCACCCAGATGGACTAAAATAATATGTTTTTATGTGTGTGTGTGTGTGTGTGTGTGTGTGTGTGTGTGTACCTATATGCACATATCCCTCAGGCCCCATTGCAAGGAAGAAATGCAATCAGCTATATAATTTGACTAAAGAAGCAAGAAAGCAAAACAATCAGAAATGCAAGATGCCACAATTTTGTGACATAAACTCACTTATGGAGGGACAATATCTCTGTTCCACATGCAGGGAAACTGAGAATTTGAGAAACCTTGTCCTGGTTCTTTGCAGTCACAACCACCTTGATACTTGGATACCCTCTGAATGATAGGATTTTAGGTACAAGAGTGAAAGACTTCTAGATACCTTCAATTTGAGAAGTTTTGCCTTCATTATGCCTGAAGTATCTTAAAAGAAAGAAAGAGTCCTTTATTATCATTAAAGAATGAGATTTACACTATAAGTGGCATTTTTACAACACCTTCCTTCAAACTATTCATTGGAACACACAAACGACAAGGTTTTCATCCTTGATAAAAGTGGTAAAGTATTTGAAGACCAGAAGATGGCTTTAGTATAAGACAGGTGAACGTGGTGGGGGTTGGAGGGGCACCTGGGTAGCTCAGTTGGTTAAGCATCTAACTTTTAACTTTGGCCTTGGTTCACAATCTCAGGGTCATGGGATTGAGCTCCATGTCAGACTTCAGGCTGAGCAGGAAGGTTTGCTTAGAATTATCTCTCCCCCTCTGCCCCTTCCCTGCCATGCTCTCTTTCTCTGAAATAAATAAATAAAACTTTTCAAAGAGAAGAAACAGAAAGGCAAACATGGTCTATGCACAGTTATATCTGGCACAATCGTGGTTTTCATCACATGAGAACTACAGATCTCTGCAATCTCTAAAGTCATTTCACTTCTTCTGAACCTATGTCTCCTCGTCTACAAAGGAAAAGTGGAATTAAATGACCTCCAGGCTTCTCTGACACTACTATTTAATCACAAATGAAAGAAAACTCTTGCAAAATATGTTTGCCAATATTTGGTAAATGTTCTCCTTTCTCCCAATATTCCCTTGTGGTGCATATAAAATAATTTCTATAGTGGGCATAGGGAAAAAGACTTTTGTCTTTCTGGCATCTTGACTCTCAGTTTTTTATGATGGGTTGGCCTTTACAACACACACAAAAAAAATGTTAAACTGCAGACTGTCTTGCCGAAAATGATTGGCAGTGAGAAAGAGTTTCAGTGATGAGTGAGGTGAGGTTGTAGAGAAAGAGGCAAAGGTCAGACCATGCAGGATCTTGCAGATGCAGGTGATTAAAATGTTAGATATTGTAGTAACCACCAATGAAACCCAACTGAAGGATTTTAAGCAGCAGAATAGCATAACCACTCTGCATTTCTGGAATATCACACACTGCTCTGTGGAGAATAGAATTGAGGACAACAGAAGGAAACATGGGAAAACCAGCCTGGAAGTCAGCCCCACAATTCAGGCAAGCAATGGTGGTGGATTGGACTAGAGTGACATCAATGGATCTAAACAGAAGAGAGGTAACTCAAAACTATTTTGGGACATAAGTTAGAAAGACTGGGCATGATATTTAATGTGAGCCATGAGAAAAAGGAGGCATCCAGAATAACTCCCAGATTTCAAACATGAGCAACTGGTCTCTCACTGAGCTAGAGAAGCCTGGAGAGAGGCATATTTAGGGGGAAACCATGGCTTCTATATTGAACATGTTCAGTTTAAGATGCCTAGGATATAGTCAAGTAGATCTGCTGAGAAGGCATTGAAATGTGAAATTGGACAGAGAAAGGCTGGCAGAGGGGTGATTTCTAATGCCTGGTGGGGAGTATGGACAGGGAAGAGAAAGGAATCAGAGCTATTACCAAAGATGTACTGACATACAGAGATCAGGAGGAAGAGAATGAAGAAGGAGGGTTTGTAGTCACATAAGCTCCAACAAAACTATCCACCGAACTTTGCGCTATGGAAACCACTTGTTGAACTTGGAAAAGGCAGTTTTCAGGGAGTGGTAGAAGAGGAGGGGGTGGAAGCTATGCTAGAATGGTTTGAGAAGCTCTCCAGAGGGAAATACATGAGGGCAGTGTCTATATGTATGCCTTTCAAGAGTCCAGAATATAGAGTGGACAAGAGGGTTTAGTGGTAACTCAAGAACAACTTGGAGGTCAAGAGATACTTGAAGGCTCCCTAGAAGGATCCAAAAACAAACAACAAATTGAGGGAGTAGCAAAGAGCAGAAACAAACAATAGGGTGAAAACCAAAGAAGGAAATAAACCTAGGCACAAGATCTAGAGCAGATTGGGAAGACTTGCCTGTGATCAGAGGAGCATCACAGCTCAGTTAACAGAGAAGCTGAAAACAGGATGACTGTGTGGGCCTATCACAAAAAGAATGGGGAGTAATAGCCTTCCATCACTCTTTACAGCTGTACCACCCTGATCAGTCCCATACTGTCGAGTCTGGAACACTTGCTCTCAATATACATATTTTTAAAAACCAAGGCTCAGACTGATTCAAGTGATCTGCTGGAAATCTTGTAAGATGTTAGTGGCAGAAGCAGGGTTCAAACCCAAGTCTTTGGTCTCCTAACACTCCCTCCCTGCCATTCTCCCTCCTCTCTCTCTCTCAGTCTCCTTTATTTATTACTGCTCCCTTTCTTGCTGCTTCTTTTTTTTTAATGCCAGTCAGGTTCTTGCACAAAATCAATCTTGGAGTTAGTGTACTGAAACCCTTAGGCACGCTCTCCTCAGCCTGGATTTTACATGCTATCAAAGGACAGATTCGCCAAGAGATTAAAGCTGTTTGAAGCCTTCTCTGAGTTTTATGCCTCAGTTGTTTGGAGTTAGAGACCTCTCAAGTTCTGGGATTTTAAAATATGCCTTCTTTTTTCCTTTTCAATTTTGTTGACAATTTCCATTAGATCCATGTTATCCCTCTGGATTGCTCCAATATAACTGCTTCAGAGGTTAAAGAATGCATTTGCCAAGGTTGGAGGCAGACTGGAGCCTCTCGAGTTCAATGTTTCACCTTAAATTCCAAACTTGTTTATGGTTCAAATTCATTTACACTTGGCATCAAAATCAACACATTCTACTTCTTTTTTAGAAAAGACTCTTCAAATGGCTTTAAAGAAAAGAACATAAGCAGTGGACATTAAATAATTCATCCAAATAGCTTTCACGAAGTAAACGTGTAAATGAGAAAGAATCATATAGGCTACATTTCACTTGAAATCCACCAGAAAATAAATAAAAGGTTTAAAACCTAGTCCAAAATTTCATAAACCCTAAACACACCAAGTTCCAACTACCTCATTAGTATAAAATAATACATTAGTCCAATTCACTCTGGGTGCTCAAGCGGAAACCTTTGGTGCAAATAAATTATTTGTATGAAAAGATGTCTGCTTCATTGCGCTAAACGGTACTCTTGTGGCCCAAAGTGTTAATGATGATCCCAGCAGCTTCTAATGACATGCAGTAAAATCACACTGCTGTTTAAATAAAGATAGAAGGCTAATAGCAGTGCTGGGGACTGCAGAGCAGAGTGGAAGGAGCATACCTGAATTTAGAGTTAGATGTGCATTCCAATTCTGGATCTGCCATATTCTAGCTGTGTAACTCTGTGCACATTATCTGACCTCAGTAAGCTCCTGTTTGCTAAAAACAATAAAAGCCTCTCTCTTGGATTTGTTTTAAGGGTAACTTCCATGAAAGTGGCCAACATGGTGATTGACACCCAGCAAGTCTTAGGTGTTATTTCCCTTGAATCCTTAGCTTCTCTGCACCTACCCCTATGTTGCTCCTCAATCAACATGGGACTACTAGTGGGTTTGCAGAGTGGAGTGGCTCACTCCATAAAGCAACACATCCCGTTGTCTATCCTTTGCTTATGCTCTATTCCCTCCTCCAACTGCCTAGATTTGAAGGAGGAGTCTTAGACAGCATGGAGAAAACTCAGAGACTACACTGTCTTCCCTCTTGTTTTTATAGATGAGCAAATTTGGTCCCAAATAAAGAAAGAAACTAGCTCAATATCTTTAACCATCATTCCTTAGCCCTGTTTTTCTGTGACTACATATGAGATGAAGGGAACACTTTGTGAAATGCGTAGTCCTCTGTGATTTAGGCAAGTTCACTGGGACAGACCAGAGAATTTGTAGGAGCTCATTTGGTAGGAGACAGCCAATATCTGATCATCCTTCAGTGTTTATTAAATTTCCCTCCAGCACAAACAAGTACTGAAATTGTTGAAGAGAGGTACTTAAAATAAGCATGGTCATAAGTCTAGGAGATGTGACAAATATCTAATCACTAAAGTGCATGTGATATATGATGCAGCAAAGTCAACATGACCTACCTGAAGAAACAAATTAGCAGGCTACTATAAATTTCATGCACTTGTTTTCATCAAAAAAAGATAAGTCATTTTAATCATCAATTAAATAAACATTTTTGTATACCTAGTTCTGTAAGAATATTATAGAAGAAAAAAGAAAAATAAAATTCTATGTTATCACCAGTGACCACAAGGACTTTATGATTCATTGAAAAGATAAAACACAGCCTTGCAAGCCAGTTATCAGTGTAGTAGAAACTAAATAGATGGTCATTGAAGTAAACAGAAGGGTAGACTATGGCTGTGATGTGGGAAACAAAGACAAAAGAAAAAAAATGAATTTCCTTACTAGTTACATCCCATTGATGGGTCCTCGAGACAGTGAGAGTGACCTTCCTTTGGAATCTGGGCTGCCTCAATGTTAATCCTTTGCTGGGGGCAAAGGGAAATCTTTGTTTAACATTATCCCAATCCTCCAAGATCCTTTAAATCTCTTTTATAAATTTTAAAAAATAAAAATTCCTTTGGAAACGTCCTTTATTTCTAACCCCCAAGATATATGTAAACAATCAACCTCCAAGCATATGGTCCACGGATATACATCTGAAGGGTCTCATGACAGAGTTTTTACTAGAAAGTAATAAATGATATTTTCCTAAAAATAACTAGCCCCCTCAAGTACTGGAAACATTGCTTCCAAAATTCCTTAAAGATTTACACTTTCCCTAACTCTCTCCCAACTTAAAATTATATAATCAATCACCCCTCAGCACCCCAGTACAACTCCTTCTGCCCATGGGTCCCATCCCTGTGATTTTATAAAACCCCTTTTTGCACCAAAAGAAGAAGAAGAAGAATAGGAAGAGGAAGAAGGAGAAGGAGAAGGAGAGGAAGAGGAAGAAGGAGGAGAAGAAGAAGAAGCAGAAGAAGCAGAAGCAGAAGAAGAAGAAGAAGAAGAAGAAGAAGAAGAAGAAGAAGAAGAAGAAAAAGAAGAAAAGAAGAAGAAGAGGAGGAGGAGGAAGAGGGGGAAGGGAAGGGGAGGGCGAAGAGGAAGAAGGATAGACTATCTAGGTTATTCCATCAACAAAGATGTATTTTTTTTAGTAACTATATATGCAAAGTACTGTATTAAGCTCTGGAAATACAATGAATTAAGATGCATTCTCTTTTTCTTCAAGATAATGACACTGCTCTCTAGATCACAAGTAAATAAACAATGAATACATCCATACAGTGATAGGAATAGACTGGGAGCACAGAAGAAGGGTACCTATCACTGACTAGAGACTTAAAGGAAAGCATCATGGAAGTGGTAACATACTGAATACTGAAGATTAATATTTTGAAAGTTCTCAGCCAGGAGCAAGAGCCTTCTGTATGCATGAGCTTCATGGGGAAGAGAGAGGGTTGAGAACAGAATCAAATTCTTAGATTTGAAAAGCCGGTCCCCCAGGGAGAAAATTTTGAGGATTTGGTTGGCTGGTTGTGTTTGAGGGAATTTTAACAACTTGTCTTTTCATTTCTAGGGAAAAACTGGATCATGCAGAGCATAGACCTTATATCATAAACCAGAGAGTAGGAAAGAACAAATAACAACAGTTGCACTTTCTTACCCTAAAGAAGACAAAAAGTCGTATCAGCTGGTGAGAAGAGAAAGATGTGCCATGTGTAGACCCTGGAACAAGAATCAAGAGCAAGGTCACAGATATTAGCAACAACAAAGAAAGGGGCAGCCACCAAAGAGAAAAGAGACATGGGAACAAGCAGATGCATTCCCATAATGGCAATGAGAAACATCATCCCCTGAAAATATTGATCACCTTGAAGGACACAATGGAAGAAAGAACCAAGTTGACCATGTTGACATTCTGAACGGACCATGTTTAAATCCAGAAGTGACTAAGTTGTCATTAAATGACAAGAGACACCTTTTCACCATAAGCAGAATTAGAAGGTTCTGAGAAAATTGGAAATAAGGAAATGGGCTCATGAAGAACATTGAAAAAGAAGGAAAGTTGCATTCTTGGACACCTCAGTGCTGTGAGTTGAAATCACACTGCAGTCAGAGTTACCCAGGTGAAGAAGAACCCATTACACAAATCCAGTGTGCACTAAAATCACAAGTTTTACCAGAGCATCAGGTCCAAGTTGAGGAACACTGGGGAGGTAGTGTGAGTTTATAGGGCTTTCTCAGTTGGGTAAGGAACTCAGACTTTGTCCCACAGATAATGGGAAGCCACTGAAGGGTGTTAATCAGAAAGCCATGTCAGACTTACTTTTGGATCCACTCTTAGGTGGTTGTGTATGCAGGGTGGAGCTTGAGGGGATTCAAAGCCAGGCAGAGAGCCTTCAAGGAGGAAGTGAAATGTGCACTGAGCTTTGAGTGATGGGCATATGGATTATGAAGGTGACTAGGTGAGCCCAATCAAGACCATGGACTGGGGAGTTCACACAGAATGTATCAAAGAGAAGGCAACCACAAGATGTCCACAGTCATGAACTCAAATAAGGAAGTAAAGGACTCAGGGACAGTGTTTGCCATAAGCTTCCCTTTCTTCAGAATACTGAATGCCAGCAAACTCAGATGATAGACCTTCAGAATCTTGCTTTGTTTATATTAGGATTAGAAAATTTCTATAAATGAATTTTGATTGACACAGAGCCACGTTCATCCATTTCTCTATATATATATATAGTCTATACATAGTCTGTGGCTGCTTTCTCTATAAGCGCAGAGGGGAATAGTTATAACAGAGACTGAATGACCTGCAGAAACAAAGATATTTACTATCCAGCCCTTTACAGAATAGTTTGTTGACTCCCACTTTAGATCCATTATTTCAATTATCATCTGTCAGCTTTCCTACTAGATCATCAGGTATGTAAAGCATGTAGTCTCTCACACCTATTAAATGGAAGCCAGCATTGGCAGACTAGGTTCTAGGAACTGGGTACACGATTGAGCAGATGTGGGCTGGTGTTGCCCATAACCTCCTATCAGCTGTGTGATATTGGGCACCTCTCTGAACCTCAGTTCTTTCATCTATGCAATGGGTAAAATAATAGTATTTAATGTATAGGCTATTTTGAGGTTGAAATGAGGTAATGTATGAGGTAATACAACCTCATGAACATAGATATTTTTTCAAGAAATGTATTTTTTTGTTACATTGTTTAATATTTAGTTCCTGTTGAAAACTTGGCTAGAAAAGGATAGATTTATGTAAGTCTGTTTAAAAGACAAGCCATCCATCTTTACCCCAAGTTACTATTCTTCAAAATTTGCCCAGAATATTCCTGCACCAGCATTGCCTGCAGTAGTTGTATACAATGCATATGTCTGGGCCCATATAAGGACTACTGACTCAGATCTTCTGAGGTTGGGGACCAGAACGTACATTTTACAAGATCGCTCAGTGACTCCTATGCATGAAAAAGTTTGAAAACCACTGGTCTGAATCTGTGCTTCTCAAACTAGGGGATGAGGCATTTCCTACAAGGGAACACAGCTCCCCTGTTGGTGGACCAAGTTTTATTATTTTGGGTTAATTTTAATGAACATAAGAAATTGAATAACTGGCTTGGAATTTATCATGTTATGGATACTAGGGTTTATTTTG
Organism: Mustela nigripes; assembly: GCF_022355385.1. NCBI lineage: Eukaryota > Metazoa > Chordata > Mammalia > Carnivora > Mustelidae > Mustela > Mustela nigripes. The sequence goes on along the minus strand of NC_081557.1, from coordinate 212,176,406 downwards.
AGGCTTAGTATGAGCAATTAGACTGAAAGATGCAATTGGGTTTAAAACTGAGTCCATTTCAAAGATATTAAGTAAAAATAAAAAGTTGAAGTATTGCATAGCCATGGATAAGCAAAGATGGTAGTTCTAGAATGATGTAGATATATGGAAACTATTCATGTGCTGGGGCTCTTTGAAACCACAGCATAAGCATAGTGCACCTGCCAGAGCCACTTATTTCATTCAGAGATTTGTGACAATACCATATTTTTTATATTCAAACATACAGGGGTCTACTAAGGAGTGTAATATAAAGTATATATGAATTTGAACATAAAAATACAAGACTGTGAAAAAAGTTATGTTATTCTTCCAGGTCTGCTTATCCCTGCTTATCCTGTCTACCCAACCCTCTCCCACCCTCCTCCACACACAAATTCTGTCCTCTGTTGTTAGCATACTGGGATGGAATGTGTGAACAGAAATGTGAACAGCACAGCTCTAGAACCCCCAGTTTGGACCTCTTCCCCAGAAGGGTGGACCTAGACCTCATCCCTTTGGCTCTAACCAGTCACTGGCTCTGATGGAACACATGGCCACTTCTTCTTTTTTTTTTTTTTTTTTAACATATAATGTATCATTTGCTTCAGGGGTACATGTCTGTGAATCATTAGTCTTACACAATTCACAGCCTTCACCATAGCACATCCCCTCCCCAGTGTCCATCACCCAGCCACCCTATCCCTCCCCCTGCCACTCCCCAGCAACCCTCAGTTTGTTTCCTGAGAGTAAGAGTCTCTTGTGGTTTGTCTCCCTCCCTGGTCCCATCTTTTTTAATTTTTTTCCCTCCCTTCCCCCCATGACCCCTCACCTTGCTTCTCAAATTCCTCATATTATAGAGATCATATGATAACTGGCACATGACCACTTCTGCAGGATGTAAGTATATCATGGTCTGCTCTATCATCCAATGATAAATCTGAATGGAATTCCATGTAAAGCCTCATGTAAGAATTCCCTTTAGAATTCACTCATAGGGTAAACTGTGGCCTTCAGAGACTGATGTATCCCTTTCTGAACTGAAAAAGTATTATGGTATTAGTGTAAATTAATATATGTATCATATTACATGTTACAAGTAAATGCACACACACTTATACAAACACACACACATGTGGAATGTTCCACTCTCCACCACCTTCTTCATTGTTATCCATGGTCCTAGACAAAGAATCCATGTGCCCCCAGAGACCATAAGGACCTGTGGTATCTTTACAAGTCACCAGACATGCAGGAGATATGCAACAGACAAGCACTGGGTAAGATGTACCTGATGTCTATACCCACAGAGCTCTGATTTTATTAACATATCCAACAGTACTAGCCCCATGTCTAACCATTAGTCTAACCAAATAGCACAGGACATTCCCTCAACTGCTAGGACAGATGTGGTGCTGTTTAGAGAGCTGTGCTTCCTAGTGCAGTGACTCATATGAATGCTGGAGCAGAATCTTTAGAACTTGAAAGAAATAAATGTCCTAGCCATTGCATCTGACCTGACTCCACTCAAACCAGGACACTCTAGGCAGCCTGGGGCTTTGTATCCAAACCAGCAGTGAGAAATCTGTACTCACACAATTAGACAGACCTCCATTCCTGGGCATGGTGCTATAACAGCAACCTGAACTCAGCTGGGGCCCTGCCTTGCTGGACCTGTGCTGAGGGAGGAGAAGGAAAAGAAGAGCAAGTGCAGAGAGACACAATGGCTGGGAACCTTTGGATCCCTTGGGAATGGACTCTCCAAATTCAGGGCAAAGGGCTAAGTTAGGAGAAAGCCACCACAAAAAGCAGCCCTATTATAGGAGGAGAGCCCGGACTTTGGTCCAGAACTCTACATTTTAGACCAGCCCCTTAGTTTCTGTGTGATCTTAGACAAGTGTCCTAACCAATTCTCTAAGCCCTAGTTCCTAATCTGTAAAAACCAAAAGGTTATTGTGGAGATTTGATGATGTATGTGATTCAAGGCAGACAATATAAATATGAAGATTCAGTGCAAAGCCATCTGACTGTCCAGCCTTTCCCGAGTCTGAGTGTATGCAGGTCAGATGCAATGGCTAGAACCTTTCTTTCTTTCTAAAGGTCCTCCTCCAGTATTTGGATGAGACACTAGACTAGAGAACACTGTCCTTCCAGAAGCACCACACCCATCTCAATAGGCCCTATGACCCTTGAGTTGTCTGAACCAATAAACACAACAGGAACTTTCTCAAACATGCAGCTCAGGAATAAAACCCACCTCTCTGAGCTAGAGACACTTGCTGCATAGTGAAATACTATAGTGTTGTGATTCCCACACCCACCTCAGGTCCTGCACATGAACTTAGTCCAGCACCTCCTACCTGACTCCAGGTGTTTTGTGCTCAGTGAGACTGGTCTGTCCAGGCTCAAGCTGACTACCTGGATAGCTGGAGCCACCTAGCCCTGGAAGGAAGTATAGGCAGTGGGGAGGGGCATTAGCTTTAAAGCCAAATTGCCATGCTCTAGACACAAGTCTAGGCAACATAAGTCCTTTGTCCCTCCATTCTTCACATTCCTAGAGGTTAGAGGTCCATAATCAAGGTATGAGCAGAGCTGCCTTCCCAAAGCCTCTAAGGAGTGAATATTTCCCTCCTCTTCTAATTGCTAGTGGCTCCTGGTATTCCTTGGCTTTGGCAGCATAAGTAAAATCTTTGCCTGTATATTTTCACACCACCTTTTTCCTGTGTGCTTTACTGTGTCCTCTCTTCTTATAAAAATATCAGTCATTGTATTTTTAATATCCACCTGAAATCCAGAAAGATTTCATCTCCAAATCCTTAACTAAATGGATTTTCAGAGGCCTTATTTCTTTCTTTCTTTTTTTTTTTTTTTTGGTTATGTTATGTTATGTATGTCACCATACAATACATCATTAGTTTTTGATGTAGTGTTCCATGATTCACTGTTTGCATTATTTCCAAATAATGTCACATTCTGAGGTTCTGGATGGACATGAATTTTGAAGGGACACTGTTCAACCCACTATAGCTCCCTCATCTTAAAAAGGGAATAATCCTGGCTGATCTAAGCATTTTTAAGCAAAGTGGTCTTTAGCTTCCAGGTGTTTGAGTTTCTTCTGAACTTTTCCTTGTGATTGAGCTCCAGTTTCAAAGCATTGTGATCTGAGAATGTGCAGGGAATAATCTCAGTCTTTTGGTATTGGCTGAGTTCTGATTTGTGACCCAGTATGTGGTCTATTCTGGAGAAGGTTCCATGTGCACTTGAGAAGAATGAGTATTCTGTTGTTTTAGGGTGGAATGTTCTGTATATATCTATGAGGTCCATCTGGTACAATGTGTCATTCAATGCTCTTGTTTCTTTATTGATTTTCTGCTTGGATGATCTGTCTATTACTGAGAGAGGTGTGTTAAGATCTCCTACTATTAATGTATTCATATCAATATGACTCTTTATCTTGATTAACAGTTTTCTTATGTAATTGGCTGCTCCCATATTGGGGGCATAGATATTTACAATTGTTGGGTCGTCTTGGTGGATAGTCCCTTTAAGAATGATGTAGTGTCCTTCTGTATCTCTGACTACAGTCTTTGGTTTAAAATCTAATTTGTCGGGCGCCTGGGTGGCTCAGTGGGTTAAGCCGCTGCCTTCAGCTCAGGTCATGATCTCAGGGTCCTGGGATCGAGTCCCGCATCGGGCTCTCTGCTCGGCAGGGAGCCTGCTTCCTTCTCTCTCTCTGCCTGCCTCTCAGTGTACTTGTAATTTCTCTCTGTCAAATAAATAAATAAAATCTTTAAAAATAAAATAAAATAAAATCTAATTTGTCTGATATGAGAATCACTACCCCAGCCTTCTTTTGAGGTCCATTGGCATGAAAGATGCTTCTCCATCCCTTCACTTTCAGTCTGAGTATATCTTTAGGTTCAAAATGAATCTCTTGTAGACAACATGTGGATGGGTCCTGTCGTTTTATCCAGTCTGCAAAACCCAAAAGACTCCACCCCCAAACTACTAGAACTCATACAACAATTCAGCAACGTGGCAGGATACAAAGTCAATGTACAGAAATCAGTGGCTTTCTTATACACCAACAATGAAAATACAGAAAGGGAAATTAGAGAATCGATTACATTTACTATAGCACCAAGAACCATAAGATACCTGGGAATAAACCTAACCAAAGAGGTAAAGGATCTGTACTCGAGGAACTACAGAACACTCATGAAAGAAATGGAAGAAGACACAAAAAGATGGAAGACCATTCCATGCTCTTGGATCAGAAGAATAAACATTGTTAAAATGTCTATACTGCCTAGAGCAATCTATACTTTCAATGCTATTCCAATCAAAATTCCACTGGTATTCTTCAAAGAGCTGGAGCAAATAATCCAAAAATTTGTATGGAATCAGAAGAGACCCCAAATCGCTAAAGAAATGTTGAAAAACAAAAATAAAACTGGGGGCATCACGTTACCTGATTTCAAGCTTCACTACAAAGCTGTGATCACAAAGACAGCATGGTACTGGCATAAAAACAGACACATAGACCAGTGGAACAGAGTAGAGAGCCCAGATATGGACCCTCGATTCTATGGTCAAATAATCTTCGACAAAACAGGAAAAAATATACAGTGGAAAAAAGACAGTCTCTTCAATAAATGGGGCTGGGAAAACTTGGCAGCTGTATGTAGAAGAATGAGACTCGACCATTCTCTTACACTGTACACAAAGATAAACTCAAAATGGATAAAAGACCTCAATGTGAGACAGAAATCCCTCAGAATCCTAGAGGAGAACATAGGTAGTAATCTCTTCGATATCAGCCACAGCAACTTCTTTCAAGATATGTCTCCAAAGGCAAAGGAAAAAAAAAAGTGAAGATTAACTTTTGGGACTTCATCAAAATCAAAAGCTTCTGTACAGCAAAGGAAACAGTCAAGAAAACAAAGAGGCAGCCCACAGAATGGGAGAAGATATTTGCAAATGACAGTATAGACAAAAGGTTGATATCCAGGATCTATAATGAACTCCTCAAACTCAACACACACAAAACAGACAATCATATCAAAAAATGGGCAGAAGATATGGACAGACACTTCTCCAATGAAGACATACAAATGGCTATCAGACACATGAAAAATTGTTCATCATCACTAGCCATCAGGGAGATTCAAATTAAAACTACATTGAGATATCACCTTACACCAGTTAGAATGGCCAAAATTAGCAAGACAGGAAACAACATGTGTTGGAGAGGATGTGGAGAAAGGGAAACCCTCTTACACTGTTGGTGGGAATGCAAGTTGGTGCAGCCTCTTTGGAAAACAGTGTGGAGATTCCTCAAGAAATTAAAAATAGAATTTCCCTATGACCCTGCCATTGCATTACTTGGTATTTACCCCAAAGATACAGATGCAGTGAAAAGAAAGGCCATCTGTACCCCAATGTTTATAGCGGCAATGGCCACAGTCGCCAGCCTGTGGAAAGAACCAAGATGCCCTTCAACAGACGAATGGATAAGGAAGATGTGGTCCATATACACTATGGAGTATTATGCCTCCATCAGAAAGGACGAATACCCAACTTTTGTAGCAACATGGACGGGACTGGAAGAGATTATGCTGAGTGAAATAAGTCAAGCAGAGAGAGTGAATTATCATATGGTTTCACTTATTTGTGGAGCATAACAAATAGCATGGAAGACATGGGGAGATAGAGAGGAGAAGGGAGTTGAGGGAAATTGGAAGGGGAGGTGAACCATGAGAGACTATGGACTCTGAAAAACAATCTGAGGGTTTTGAAGGGGCGGGGGGTGGGAGGTCGGGGTACCAGGTGGTGGGTATTATAGAGGGCACAGATTGCATGGAGCACTGGGTGTGGTGCAAAAATAGTGAATACTGTTATGCTGAAAATAAAAAATAAATTTTAAAAAAAACGGAATAATCCTAGATACCTACCTTACCAGATGTTGTGAGTAGTAAATGAGACAACTCACACAGGAGAGTGTTTAGCATATCATCCAGCATAGAGAAGCACTCAATTAATGCTAACTATTTATACTAGTGTGCCTAGATCTACCAGTCATTTAAATTCTGTCCTTGGGGAAGTCATGTAATCCATCATTTCTCTGTTCTCCCATTTGGTTAAAAAAAAAAAAAAAAAAAAAAGGAGTACTAATGTATAACAATCCTGGGGACCAGTGTTCTAGTCCAGGGATCAGAAGATCTTTTCTATTGAGAGCCAGATAGTAAACATTTTTTTTTTTTTAAACTGGGCTGTGTAGTCCCTCTTGGGACTACTTAACTCTGCCATTATAGTGGGAGAGCAGCCATGGACAAAAGGGGATAACTCCTCTCCAAAGCATTTTGTTTAACAAAATGGACAGTGAGCTGGATTTGGCCCATGGACTGAGGTCACCAACCCCTCTTCTGGTCTTCTGCCAGCGCTCCCAGGCCTTATTGATTGGCTTTCAGAAAGGAAAAGAAAGAAGAAAAGAGAAGGGAGGGGAAGGGAAGGGAAGGGGAGGGGAGGGGAGGGGAAGGATGGGGAAGGGAGGAGAGGGGAGAGGAGGGGAGGGGAGAGGAGAGGAGAGGAATTGAAAAAAGAAAAAAAAGAGAGGAAAGGAAAATAGCAAGGAAGAGGAGGAGAAAGAGATGAGAAGAGAAGAGAAAAGAGAAAAAAGAAAAAAAAGAAAGAGGAGAGGAAAGGAAAGGAGAAAAGAAAAAAAAAAACGAAAGAAAAGAAAAGATAGAAACTCATCCATGTTTGGAATTCCAATATATCAATACTCAGAAAATTAAACTTATCCTAAGGAACTCAGATTTGTTTTGGTTACCAAATGTATTTCCAGTAATAATTGTCCTGAAAGTCACTATTTTGTCGCCAACTGAGATCAAAAAGGCTTGGAGAGGCAGCAAGTCAAGTGGTTTGGGCTTTATTTTGAAACTTCCCTCTACATACCCCTCCCTAGCTATAAAACCATGTGAAAAATATGTGAAGGCCCTGAAACTAAGTTTTATTACTTATAAAACAGGAATAATAAAAACACTTCCCTCACAAGTTCTTGTGGAAATTAAGTAAAATGGAGCACATAAAGCCCCTTGGTACCAAGACTGACCAAGAAAAAGTACTCACTGACCAAGAAAAAGTACAGGTCAGGTAGTATCATAATTAGAATTACCACTTCTATAACTATTAATAGTTCCGAGCACCACGTGTTTTACTGTGCCTTTGCTGTTTAATTGGCATCTTTACATTTCTTCCCCCACATCCTGCCTGCAAGATTCTCCCAGGAATCACCATAGGTGCATCATCACTTCTTCTAATTATACTGAATTTGTACATACTTCCCAGTCTCCTACTACACTGAGGTCAGCTGTGGGATTTAGTAAAGTCTCAGGCAAACATTCCTTCCTCAGCCCCTAGCAACTTCCTAAATCAAAATATGAATAAACCTGAGGTCTTCTGGCCCAAGGTTTATGGCCACTGCCTCTTGTTTAGAATTCATTTTCTTAGGGTCATTTCTGCATAGTTACTGCTTTTTGATCAAATTACTAGCACAGGGATAATAACACTTAACCAGCACTTTTTATCTCCAAAGCAATGTAAAGGCCTTCAAGTCCATCTGTCTAGTCAGTGAATTTTCCATCCTTAATAAAAACAAGTTTCAGGCACTGACTTCAAATGCTGATGCAAGTGAACCTGCCTTCTGGGGAGCAGGTGCACCACATGCATATTAATGTGCAAAAACCGGAACTGGGAGGCAGGGAGGATGCTTCAAAGGTACAAGATGAGGAGCCAGAAGATAAAGGCTCTCTTTAGAGATTTCTGATTTGAGACAAGTCATTTAACCTCAGTGTCTCAGTTGCCTGGTATGTGAAAATGGGGCTAATAAATGGGCCTTCCCTGTGTCTGAGTTTATTGCAAGAAGAAAGAGAGAAAGGGGCTGTGGAAATGATTTATACTGTGATGTGCATGGTATGCATTCATCAGTACTTCCCAAAGGGGTCATTTTATCCAGATTTGGGGCCCCTATGAATAAATCTAGAGGTTTTCTTCTTCCACTTCTTAAACAAAATATTTCCGATGCCCCTTCTGTTCTGAAGAAAAATGAGAAGAGAAACTATTGTGCATTCTTTGAAGAGTCTTGCCAGCTAGTGGAGCATTTTTTCAATTTCACCCTCTATTCTAAGAGCACTTAACCTGATCCTCAGAGCATCTTTCACAATAGGTGGTATTAGGAGATCCCTTTTACAGATTTGGCAACTGAGGCATGGATGTGTTTCAAGTCTTGCCTGTGTTTACTAATACAAGAAGGGCCTTGGAGAGGAGAATGGAGTTGAGGGAAATTGGAAAAGGAGGTGAACCATGAGAGACTACAGACTCTGAAAAACAACCTGTGGGTTTTGAAGGGGCGGGGGTGGGATGTTGGGGGAGCCAGGTGAGGATTAATTAATACCCAGGTGGGTATTAAGGAGGACAAATATTGCATGGAGCACTGGGTGTGGTGCAGAAACAATGAATACTGTTACGCTGAAAAGAAATTTAAAAAGGGGGGGGGGGGCTATTGTCTTAACCAGCAGGTTTCCGTATCAGTCCAGGAGACCCCAGAGACCCTGTGCGAGGAGTCTGTGAGATCCAAAATGTTTTCATAACAATACCAAAACATTGTTTATTTTTTCCACTGTCATTCCTTCACGAGTGTACAATGGGGTTTTCTGGAACCCAAGTGTCATATAATTTCACAACAGTCTGAATGCTGAAACACCTAGGAAAATCCTGCTGTCTCCTATTAAACCAGGAGAGATTTGCAAAGAGGTAAAATGATACAACTCTTTTAATTATTTTTTGTCTTGAAAGACATAGTTATTTTTCATACAAAATGTGCTTTAGTTCAACATGCAATGCATTTTATTGTCATTTTAGTGAATTAATAAATGCATGTTTATTATGCATATTAGTACACAGTGCATGTTTTTAATTCTCAGTTTTAATTTTTAATATGGTATCAGTTACTATAAAAAATGGAAACTCTTAAGAGTCCTCAATACTTTTTAAGGGTATAAAATGGCCCTCAAATCTTAATCTTTGAGAACTACAGCTCTTAGCTAGAAATGATGTCTCTCTTAGTCCCCCACGAAAGCTGTATTGTTCTTGCTTTTGGTGAAAAAAAAAATTGAAGTTTGGAGAGGTTAGGTAAGTTGTTCAAGGTCACATAACTCACAATAAAAATTTTCAAGAAACAAGAGTTCAACAGCTTTACAGTGACCAAATTCTTATCTTTTCCAATTTACTCTCCCTTCCTTATATGTTACTAGACACTCCAGCTGGTATAAAACTCAGCAGCCCAATAGCCTCTATATTTATAAAAGACCCCAAAACTAAACAGTTCAGAAAGTCTTGTGATTGTCTTCCGAATCTCTACTTGTTTCAGATTCGGATAACATTAGAGATTGCACACATTGCTCTTGATTTTCCCAACTCCCTCCCACCAAGTTTCCTATAACATGAAGATCATATTCCATTCTGATCATGAACCTGACATTTTGCCACTACAGAGTATGGACACACTATTTGTCTCTTCCTCCACTTTCATCCCCCTGCTCTCAGAGCCCCAAATAGTTAGAAGCCCCAAAAGATTTCTCATTGCTTTAAACCAAGCATGGTAATTCTGTTCAGCTTGATAAGTGGTAGTATAGAAGAGGTAATGTGACACCATGCTGGATAATAACATGGAAAACCACTGGGTTGAATTTCTAGGAAACCACTGCTTTCAGGGAAAAAATAGATTTGGGGCATGGTGTTTTTCCTGCTTAGAATATCAACTGTGATTTCTGGAGTTTTTCAGCTTTCTTGAAAAAATGAGGCTACCAACTATGAGAAAAACATCTAAAAGTATCACAGTGATCTTTACATTATTGAGCTGTTGAATTAGAACCAGAAAATATTTACCTTCAGATATTTTATGAGATAAATAAGCCTTTATTTAGCTAACTTACTCTTAGTTCATTATTCTGTTATTGAAGCCAAACATACTACCAATTGAAAATTACAGAGAGGTTTTCATCAAATTTAAGAAATATTTCCCTATATAAAAATCTCTTTGCCAATAAAAGTAGATCCATAAGTGAAATAAAAAATAGGACTTGCAGACAAGTATGTTAAAATAGTACATACATAAGTATATTTTTTGAGAGTTTACAAGAAAATACAAATAAGATGAAGAGATAAATTGGAGAAATAAGAAAAAACCAAAAGGACTTTCTAGACCTGAAAAATACAGTATCTAAAATGAAAACTTCACTGCATGAAATTAATGGTAGATTAGATAACAATGGTTAAAAAAAAAAGTATGATCTGAAAAGAGCAATAAAAACTACGCAAACTTAAGCTCAAAGAGAAAAAAGACAGTAAATAACTAACAGAGCCATAGTAAATGAAGGAAAATATTAAGTAGTCTAATACAAATGCAGCTGAAGACTGAGAAAAGGAGGGAAGTAGAAAAAAATGTTTACAGAGATAATGGCTAAAATTTTATTCAAATATAATGAAAACTATAAACACACAGTCAAAAAGTTCAACAAGCATCAAAAAAATAAAAACAAAGAAATCTGTACTGAAACCTATCACAATCAAATTGCTACAGCCCACTGATAAGGAGAAAAATCTTAAAAGAAACCATAGGTTAAAATGACACATTATATTCAGAAAAACAAAGATAAGAGTGACGGCAGATTTCATATCACAAACAATGCAAGACAGAGGACAATAAAACATCTTTACGTGCTGAAAGGGGGGAAATGTCATTCTATATCCAGTCAAAATATCTTTCAAAAGTGAAGAGTAATTTAAAATGTTTTCAGATAAGCAAAAACTAAAAGAATTTATTGTGAGGATATCTCTGCTACAAGAAATGTTAAAGGAAGTTCTTTAGACAAAAAGAAAATGATACCATATGGAAACTTGGATCTACTCAAAATAATTCAGAACAGTTTAAATGATAACTATCTGTGTAAAGGAAGAAAGGTTCTCTTCATGTTTTAACTATTTAAAAGTGAATTTTTCAAAGAAAAAGTAAGCATAATGCATTATAGAGGTGATAACATGTAGAAATAAATTCTGCTACAACCAAAATATAAGGCATGAGGGAGAACAGAAGTACACTCTTTTTAAGAGTAGTATGTCATAGAAGTAAATGGATAAAAAATTATATACAAACACTAATAAAATTGAATGACTCAGGATGCCTAGCTGACTCAGTTCATAAAGCATGTGACTGTTGATCTTGGGGTTTTGAGTTCAAGCCCCAGGATGGATGTGGAGCCTACTTTAAAAAAATAAATAAAATATTTTAAAAAGAAGAAGAAAAGAGAACTGAGTGGCTCTACCCACAGATAAAACAGACTTTAAGTTGAGAAATATTACCAATGAGTGATAAAGAACTTCTCATGATAAAGGTTTAATGTGTCAAGAGACCTAAAAATCCTAAATGTGTATATACACAGAAGTAAAAGAGAAATAGACAGATTCATTGTTATAGTGGAGATTTCAACACTCTTATAGTAGTTGATAGATAAATTACACAGAATAGGGTCACTAGAAGATGTAAACAACATTTACCTTCAACTAAATCCATAGTTGTAGAAAAAAACTGATAAAATTAAAGGGAGAAATAGACTATTCAATAATACCCATTTTCAATAACAGATACTGCAAATATGCAGATCAACAAGGAAATAGAAAAGATGAATAACTCTAACCATATCTAACAGACATTTATAGAATATTCCACCCAAGCCAACCTGGATGGTTCATTTGGTTAAGCATCTGCCTTCAGCTCATGACCCTGGGAGTCCACAGATAGAGCCTTGTGTTGGGCTCTTTGCTCATCGGGGAGCCTGCTTCTCCCTCTCCCTCTCTCTGCTGCTCCTCTTCCTTGTACTCTCCCTCTATCAAATAAATAGATAAAATATTTTTTAAAATTTGTATTTTTTTAATTTATTTTCTTTTTTTGATAAAGAATGTTTTTCAATTTTTTAATTTTTTAATTAGTTTTCAGTGTACTAGAATTTATTGTTTATGCACCACACTCAGTGCTCCATGCAATACATGTCCTCCCCAATACCCACCACCAGGCTAGCCCAACTTCCCACTGCCCACCCCTTCAAACCCTCAGATTGTTTTTCAGAGTCCATAGTCTCTCATGGTTCATCTCCCCCTCCAATTTCCCCCAACTCCCTTCTCCTCTCCATCTCCCCATATTCTCCATGTTATTTCTTATGTTCCACAAATAAATGAAACAATATGATAATTGACTCTCTCTGCTTGACTTATTTCACTCAGCATAATCTCTTCCAGTCCTGTCCATGTTGATACAAAAGTTGGGTATTCATCTTTTCTGATGGAGCCTTAATATTCCATTGTGTATATGGACCACATCTTCCTTATCAATTCATCTGTTGAAGGGAATCTTGGTTCTTTCCACAGTTTGGTGACTGTGGTCATTGCTGCTATGAACATTAGGGTACAGATGGCCCTTCTTTTCACTACATCTGTATCTTTGGAGTAAAGACCCAGTCGGGCAATTGCAGGGTCATAGGGAAGCTCTATTTTTAATTTCTTAAGGAATATCCACACTGTTCTCCAAAGTGGCTGCATCAAGTTGCATTCTCACCAACAGTGTAAGAGGGTTCACCTTTCTCCACATCCTCTCCAACACACGTTGTTTCCTGTCTTGTTAATTTTGGCCATTCTAACTGATGTAAGGTGGTGACTCAGTGTGGTTTTGATTTGAATCGCCCTGATGGCTAGTGATAATGAACATTTTTTCATGTGTCTGATAGGCATTTGTATATCTTCATTGGAGAAGTGTCTTTTCATGTCTTCTGCCCATTTTTTTACATGATTATCTGTTTCGTGTGTGTTGAATTTGAGGAGTTCTTTATAGATCCTGGATATCAACCTTCTGTACTGTCATTTGTAAGTATTTTCTCCCATCCCATGGGTGGTCTCTTTATTTTCTTGACTATTTCCTTTGCTGTGCAGAAGCTTTTGGTCTTGATGAAGTACCAAAAGTTCATTTTCACGTGTTTCCTTTTGCCTTTGGAGACATCTTGAAAGAAGTTGCTGTGTCCATTGTCAAAGAGATTACTGCCTATGTTCTCCTCTAGGATTCTGATGGATTCCTTCCTCATGTTGAGGTCTTTTATCCATTTTGAGTTTATGTTTGTGTATGCTGTAAGAGAATGGTCAAGTTTCATTCTTCTACACATTGCTGTCCAATTTTCCCAGCACACTTTATTGAAGAAACTGATACAAAACCAATGTACAGAAATCAGTTGCCTTCTTATACACTAACAATGAAAATACAGAAAGGGAAATTAGAGAATCAATTCCGTTTACTATAGCATCAAAAACTATAAGACACCTGGGAATAAACCTAACCAAAGAGGTAAAGGATTTGTATTCAAGGAACTATAGAACACTCATGAAAGAATTTGAAGAAGACACAAAAAGATGGAAGAACATTCCGTGCTCATGGATTGGAAGAGTAAACATTGTTAAAATGTCTACACTGCCTAGAGCAATCTATACTTTCAATGTCATTCTGATCAAAATTCCATTGGCATTTTTCAAAGAGCTGGAGCAAACAATCAGAATGGAATGGAGTGGAATCAGAAGAGACCCCGCATTGCTAAAGAAATATTGAAAAAGAAAAACAGAACTAGGGGCATCAGGTTGCCTAATTTCAAGCTTTATTACAAAGCTGCAATCACCAAGACAGCATGGTACTGGCAGAAAAACAGACACATAGACGAGTGGAACAGAGTAGATAGCCCAGATATGGACCCTCAACTTTATGGTCAACTAATCTTTGACAAAGCAGGAAAAAAATATACAGTGGAAAAAACTAGCAAACTGAATCCAGCGACATGTAAAGAGAATTATACATCATGACTTATCCCCGAAATACAAAGTTGGTTCAATATATGAAAATTAGTCCATGGAATACACTATGTTAATAAAATAAGAATAACATCCACATGACCATGTCAATAGAGAAAAAATATATTTGACAAAATCCAAAATTCTCTCGTGATTTAAAAATAAACAAATAAATACCTCAACAAACTAGAAATAGAAAGAAATGTCCTCAAACTGATAAGGTTTTATACAAAAATCCCACACAACTAACAGGACACTTAATAATGAGAAACAAAGATTTTTCCCTAAGAGTAGAATACAAAGGTGTCCACTTCCACCACTTTCATTTCAATATTGTACTAGAGATTGTAGGCAGAGAAATTAAACACAATAAAAAAACAAAGGCACATAGATTGGGGGGAAAAAATAAAATCGTATTTATTTGCAGATGATTTTATTGTGCATACAGAAAATCCTAAGGAATCCCCTAAAAATTGAACAAGTAGGTTCAGTAAGTTTGCCGGACATAAAGGCATTTATTAACAAGGCCTTTGATACATAGAAATAGTGTCTAATTTTATCTAATTCCATCGTGATTTTCACCTTCATCAGTAACATGGAAATAATCTTACCTGCTTCCCTGGCTTACTTAGATGGATTCAACAAGACAATATATGGAAAAGTCTAATTCAGTGCTTGACACCTAATACATGCTCAAAAATGTTAGTTCCATCTTTCCTTCCTTATTTAGCTTACTATATTGTTACTTGAAGATGGTGCTTAATAACAATAATTTGATGAAATACAAATATCCTAGCACAGTTGGATCACCTGACATTCATACACCAACATAAAATAAGCTAATCTAAAAGTTTGTCTCCTACATCTGAGCTGAGCTCAGCTAGAATGGGAGTGAATATTACTTTGGCAGCCCTGGTTTCTTTCCCCTGCTCCCGCCTTCATAGAGTGTTCACCACATCCCATTTCTGAAATCAATTTCACCTAATGATTAAATGCCTTCACGTCCCTCTGGCTGAGGAAAGTAGGGTCAAGGGAAAGGGACAAACATGAGAGTACAGAGGAAGGTTTAGACTTCCTGCCAGCTCCTCATTAAATTACACTCATTGTACTCTATTTCCCAGGAGAGGAATATGGCATCTTCCTTCCAATCTACCTCCCCTTCCAAAAGAAAAAGAAAGAAAGAAAGAAAAGAGAAAACCTAATTTTAAAGAGAATGTTCTATGGCATGGACCAAAAAGAATATGGAATTTCAAGTTCACATGAAGGGGGCCAGAAAACTGGAAGATGACATTGACGAAGGAAGACAGAATTATACATAAAACGATTAATGACCTCTTTCTTCTGTTTTCTCCTAGTGCTACGAGACCCTAAATGCTCTCGTTTTCTTCACTCATTATAATACCCAAGTGTCATGTAGGACAAGAGGTGGGGTAG
This sequence comes from Mustela nigripes, assembly GCF_022355385.1. Classification (NCBI taxonomy): domain Eukaryota; kingdom Metazoa; phylum Chordata; class Mammalia; order Carnivora; family Mustelidae; genus Mustela; species Mustela nigripes. Next base: position 212,161,013 of record NC_081557.1, on the reverse strand, counting down.
GGGCCAGAGGGACAAAGGGGACAGTTCTTGCTGACATCCAAAGACTTACATTCAAGGAATACACAACCCCATTGTTCTCATTGGTCCAACACAGTTCATAGAGGGGTTTAGCCCCAACTAATAATGATTGCATCTTTTACTGGGCGGCACCCTGTTATGGGTTCAATTGTGTCCCCATGAAAATACTAATGCCCTAACTCCCAGTACCTATGAATGTAACCTTATTTGGAAATGGAGTTTTACAGATGATAAAGTTAAGACAAGGTCATTAGGTTGGGCCTTAATCCAATATGACTGGTGCCCTTATAAGAAGGTGAAATTTGAGGGGGACCTGGGTGCCTCCAACTCCAAGAGTTAAGCATCCAACTCTTGATTTCATCTGAGTTTATGATCCCAGATATAGGGATAGAACCCTATGTCAGGCTCCACACTCAGCAGGGAATCTGCTTGAGATTCTTTCCCTCTCCCTCTGCTCCTCCCCATCCCACTCCTGCTCACACTCTCTCTCTAAAATTTAAAAAGTAAATAAATATTTAAAGAAAAAGAAGAAGAAGGGGAAATTTGAACACAGAGACAATGACAAAGGGAGAACACCATGTGAGAATAAAGTCAGAGATAAGGGTATGCATCCCGTAAGCCAAAATGGCCTGCAAAGCACCAGTAGTTAGAAAAAAGACATGCAACAGATCCTCATAGCCCTCACAAAGAACTCTGCTGACAGCCTGATCTTGGACTTCCAGCCTCCAGAGCTGAGATCCGAAATTTCTGTTGTTTAACCCTTCCAGTGTGTGGTACTTTGTTATGATAACCCAAGTAAACTAATACATCCCTTCCATTAGCCAGTGGGACAAGGATTCATGGGTTCAGGACCTTCACTATATCTTCCATGGGAGATATATAAACCAAAAGGTCCCTGATCAGAATTACCAGTTGTGACCAAGGGCCTCTTCTTGGCTCTACCCCATGAGAATTGTTACCATAATTTTCTGACCTATCTTATCTTGATCCTTTAAATTAGGCCAGCCTTCCTAGGTCCTGGTCCTAAGAAGCACACCTGCTCCGAGAGCAGTACAGACCTCAGTGGCTCATGTCCTGAGCTCTGGGATCAGACAGACTACATTCCCACACTGACCCTTCCACATTCCAGCTGCAGGTACATAAATTCTCTCTGCCTGTTTCCAGGAAGGTGGAACCTGCTTCATGGGGTGGTTTTGATGGGTACACAAGCACAGTGTCTGGTTCCTAGCTAGTGCCCATTAAATGTTTGTTTACCACATGCCTCATGGAACAGCTACAGTTACACATAATTGCTCCAAACTCCTTCCTCTTGCTCTCCTGTCCCCTATCAAGAGTGTGGCTCGATATCTAAGTTTTGGGAAAACACAGTGCCTCCCTTTCTGATTTTGATTTTTTACTTTCCCCACTGACCATTTCTGCTATTACTTCTGAGGTTCAGACTTATCCTATATTCCAAATCCAACCTCCAAACTCCTCCTGCTGAGCCTACCCAGGGTCCCTCTTCTAAAGCTCTAAGGGAGAGATACTGGTAATGCAACTATCCCACCAAACCTACTCTGGAAAGCCCCAGTCATCTTGGAAAATGCCTTGAAGAAGCCCTTACATAAGTGCTGTCTGTGGAGGTGGGCCCAGAAAATGAAGGATGAATAGGTGCACAAGCTGGTAAATTTGTAGCAAATTAAATATATAATCAATTTCACTACTCAGTCTAAGGTTCAAAACTTCTATTGCTGGTCAGAACAAAACAAGCCTGAGATCAAGGTGTTCAAACAGTCGTGCTTTGGCAAGCACAATGCAGAGAGGTAATTGTGCATCCAGCAGGCTTTGATGAGTCCCATGCCCCCACCTCCTTCAAACACACGAGCAATCGTGTCAGAACAGATAACCAACTGACTCCCATAAACAGGGGCTTGTGAGTCACCTTGCAGAAATCAGGACCCCAGCTGCTGAGATGAACAACGTCAACACTAAGAGTTTGCTGGAGACAATTTTGTGCACAACAGAGTGAATTTCAGTGGGCTTTTGTTCTGCTAATTCAGAGTGACAAACCGTGTGTCTTGTGTGAACCTGCCTACAGCAGCAGTTCCCAGCCAGGGAGACATTGCCTCCTTGGGGACGTTTAGAATGCCTGGAGACTTGTTTGGTTGTCACAGCTAGGAGAGTCAGTACTACTGGCCTCTAGTGGGTAGAGGCCTGGGAGGCTGCTAATCACCCACATTGCATAGAAAAGCCCTGCACTCCAAAGAATTATCCAGCCTAAAATGTTGACAGTGTCTTGATTGAGAAACCCCATCCTAGAAGAAAGGAGCACCATTATCTTCCTGATTTGTATACATGGCTCCCAACTGCCCACAGTCTGGCTCCAATCTGGTTAACCAGCCTTAATATAGATGTTAGCTATTGGCTAAAAGCATGAATGTCTGAGTTCAAATCCAAGCTACCCCACCAACTTGAAAAAGATACTTCATTCTGGGTGCTTCTGTTTCCTCATCTATAAAATGGGGATATTAATAAAATTTGCAACCCAGGATTGTTTAAGGACTGAATGAACTACATGAAAAAAACCCAGGCAAAATGCTTCATTAAGTATCAAGCATTTAAGAAGCAACTTTAACTATGGTTTTTCTTAACCACTGCTTGACTTTATTTAGTGTCATTTAGGAAGCCACTCTTTTTGCTCTGCCACTGGATGAAAAGCACTCTCCCTTCCACTGTCCCACCTATGATCATTTTTGTCTGCTTCAAAGTTCAGTTCAAATGTTGGTTCCTCTAGGAAACCTTCCCAGGCCTACATGTAGGGATCAATCACTCCCTACTCTGAGCTCCTTGGCATTTCATTTACTCCTGTGTCTACCCTGATTACCCACCAGTCCGCCAGCTCCTGCATGGCAGGAGATACATCCTGTTACCCTGTCTGCCCTGGGTCATGCTTTTGTCACAATTGTCAGCCTTTCTTATGTCCCTTACCAGCCTGAGAGCACTTCCTTACTCTTTTGGTTTGCTGAAATAAACAATGAACTCTACATGCTAAGGTCATCTCTGATGGTGAATGTCCCTTGGGCATGAGCATGAGTCCAAGGTTTATGAGACTTTCTATGGATGGGACTGGGATTGGAGAGGGAATAGTTCCAATGTAGATACTCTGGTGAGAAGGAATGAAGTCCTCTCCCCAATTCATATCCAGGGGATAAAGATAGTGGTCATTGCTGTGGCCACTAAGATCCCTACTGATCAGCCATTGCATGGACCTCTTCATGAACTGTCTCCCTGATAGATCCCATGAGGGAAGTATCAGAACAATCCCTATCATCATAATTACTTGACCAATGCCATATCACAGGTAGGTCTAGCTGCCTCCATGTCTATATTTTAATGACACTGATTTACTATTCCTCTAACATAAGTCAATTGGCATCATTCAAAGGGCAGTAGAAAAATCTGGCTTCAAGTTAATAACTTTCTTTAGACCCACAGTGGCAGATATAAATGACAGTTGGAATGTTTTCTAAGCTTTTTCTTCTCTAACAACAGAAGCCATCCTTCAAAAGAAAACTTAAAAACAAGCAAGTCTGTTTTGTAAGACTACATAACACAGAACTGTCCTAGGTTGAAGTTGATGTGGGGACCTCAGAAGCCACACCCACCTGCCACCCCTTCCTTACTCCTGGTGCCTTTAAAGGAGTTCTGAGGAACCAGCTAATCCAATGTTTACATTTTGCAGATGTGGGAACAGAGACTCAAGAAAAGGAAATTATTTACTAGTAGTTACACTGCTCAAAAGCAGCAGGATCAGAAATTAATTCTAGGTCCCTTGGCCCTGAATTCAAAGCTCTTTTGAATTCTTTGTTGAGATATGTTGATGCCTCATTTGTGACAACTAGACTTTCTTACTGAGAAGTGCAGAAATATAAAATAAAGCTCAAAAAGTCATAAAGGATTACTATGTTTCATCCAATATGATGCCTTCCATTACGAGATGCATCCAAATTTGAGATGTTAAAAGTTCTGGAGCTTAGAGGCATGTATCATGAGAATCCAGTATGTCAGACTCTGGCCTAATTCTGTGCCTTTTGCAGACCCACTACCTAATGACTGCTGATTCAATTTCACATCAGACATCTATGGGGTACTATCTATTAATGAACAACAGACAGACAGACGTAGAAACAGGACTTAGGCCACTGAGAGGCAGAAAGGTGGAGAGGGGAAGAGGAGGGCAAGTTGTCTGATGTTCCCTCCCCAGTGCAGAGGAATTTACATAGAGAAGTATCTCCCTGACAACAGTCTCCAGCTGGTCCCCATCTGTCCACCAGGTGATTTCTGTCCTGACCAGTTTGTTCTCACTCTCCCTGCCAGGTAGAAACATACAGAAGACTCTGGGAGATCCAGCCCTGCTAAAGCCCAAAGCTGGAAGCTCTAAACTTAGAAGATGGTGATGCCTTGTCCACTCTCCCAGCCCATCTCTATACAATTCACAACAAAATGGTATTTTTCAGAATGACACTAAAATTGCATTAATGCTGAAAGAAAAAAAAATAATTCTGGACCTCACATCAATAAAATGTGGTACATGTGTCCAGACAATACTTATTCTTTTGAATTTTGGTGGAAGACAGTTCTAAGGAGTTCTTTCTGTCCCTTAGCACTCTACATTCTAAGACAAAAGTTCTAATAATTTTTCTTTGATTAACTCCTATTTCTGGTACACAAATATTTGCTATTTATTCTGTCCCTGCAGAAAGGAAGATGGAATCTACTACTCATCCTCAAATGAAGTAAGTTCTGTGACAAGGAATGGATCTTGTTTTTCAAACATCTTTGTTGAGACATAGTTGATAAGCAAAAAATTGGGCATAATTAACATGTACAATTTGATGAGTTTGGATATATGCAAACACACATGAAACCATCACCACAGTTAAGATAATAAACATATCTATCATTTCCAAAAGCTTACTTGTATCCCTTTGCTTTTCATATTTGGTTTTGTTTTTGTGATAAGAACACTTACATGAGATCACTATCTATCTTAGTATATTTTTAAGTGCACATGACAGTAGTGATATCTATAAGCACTTATCTCTTTCATAACTGAATATTTATACCTTTTAATTAGCAAATCCCCATTTTCCTCTAACCCCAATCCCTGGCAACCATAATTCTATTCTTGATTTCTACTAGTCTATTTTAGATACTACCTATAAGTAGAATAATAGAGTATTTGTCCCTCTGTGACAGTATTTATTTCACTTAGTTTAATGTCCTTAAGCTTTAACCATGTTATCAAAAATGGCAGGAATTCCTTCTTTTTTAAAGCTAAATAATATTCCATTGTATACCTATACCATTATGTATTATACCATATACATATAATTCTCTATCCTTTCATCTTTGGATGGATATTGGGTTCTTTCCATATCTTGGCTACCATGAATAATAATGCTACAATGAACACAAGAGTATTAACATCTTTTTAAGATCCCGATTTCAGTTATATTGGAAATATATACAGAAGTGGGATTGATGGGCCATAGGGTATTTCTATTTTTAATTTTTGAGGAACCTCCATACTGTTTTCCTTAGTGACTACACCATTGTTCATTTTTACCAAAGAATTGGGCTTTGAGATGGAAAAAGGAATCAAAATTCTCTCCTGACCAAGTTAATGGGCAAAGCTCCTACCCATTGTCATAACGAAAAGTCCTTAAATTTCAAAAATAACAAATCCTAAAAATCAAAAGCAAAATGAAACAAACAAAGCTAATAGTGTTTGGAGTTAGTGGCTTAACCATTCAGAGAAAATGATTATTTTAATTGACATTTAGAATACAGTAGTTTGACTGTACATCCCTTTGAAGACAAAAGCAACAACCAGAAAGGAATCTTGAAGTATTTTCAGTAATATTGTTATTACTAATATTGATATAATTGTTTTGAAACTACAAGACCTCAGCCAAGTGTTATTAGAGATTTTCTTTGCCTAGATTTCCATAGGTTTAAAGTAATATACCATGAAGGTGGTCTCATGAGTTGAGGAAAGACAGTGGATATTCTGAATCTAGGACAATCTCCCGACCACCTTTAGCTGTGGCTAGTTAATTTCTCAAAAGCAAACATCCATTCCCACAGTAATTACTAATTTTCTGCTGAAGAAAACAGACTTATCTCCAATTATAAAATGACTTATCCACACACATGGCTTGGCCTGTAAGAAATGTGAATTTGATCTTACTATCAGGTGACAATGTGTCCTGGTTTGCCAAGTACTTTCTTGTTTTAGGCTGGAAATTCCAAGTCCTCAGTCCTGGGCAAACTGGGACAGTTGGTCACCCTATTATGCAAAAAGTTAACTCACTTTTTCCCTGATCTGTCTTTCTTTTTAAAGTCTTCTATATCAGCTGGTAACAGTTCTGGCCATGTCTTCTAGAAAAGATGGCACTGTGACAAAATGCCTTTTCTCCTACCGCCATAGTTCTCTTTTGATAGAAAAAAGGGCAGACAGTTGGGGATGGGTAGGATAAGGACGTTAGGTCATCTTACTATAACCCACTTCCCTAGTACCTTATGTTTTTCACTGCTTTTCAAAGTCCCACTTTGAACACTATATCAAAAATTAATGACATATTGTATGGTGACTAAGATAACATAATAAATAAATAAATAAATAAATAAATAAATAAATAATACGCTTGCCTTCCCAAAAGTGCCATACCCCCAAGGCACCACTTTATTGACTGTATGGAAGGGAAGAAAAATGAATGGGTAATTCCCAAACCAACTTGAGCAGAGATCTGAGACAAAGGAAGGGAATGGTATCATAAATTCTTAGAAGCTTAGGATCTGTGTTTGTTTGACTGCTTCGAAGGGGGCAAGATCTAGGATGAGGGTGGAGGTAGCTTCTGAAAAGCAAAATAAGAGAAACATCATTTGGTTGCAACAAAAAAATAAATAAATAAATAAAGTCAGACAGCTCATGCAATGAAGTCATCCACTTATAGGGTCTGGATCCAGAGGATGTGACTAGCTGAGGGAGCCAAGATAGGCAGAAAGGAGTGAGGGTTTTAAGGAGGTGCCTACAGAGCAGACCATGGAGAAATCCCATAAAAAGAGACTATGGCCACCATGCTTTTTCTTTGGTTTTAAAATACTTATTATGGAGAATTATAAACACAGACAAGAACAGAAAGAATAATATAATGAAAACAAACTGAGGGTTGCTGAGGGGAGGAGGGTGGGGAGAGGGTGGTTGGGTTATGAACATTAGGGAGAGTATGTGCTATGGTGAGTGCTGTGAAGTGTGTAAGCCTGACGATTCACAGACCTGTACCCCTGGGGCTAATAACACTTTATATGTTAATAAAAAATTAAATAAAGAATAATATAATGAAACTCCATGTATCCATTTCCAGCTTCCAACAATTTATCAATTCATGGTGAATCTTATTTTATTTATTCTTCCCACTCCCTAATAGCAGATAATTTCAAAGTATGTCAAGCATATACATTTCAAATTTCAAAGTATAGACATTATACTGTTTCATCTATAAATATTTCAGTATCTAACTCTCAAATAGAAGACCTTTCTCTCAAAGCATATTTACATTCCCATATCATGTCTTAAAAAAATCAACACTAACTCCATCCTAGCATCAAATACCCAGTCTGGTCAGAGTTCCTCCATTTCCTTACTACACTGATTAATATGTCTCTTAATTTCTTTTTATCACTGTGCTTCCTCTATTCTTTTGTTTTCCTTTACAATGCATTTATTGAAGTTATGTATCATTTTACCTTTACCAGTAAAGATTCCCACATTCTAGATTTTGCTGAGTTTCAAGATTGTGGTGATATTTAATATGTTCCTTATCTCCTGCATTTCCTGGAGACCATTAGTTAAATGTAGAGGTTTGATCACATTGAAGTTCAATTTTTAATCATTTTTTTATGATACGATGGGGTTCCATCAGGAGGCATCTATGTGTGTGTGTGAGTATATTTTGAAGTGTACTTGGTTCTGTTGAGATAAAGGGAATAAGGACAAATGCTATATTTCCTTTCATTTTCCTTTATTGATTAATTTTCTCAATAATTCAGTCCCTAGAATCTTCCAAAAGTAACCAGTAACCTTCTTGTTTGTTTACAATATTATCATGAGCTTATGGCTTTCTTGTTTATTTGATGTATTTAATTACATTGCAACTATTATTCCTTTTGATATTTACATTTTTCTTTCTTTTTTTTTTAAATTTCTTTTCAGCATAACAGTATTCATTGATTTTGCACCACACCCAGGGCTCCATGCAATACATGCCTTCCCCAATACCCACCACCTGGTTCTCCCAACCTCCCAACCCCCACACCTTCAAAACCCTCAGGTTATTTTTCAGTGTCCATAGTCTCTCATGGTTCACCTCCCCTTCCAATTTCCCTCAACTCCCTTCTCCTCTCCAACTCCCCATGTCTTCCATGTTATTTGTTATGCTCCACAAATAAGTGGAACCATATGATAATTGGCTCTCTCTGCTTGACTTCTTTCACTCAGAATAATCTCTTCCAGTCCCATCCTTGTTGCTACAAAAGTTGGGTATTCATCCTTTCTGATGGAGCCATAACACTCCATTGTGTACATGGACCACATCTTCCTTATCCATTCGTCCGTAGAAGGGAATCTTGGTTCTTTCCACTTTGGCGACCGTGGCCAATACTGCTATAAACATTGGGGTACAGATGGCCCTTCTTTTCACTACATCTGTATCTTTGGGGTAAATACCCAGTAGTGCAATTGCAGGGTCATAGGGAAGCTCTATTTTTAATTTCTTGAGGAATCTCCACACTGTTCTCCAAAGTGGCTGCACCAACTTGCATTCCCACCAACAGTGGAAGAAGGTTCCCCTTTCTCCACATCCTCTCCAACACACGTTGTTTCCTGTCTTGCTAATTTTGGCTATTCTAACTGATGTAAGGTGGTATCTCAATGTGGTTTTAATTTGAATCTCCCTAATGGCTAGTGATGAAGAACATTTTTTCATGTGTCTGATAGACATTTGTATGTCTTCATTGGAGAAGTGTCTGTTCCTATCTTCTGCCCATTTTTTGATATGATTATCAGTTTTGTGTGTGTTGAGTTTGAGAAGTTCTTTATAGATCCTGGATATCAACCTGTTGTCTGCACGGTCATTTGCAAATATCTTCTACCATTTCGTGGGTTACCTCTTTGTTTTGTTGACTGTTTCCTTTGCTGTGCAGACCCTGAATCACTAAGGAAATGTTGAAAAACAAAAATAAAACTGGGAGCATCATGTTACCTGATTTCAAGCTTTACTACAAAGCTGTGATCACCAAGACAGCATGGTACTGGCATAAAAACAGACACATAGACAAGTGGAACAGATTAGAGAGTCCAGATATGGACCCTCAACTCTATGGTCAACTAATCTTCAACAAAGTAGGAAAAAATATACTGTGGAAAAAAGACAGTCTCTTCAATAAATGGTGCTGGGAAAATTGGACAGCTATATGTAGAAGAATAAAGCTCGACCATTCACTTACACCGTACACAAAGATAAATCCAAAATGGGTAAAAGACCTCAATGAGAGACAGGAATCCATCAGAATCCTAGAGGAGAACATAGGCAGTAACCTCTTCAATATCAGCCACAGCAACTTCTTTCAAGATATGTCTCCAAAGACAAAATAAACTTTAGGGACTTCATCAAGATCAAAAGCTTCAGCACAGCAAAAGATATTTACATTTTTCCATCTTTACCTGTTAGAAGCAACTTCATGTTGCTCCTAAGTCATTTTAACAAGACTCCAAGGGTCTTTGGTAGCTTCCTCACTTTCTGATGTGATAAGATGCCCCACACTCATCCTATACATTTCTTATCTTAGACCTGCACTAATGTACTTCTGCAAGAAAATCCAGTCCTTTTGTGAGAAATGTTATTTGTGGGGCACCTGGGTGGCTCAGTGGGTTAAAGCCTCTGCCTTTGGCTCAGGTCATGATCCCAGGGTCCTGGGATGGAACCCCATATCAGGGTCTTTGCTCAGCAGGGAGCCTGCTTCCCTTCCTCTCTCTCTGCCTGCCTCTCTGCCTGCTTGTGATCTCTGTCTGTCAAATAAATAAATAAAATCTTTAAGAAAAAAAAAAGAAATGTTATATGTATACAAAAATTAGGATGTGAAGGTCCTCAGTGCTATTGTATTGATCATTCTTTCTAGGTTTTTCAATGGACAGAACTAATTTTTTTTTCTTTTTAAAATATACCAGCAATTCATTTTACTTGTATCTTCTCTTTCTAATAAGGAGAACTTCAGTTCCTGATAGCATTAAAATTATTACTTATATTACATATGTAAGTACATATTTGTGTGTATGTGCATGTGCCCATATATCTATATCTTAATACGACACAGAAGTGACATGATCAGGGCCTCCATTCTCATGACAGAGGGTGGTGAGATAATATATGTTAAGTATTGAGGGCACTTAAAGAGAAGTATCTAGAAGAGGACAGGAAAGATGAGGAACACAAAAACCATTAAGAAGTGAGGGATACTTCACTAGCACACCATGCACAAAACGTTGTTCTCAGTATTGACTGTGTAAACTCACTGAATCTCACACCACCACCAAAAGATAGGCATTGTTCATCAAAAGAAATGAAATCTTGCCATTTGCAATGACGTGGATTGAACTAGAGGGTGATATGCTGAGTGAAATAAGTCAATCAGAGAAAGACAACTATCATATGATTTCTCTAATATGAGAAATTTGAGAGGCAGGGTGGGGGATTGTGGGGGGTAGGGAAAGAAAAAAATGAAACAAGATGGCATCACGAAGGAGACAAACCATAAGAGACTCTTAATCTCACAAAACAAACTCAGGGTTGGGGAGGTAGGGAGAGGTTGGCTGGGTTATGGACATTGGAGAGCGTATGTGCTATGGTGAGTGCTGTGAAATATGAAGCCTGATGATTTACAGACCTGTACCCCTGGGGCAAATAACACATTATATGTTAATAAAAATAACTAAATAAAAAAGATAGGAATTGTTATTATCATCATCTTATAAAAGAAAACTAAACTACAGAGAGGTTAAACCACTTGTCTAAGGTGAAATTGCTAGTGAATAGAAGAGCCAAGATCCAACTTTAATACCTGGACCTTAAAGTACCATCATGATGCCATATGCCTCTCAAGATAGAGTTTTAATGACTGACATAAACACACACACACACACACACGCACACAAATACTCACACACACATATCCATATACATGGTTTGTAAGGTTAACATTAGCAAACCCAAAATTATAAACATCTCACTATAAAATTCGATTTGGAAATCTGTAATATTCTTACACAAACAGCACCACTCATAGGGGGAGAAGAGCAAGAGGAGATTGGAATTAAAACTCTCTCTTTCTAGGTAGATAAATGATCAACAGATGATTGAATGGATGGATGGGTGGATGGACAGAGGAAACTATCCATTTATCCATCCATCCACTCTTTCTTCATTCTGTAAATAAAGATACTGAGAGAGTTAGGGAAGTTAAATAAGAAACTTCCCAATGTTACTCACCTAGTATATCTACGAATCAGAATTTTTTATCCTGAAGAGTTTGTAATGCCTCTACTTTGAGGAACCCAGTGTGACAGAGGTGGTGGATGGATAGTCTTAAATGTGGGATCCAGGTTGTCTGCTTTCAATGTACAGCACTAGCATTATCCAAGAGGTTTCCTTTTTGAACAGAGAATTCAATCCACTTTTCCCCTAAAATGAGCTAGAGATAGTTCATTTGTACTAAGCTGTCTCAGCATAATGGGTAAAAAGGGGAAGTCCCTAATGCAAGCCAGAGCAGGTGCAGGAAGCCATCCACCTCCTCCCTGCATCCCAGAAGGCCAATCATCACAGCCTTTGTACCAGGAGGACCAGGAATCAGGGCCTACAGCTGGGAAGCCCTCATGCCAAGAATGTATAAACCCAGAATGGAAGCTGGAGGGAGAAAGAAGACAGGCTTAGCACATCAGTTCCCTGCCTTGCTCCCCGTTGGAGTTGGAGCTGGGGAGAGCAGACATAAAAACAGCACCAGCTGGTGTGTTTCCTGGCAGGGACACCAGCCACAGACTTGCCTGCCCCCAGACACAAGCGTGCATCAAACTTCCATCTGTAGCTCCATTCCCTTTGTTTACCCAGCCTATGAGGCAGGAGAAGGGAACAAACCAATGTTTCAGAGACCCAACAGGACCTAGTCTCTGCCTCCAGTGGAAGAGGGTTGATGGATGATAGCCTGTCAGTCAACAGATGAAGCCTCATTATATTTGTAAATCCAGGTATGAAATAAAAGAGCTTTCCAGGCACCTCTGCTGTCACACTTGCCCTCAGCAGCTGCCCTCACTCACCTTCCCTGCCCACGCTGTCTCTCAGCAGCCCTGGCTACTCTACAGAGCTGGGACTGGGTAGTCCAGGACAAGGTAAGGCTCACCCAGCAGGGTTGAGGGCAGAGTAGGAAGAGAGCCCTCTGTTTTACCTTGGCTTTTTGTCCTGGTCTGTCCACCTGACATGTCTGCCCCTTGTCTCCCATTCCAGGAATGGTAGTCTATTACTTGTTCTCTTTGGGATGTCCCTAAAATGGGCATCAGGGAAGAGAGATGAACAAATGGGTGTCCATGCCTAACTTCTGACAAGGTTTTCCTCCTCTTTAAAGTTTACCCATGCCTCTTCTCTTTGCTTCTGCCCTTTAGTATGGCCACATGCTGTCTGCTGCCATGAAAGTCAAAACTATCTGTGGCCAGTTTTCTCAGAGGAGTCCATAGATCAAGGTGAAAGCTGAGACCCAAGTCTCTTTTCAGAGTTCAGTTCAGCAAGACTTTGTCAAGTACCAATCCATGTGCAAGGCCTAGAGAGAGGCAAAATGAAGAACCAGGAGGTCTCTGTCATCGTGAGATCACCTTAAATCCAGAACTGCACAAACAAGAAGAACCTGATATGCTCAACATCTATTCGTTCCACAAACACTTAGCACCTCTTATTAAAAGGGATCCCATTCTGAAAGAAAGTGGACTCTTTCTCTCATGACACCAGAGAAGGTAAAGTTTTTTCCTAACATGACAACTTGAAGCAAAATTATTTCAGACCAACACATATCACTGTCTCATCCAACCTTGATCAAGTACCTATTGTATGTGTGAATGGTGCCTTATGTTAGAACCCGTGGGGGATACAAACATTATGAGTCATGGATTCAGGCATTGAGTGAATCCAGGTCTTCAAGGGTATAAAATTGAGTGAGGAGACAGGAACAAAATAACAGTAACTTCAGTTCAGGACACACTAAGTTACAAATAAGGAAGAGAAAGCTACAATTCATCAAGTGGCCACTTACTATGTGCCTTGTGCTTTATACACAAAATTAGCTAAGTGTCTTTGGGCAGTATTTTCTAATCATCTACTTTATGCTCCAGGCCTGGTCATAGGGCCTTGAGAGAGATACAAACAAGCAAACACATATTACAATGTAACAAAAAGTAGTGACAGGCCGCTTGATCCCAACTTGGAGGCAACTTGGAAAATCAAGAGGGCTTCCAGGGAGAAGTGACTCCTAAGTTGAACCTAAAGAATGAGTCAGCCAAGCAAATCAGAGGAATAGATTGTTCCTAGCAGAGAAAAATGGCATCAGCAAAGTCCCCAAGGCATGACAAGCATTTGGTTTCCTCATTTAATAAGAGAAGAAACAGAGGTGAATCTGGAGGTATTACAGACATTCCTCAAAATCACACAACTAGTAAATGACACAAGTAGATTTTGGTTCTTGAACAAAAAGAGAACAAAAACCAAAGAACAGAAAATTAAAATGTGGTGTTATGAGTGCTACAGGAGAGATGTGTACAAAGCCCTTGGAGGAAGGGGCTGACTGTAAAGAAGGGATCTATTGTTGAACACCTATCATGTTCCCAGCCCTGCACTAGAGATGTGTATGCACCATCTTATTTAATACTTGCAATAGTTTTGTAAAAGATAATGAGAGAGAGAGAGAGAGAGCCCCCTATAAAAGAGAGAGAGAGATAGGTCTCCACTGAAGAGATCATGGAGTGCTTTGATAAAGAGGTTAGAAATGAAAGAGGGTAGATGCAGCACATGAGGTAAAGGGAGTGTTAAGAGACAGAATCATGGATTGGTCAGAACATAGATAATGTAGGTGTTAGAAGGAAGTGTTGTAGAAAGCAAAGTTGGAAAGAATTTTTGTACATGGGAAGATCCATCCATCAAGCCCCACCAGCACCATGATTGACTCCAAATGACATTGGACATTTTAAGATAAAGATAAAAGGAGAAGACAAAACATTGGGTATTGTAATATAGAGACAGAGGATCCCTCAGCATAAACTGAATACTTGTGCCCCCCAAATCCATATGTTGAAGTCATGATTCCCAGGGTAATCATATTTGAAGGTAAGGCCTTTGGGAAACAATTGGGTTTGGATCAGGTCATGTGGGTGAAGCTTTCATGATGGGATTGATGCCCTTAAAAGGGAAAGAAGAGACCCAGACATCATCTCCATGCCTTGTGGGGATAGAGCAAGAGGGCAACCATCTCTGCCAGGAAGCAGGCCATCCCCCAGGAAATTCATCCAGTAACTTGATGTTGGCCTTCCTGACCTCCAGAACTATTAGGAATAAAGTTCAATCCTTTAAGCCACCCAGTTATGATATCCCAAGCTGACTAAGATAGCCCTCAGTGGGAGACACTCCCCTGACCTGAAGGGATAAACACAGAATCTTAAACTCATCCAAGGGAAGAGTGTGGGTTCTCCATGCCCAATGGATCTGGATGTACTGGCAGACTGTCACTCCCAGAATGACTGGCAGTGGTCCACTGTCTTGGCCCACATTTCCATATTTTCTTCTTCTCCTTCTTTCTTTCATTTCATTGCTTCTACCATTCCTCCCTATGAAAAGCAGAGCTGAGTCTGTTATTTTTTGAGAAAAACAAACCTAGTTGTAAAAAAAGGGGGGGAGGGGCTTTATTATATATATATATATATATATATATATATATATATATATATGGCTTCAGAATTACATTTGATGGAATAGCTGAACGTGTGTTGGATTTTTAATGATTGTGTCTGGCTACCACATTATAAATTCATTAAAAAAAATCTAAAATTCATTCCTTCAAATTCAAGTTTCCACAACAAATTGATAACTAGAGGCTTCTTCACAGTACAAAAGAAGGGTTTTATTTACTCTTAGTGGTTTTTTCTTGTGTTATTTTGGTAATCTCCAGTAAAAATCAAAGTTCTTATGAGAAAAAAGAAAAGGCACAAATAGTCCAAAAATTACTGAAAGGAGACAAGAGTTTGAGAGGGTCAAAGGTAGAGTAGGACTTGCTAGCAGTTTGTAATCAACCCTCCTGAGAAGCCAGGTAATGGAGAAGTGCATGGGCTTTGGAACCAAGAGACCCACGGATGCCACCAAGTTCTCTGATTGTGGTAAGTCACTTCTTTTTTGGTCTCATTGAGAAGGTTAGGATGCTGCTCCATGTCCTCCCTACAGGACTATTGCAAGTATTAAATAAGATGGTGCATGACAGGTATTCAATAATAGATCCCTTCTCTACAGTCATCCCCTCCCCCAAAGTCTTTGTATAAATCACTACTGTAACACTCATAACACTGCATTTTAATATTCTGTTTTTTGGGTTTTGTTCTCTCTCCCATTAGATATGAGCCACTTAAGAATACAAGTCATGTCCAATTTTCCCAGCATCATTTATTAAAGAGACTTTCCTTTTTCCACTGTATATTTTTTCCTGCTTTATTGAAGATTATTTGACCACAGAGCTGTGGGTCAATATCTGGGCTCTCTACTCTGTTCCACTGATATATGTGTCCATTTTTGTGCCAGTACCTTGCTGTCTTGGTGATCACAGCTTTATAGTAAAGCTTGAAATCAAGCAATGTGATCCCCCAGTTTTGTTTTTCTTTTTCAACATTTCCTTAACAATTCAGGGTCTCTTCTGGTTCCATACAAATTTTAGGATTGTTTGCTCCAGCTCTTTGACAAATGCTCGTGGAATTTTGATTGGAATGGCATTGAAAGTATAGATTGCTCTAGGCAGTATAGACATTTTAACAATGTTTATTTTTCCACCATGAGCACGGAATTGTCTTCCATCTTTTTGTGTCTTCTTCAATTCCTGTCATGAGTATTCTGTAGTTCCTCAAGTACCGATCTTTTACTTCTTTGGTTAGGTTTATTCCCAGGCATCTTAAGTTTTTTGGTGCCATAGTAAATGGAATCAATTCTTAAATTTCCTTTCTGTACTTTCATTGTTAGTGTATAAGAAAGCAACTGATTTCTGTACATTGATTTTGTATCCTGTCACATTGCTGAATTGCTGTATGAGTTCTAGTAGTTTGGGAGTGGAGTCTTTTGGGTTTTCCATATAAAGTATCATGTCATCTTTAAAGAGAGAGAGTTTGACTTCTTCTTTGCCATTTTGAATAAATTTTGTTGTCGTTGTTGTTGTCTGATTGCTGTTGCTAGGACTTCTAGTATTATGTTGAACAAGAGTGGCAAGAGTGAGGATCCCTGTCATGTTCCTGATCTCAAAGGGAAGGCTGTCAGCTTTTCCCTATTGAGGATAATATTTGCTGTGGGTTTTTCATAGATAGCTTTTATGAAGTTGAGGAATGTTCCTTCTATCCCTGTACTTTAAATCGTTTTAATCAGGAACAGATGCTGTGTCTTGTCAAATGCTTTTTCTGCATCAATTGAGAGGACCATGTTGTTCTTCTCTCTTCTCTTATTGATTTGTCCTATCACATTGATTGATTTGTGAATGTGAACCACCCCTGCATCCCATGGATAAATCCCACCTGGTCATGATGGATAATCTTTTTAATGTGTAGAAGAATGAAACTCAACCATTCTCTTACACCATACACAAAGATAAACTCAAAATGGATAAAAGGCCTCAAGATGAGACAGGAATCCATTAGAATCCTAGAGGAGAACATAGACAGTAACCTCTTCAACATCGGACACAGCAACTTCTTTCAAGACATATCTCCAAAGGCAAAGGAAACAAAAGTGAAAATGAACTTTTGAGACTTCATCAAGATCAAAAGCTTCTGCACAGCAAAGGAAACAGTCAACAAAATAAAGAGTCAACCCATGGAATGGGAGAAGATATTTGCAAATAACACTACAGACAAAGGACTGATATTCAAGATCTGTAAAGAACTCCTCAAACTCAACACACATGAAACAGATAATCATGTCAAAAAAATGGGCAGAAGACATGAACAGACACTTAGATACAAATGCCTAAGAAACACATGAAAAAATGCTCATTATCACTAGCCATCAGGGAGATTCAAATCAAAACCACACTGAGTCACCATCTTACACCGGTTAGAATAGCCAAAATTAATAAGACAAGAAACAAGTGTTGGGGAGGATATGGGAAAAGGGGAACCCTCTTACACTGTGAGTGGGAATGCAAGTTGGTGCAGGCACTTTGGGAAACAGTATGGATATTCCTTAAGAAATTAAAAATAGAGCTTTACTATGACCCTGAAATTGCACTATTGGGTATTTACAGATATAGTGAAAAGAAGGGCCATCTGTATCCCAATGTTCATAGCAGCAATGGCCACAGTCACCAAACTGTGGAAAGAACCAAGATGCCCTTCAATGGACAAATGGATAAGGAAGATATGGTCCATATATGCAATGGAGTATTATGCCTCCGTAAGAAAGGATGAATACCCAACTTTTGTATCAACATGGACGGGACTGGAAGAGATCGTGCTAAGTGAAATAAGTCAAGCAGAGAGTCAATTATCATATCGTTTCATTTACTTGTGGAGCATAAGGAATAACATGGAGGACATGGGGAGATGGGAAGGAGAAGGGAGTTGGGGAAAATCAGAGTGGGAGATGAACCATGAGAGACTGTGGACTCTGAGGAACAAACTGAAGGTTTTGGAAGGGAGGGGAGTGGGGGGTTCAGTGAATCTGGTGGTGGGTATTATGGAGGGCACATATTGCATGGAGCACTGGGTATGGTGCATAAATAGTGAATTCTGGAACACTGAAAAGAAATAAAAAAAAATACAAGCCATGTCTTATACATTTATCTCTGGCAAATAATATAGTGAATAGTAGCCCCTCCATTAACCATTTCCCACATGTTTGAGTTTTTAAGCTCTCACCTCACTTAAGGATCTAAAACAGACACTTTTAAAAAACTAAAGTCAGTGGTACAGATTTCTCAGGGGTGTTGAAGTTCAAAGGAGAAGCAGGTAGGCTAAGGCAGGAGTCATCAGGGAGAGTTTGTGGAGGGATATGGGACTTGAGAGGAATATTGAATACTAGGCAGCCCTGAGTGGAATTAGGGAAGCCACTTCAGAAAGGAGAAAAGTGTGCAAAAGAATGGAGGCAGAAAAAGCATGTCACATTCAAAAGACAAGAAGATAATAGATGCTCTCAGGTTTTTGCAAATGATATGGTAGGAGTATGGATCCACCATGGTGCCCAAGGAGAGGAGTAACTTGATGTTTAAGTAAGCCAAACACAAAGTCCCTCAATCTCCCAATATCCAAAGAAAGGAACATTCCTGGAAAAGATTTGTGCCTTGTCTGGTGTTGTTAAGAGAAAGAAATTCACAGAAAGGAATTGAGAACCCCAGAGAATCCCTACTAAGGTATTGAGGGGGTCATCATGCACCAGCATCCCAGCCCAGTATCCTGATGGACCAGGCAGCTTACAGGCTTGGATGGCGGGCCATTGATTCTCAACTCAGTGGCAACCTCAGAAGGATGCTATCACAAGCCATCTTGTCCAGGGAAACAGAACCAATAGTATATGTATGTACATACATAGAATGAGATATATTTTAAGGAATTGGATCACATGATTATGGGAGTTGATATGTCCAAAATCTGCAGTGTGGGCCAGCAGGCCGAAGACCCAGTAAGAGCCGAGTCTATAGTTTGAGTCTGAAGATTATCTGCTGCAGAATTCCCTCTTGCTCTGCTGAGGTCAGTCTTTTGCTCTAACTTCAACTGATTAGATGAGGCCCACCTACACTATGAAGGGCAATATGCTTTACTCAAAAATCGATAGATTTATATGATATATTTATATTTATAATGTTTGGCCAACTCCCTGAGCACCATGGCCCAATTAAGTTGACACATAAAATTAATCATCACAGAGCCCCAAGCCTTTCAAAAAGGAATGACAAAGGACACGTTTGAGGAAGGAGCATTTGTTGGAAATGGAGGGTAAGTTTCAAAAGAAAAGATAGAACCACAAATGTGAAAAGACATGATAATTAAGATAGATCAATTTTATGTGCAAAGTATTTTTCACAGACAGTGTTTTATTTGACTCACTCAACACTCTGAGACTGATCTTACTCCCATTTCAAAGATGAGGGAAGTAAGGTTTATAAAATGTTCTCTTGAGATCACAAAGCCAGGTGACCAAGCACAGGTGCTATGTTTCCTAAATCCACTATGTGCTTCTTTAAAACCAAACTGCCTGTCTTCAGAAAAACTGGGATGATCTAAGCACAGAATATAACTCAGAGGGGAAAGGACAGGAAAACAAACAGCACCGATGAAACACACAGAAGCATGTAATTCTTGGTGAGTGGTCAGCTCAGAAGTAAACTGTGTCTTAGCTCCTCTGGGGAAGGAAGGAAGGAAGGAAGGAAGGAAGGAAGGAAGGAAGGAAGGAAGGAAGGAAGGGAGGGAGGGAGGGAGGGAGGGAGGAAGATAGATGTGACTTCTGGTGCCATCACTGGCTGCAATTTTATATGAACACATTAGAAGATCCACAAAGAACTCTTGAGTGGGGAGCTTCTTTCAGAACAGGTTAAAGTATCATAATTGCTCAGGTCTCTTGCAAATTGCCTGACTCAGAGTCCTGTTTATTACCATTTCCAAATGACAGAAAAGCATTTCCTTCCTTTGTGATGGTCTGGAAATTGAACAAACTGAGAGGACCCCATTATCTGCTCCTGATTGCAATCCACAACTGGGTTTTTTTATGAAGCACAAAGGAAGAAAGAAGAAAGGGCATCTTTCCTTTCCAACAGGAAAGATAAATTGTGAGCTGTTATGAAATTATGTTGTTACTATTTTAGGCCTAACTATAAATCTGTGTATCTGCTGGGTTAGCTTATAGTTGTCATACAGGTGGTCAGTCCAAACCGAGAGTATCTTTCATGATTCTATATTTCACTGGACAAAGAGCACAAAGACCAGACTCAGCCAGGTCACTAACCAGCAGTGTAAGCTCAGATGATCGACTTAAGCTTGCTGACCCCTGCCTTGTCTACTTTCCAGCAGAGTTGACATGTGAACAAGTGTTTTGCAATCCATAAACCATTATTATCACCATGGTTAAAAACAACAATAACACTTATTTTGTCTCCAGTTTATAATTTCATGCCATCATCCATCTGGGATCTATTCTGTCCAATAGCCTTTGGGACCTCTGTGGTCAGTGACAGTGAAGCTGGACAGGACCTGGAGATCCCAAAGTATCATGGAGCCTTTATTTATGTAATATCACTGGTGAGTTTTTTGCATCTGATTACAATAGTAATTCCTGCAACTACAAAACACACACACACACACATAGAAATCAAGCAAGCATAATCCTTGGAGTCAAACCAATCATGATTTAAATCAGGTTCTCTGCTACATAATAGCTAAGTAACATGAAATAGTTACACATCATTTCTGGACCCCCTTTTCTCATTTTAGAAAAAGCAAGCAATTATAAAGAATCGTATACAAATGATACATATACAAAATCAAATACAAATGTATTTAAGGTACCACAAAATTACATAACAAATGTTATATAATAAATGCTAAACAAATGTTAATTCCTTACCACTTATGCTCTTGCCTCCACAATACTCTAAAACAGAAATGACATTTTCCAGATGACACCTTCACAAACTGGATTTTCTTTCAGATAATTATTGCACACCTTGTACATGCCAGGAACTATGGTGGACACCGAACATACAAATGTAAATAAAAATCATCTTCCAAGTACATGATATTTGATGGTAAGAATTAAGCTGAGTCCAAAACATTAAGTGAAGTATAAAAACATACTCTATTGAGAAATGAAGATCCTTTGGGAGATGCCTTAGTAAAAATAAGGTCATGATGCCCATGAACACAGGGCTAGATCTGTCTGGATGACTACCAGACTTTTAGCACCTAGTAAAGAGGGCCCTCAATAAATATTTTATCTTTTTTTTAAATATTCATTTATTTTAGAGAGAGAGAGAGCATGATGGGGAGGGGCAGAGGGAGAGGGAGAGAGTCTTTTTTTTTTTTTAAGGTTTTATTTATTTGAGAGAGAGAGAGCACATTAGCAGGGGAAAGAGGGAGAAGCAGGCTCCCAACTGAGCAGTGATCCTGATACAGGACTCCATCCCAGGACTCTGAGATCATGACCTGAGCTGAAGGCAGATGCTTAACCAACTGAGCCACACCAGTGCTCCAAGGAAGAGAGTCTGAAGCAGACTTTGTACTGAGCACTAAGCCTGATCCAGGGCTCAATCTCAAGAGCCCAAGATCGTGACCTGAGTCACAACCAGAGTTAGACACCTAACTGCACCACCCAGGGTCCCCACAATTAATGTTTTCTTAAACAAACCTATTAAGGAACAGGAAAGAACAAGGGTGCCTGGGTGGCTCAGTTGTTAAGCATCTGCCTTTGGCTCAGGTCATGGTCCTGGGTCCTGGGATCTAGCTCCGCATGGGGCTCCCTGCTCAGCGGGGTGTCTGCTTCCCCCTCTCCCACTCCCCTTGCTGGTGTTCTCTCTCGCTCTCTCTCTGTCTCTATCTGTCAAGTAAAAAAATAAAATCTTAAAAATAAAAGAACGAAAGAAAGAAAGGAAGGAAGGAACAAAACAGGAAAGAACAATGAGTAATTAGCAATTACCCATTAACCAATTAATTACGTTAATTCTGGTGTGTTGAGAGACTTCCACCTGCCAACAAAATGTCTTTCCATACACCTTCAAGGTGCAAGAAGAATCATGACCTTCGGTGCCTGGGTGGCTCAGTGGATTAAAGCTTCTGCCTTCAGCTCAGGTCATGATCCCAGGGTCCTGGGATCGAGCCCAGCATCAGGCTCTCTGCCCAGCGGGGAGCCTGTTTTCCCTTTTCTCTCTCTCTGCCTGCCTCTCTGCCTACTTGTGGTCTCTGTCTGTCAAATAAATAAATAAAATCTTTGAAAAAAAAAAAAAAAGAAGAAGAAGAAGAAGAATCATCCCCTCTCAGTCAAGAATGGTTTAGTGAGGTTCCTGTGTTACAAGTGGTTGGAGAACTAGATTCACTGCTGTGAGTTATCAGCTTTTCAGACCACATCTCTCCTTTTCCAGATGCTGACCAAAGTCACACAGTTCAATAGTAAAAGAGCCAGGATCAATTCTATATTCTGATCACCATCAGAACTTTTTGCAATGTGTCTTCAGATCTGCATTGGACTAAATGTCTGCATAATCTTGAGAAACTGAAGTCCGCCCTCCCATAACCACAAATATCCTGAAAGAAAAAGGCAGTTGAACTCCAAACAAGTTCTACATAAAACAGGACACATTGAGCCATCTTTCAGAGACAACCTGTCAAACAGGCAGCATTGTCCACAGCTCTTGCAGCCAGAAAGAGGGGTTTTGTTTCCAGTTTCCTAGAACGTCCCATGTTATTTGGGGGCCAGTTCCAAGAAGGTGAGAGATTCAGTCCAGTCTCTGTCACTTATATCAACCAGGAAAAGAACAGTCTGAATTCTTGCCCTTCATTCTCACTTTAAACCACTTTCCCCTGCTATAGTAATGCCAGCAGAAGGATAGGGTTGCTGGCAATCATCCCCTCTCCATCATCTGGAATGGCTCCTGCAAACAGGTGGTCTTCATAACCTAGCCCAATATCACCTCATCAAGAAATTGGGGGACTCAGTGTGAATACCTTTGGCCTCCCACCTACAGATGCAAACCTATATTCATTAACACAGTATAACCTCATATCTACTAAGCTCTTTGCTAAGTGCTCTACATATCTCATCTAGTCTTTATAACAGTCCTACACATGAATAATAATATCATCATTCCAGGGCGCCTGGGTGACTCAGTGGGTTAAGCCGCTGCCTTCGACTCAGGTCATGATCTCAGGGTCCTGGGATCAAGTCCCGCATCAGGATCTCTGCTCAGCAGGGAGCCTGCTTCCTCCTCTCTCTCTCTGCCTGCCTCTCTGCCTACTTGTGATCTCTCTCTGTCAACTAAATAATAAATAAAATCTTTAAAAAAAATAATATCATCATTCCCATATTACCAGTGAAGAAAATAAGATTTAAAATGTTCTATCACTTGTAAACTGCAGAGCCCAATGCAAACCCAAACCACCCAGCTTGACATTACATTACAGTGTCAACTTCCTCTGCCACTTTCAGGAAATGGCATGCTGCTTCTCTGGCCTCCAAGGAAAGGATATCTCTCCACCCCATCTCCTCAAACCCCTGCCTCTTCAGTCATGTTATTTTAGTTTTTTCTCTCCTTCCTTTATTTTTGACCACTACTTCTGTATTAATTCCTTCTACACAATATACATCCCTCTCATCTTATAAAAAAAAGTTGCTCAACACTCTACCCACCTCTACTTCTGTTTCTTCTGCCTTTGTTCTCTTTTCCTTCACAGCTGAGCTTCTTGAAAGATTCATCTGCATTTAGTCTCTCCAATGTCACTTACTACTGCCTTTTTGTTCACCAAAATCAGGAGTCCTTACAATACCATTCCTGTATAAATCTCCCAGCTAAAGTCACTAGTCAATGCAAGTGTGCATCAATAGTCCAAACTCCCTCCCCGCCCCAGCTCCAAACTTGTATCGCAAGCGTGCCTGTTGACATCTTGTCTCATAGACATCAGAAATTGATGTGTCCCCTTGACTCCCCTGGTGACACCCTAGGTTTCCCTATCTCAATTGGCACCACCATCACCCAGCTGTTCTCTCCACATGTCCTCCTTGATTCTTCCCCTTCTCTCAGCCTCCAATTAAACCTACTTGAGCAGCAAGTCCTGATGTGCTTGCCTCCAAAAATATTTCAAAACCATTTGCTTATCTCCATCTCCACTGAAGCCCTGGAGCTCCAGGTGCCAGCACCTCACATCTGGACCACTGTAAGAGCCAACGAACTTGTGTCTCCCCCAACCACGACTTCCTTCTCATGACCTACTTTTATCCAATTCTAAAGACTCATTAAAATGGAAATCAAAGTATGTCATTGCCCTGCTGAAAGCATTTTGATGGCTTCTAATTTTTTGTGGAAATAAGGTTTCCCCAAATCCCAGCATGACTTGACTTCCTCATTTCCCCAAGCGTTAGGAGCGTGGACATTGCTGTCAAAAGGATTTGTGTCATTTTCCATGCAACTCTGGCCAAGTTCTATGTAAAACAAAGATACAAATGTGTGCTTCACACAGTTTCATATATATTTTTTTCAATTAATCTATCATTAATTAAAATAATAATTACCTCCAGAAATGTGATATACATCAGAGTTGATATTTCAGATTATATGAGACAATATGGACCACTCAGTAAACGGTACTGTGAGAATCAATCACTTGTTTTAAAAAATAAGTTGCAGTGGATATCTGCATCATGGATGTAAGCACATATATAAACATTGACTCTGAATAGTTTATATATTTAAATATTAAAGGCAAAACTTTAAAACTATTTATACATGTGTAAAAGAACATACTCTTATGATTCAGAATGGCTCAGTCAGTTAAGCGGCTGTCTTCGGCTTAAGTCAAGACCCCAGGATCCTGGGATCAAGTTCTGTCTGCATCAGGCTCCTTGCTAACAGCAAGCCTGCTTCTCCCTCTGCCTGTTCTGCTTGTCGTTCCCCCTGCTTATGCTCTCTCTCTCTCTCTGATAAATAAATAAATAAATAAAATATTTAAAAAGAAAAAAAAATAACAAAAAGTTTACATTTAAAAAAGAGAGAGAGAGAGAGATGAACCTAAACGAACAGGCCCCAAGTCTTCCGAGTCCCATTTCATAATCACTGCACCCCCTTCATTCAGAGGCAGCCACAAGTTGTGGTCTACGCTTCCTTTCCTGGTAAGTCCTGGGCTCCTGCACCATTTCCTGTTGCTCTCTCAGCCTCAGGTTCTCAGCGCTCAGAGCTCTAATGCATTTTCACAGGACCCAGCCCCAATGCTGAATGGAGCAATCTAGAAAACCTACCCACATGCGGAATAGAATATTAATCAAAAATAGCTCACTCTTGAGTGATTTCAGACTCCAAAGCCAATTTTGATGTGAAAAGGACATTGAATTCCTAATTCCCTGGACCCCTGTGGGAACCATTTTCCCATCAAGGATTTGGACAGAGGTGACTGCCTGTAACCAATTAAGATGTGTGTTTGGTGTTTGGCAGCTCCCTGACCCACGCCTTCTGTCCCTTCATCACCGGGGGCCCTGTATTGAGTGGCAGATGCAGGCAAAGCAGCAGTGACTGGGTTAGGCTACAGCCTGTGTCATTTGGCTGTGTTTACAGTCAGCCCAGCTGCAGTCAGTCAGTCGCTCTGATGCTCAGGGAACAACAGTAGCTTTTCCAAGTCAACCTGTTATGCTTCGTGGCATAACAGAAAGAACATTATAGAAGAAGCACTGAGATAGATTTCTGGCTCCACTGCTGTGACATTCTGTGGCTTTTCCCCAAAAATATAACCTCCCTGGACCTCACTCTCCCTGTTCGGAAAGTAATAACAATTCTGCCTTTTTTCCCAGGGCAAGGAGAGGTTTTAAGGATTAAATGCAATGATGAATTTAAACTCTAAGTTAATACACAAATATTAATATTAGCCAACATTTTAATGTTTTTTTATATGCTAGACATGATTCTAATTGCTTTATATGTGTTGAATCACTTAATTATACTTGTAATTTTATGAGCTAAGTACTGTTAGTCCATTCTAAATATTAAAAAAATAAATAAATAAAGGCATAGGGGCACCTGGTGGCTCGGTCAGTTATGTGGTCCACTCTTGACTTCAGCTCAGGTTGTAATCTCAGGGTCCTAAGATCAGGCCCCACATTGAGCTCTGTGCTCAACAGGGAGTCTCTCTCTCTCCCCTTCTGCCCCTGCCCCCCTCAAGTAAATAAATCTTTAAAAAAATAATAAAGCCACAAAATATTGTAAGGCTCTGGCTGACAGAGCCAATAATGACAAGATCCAGGATCTGAAACTAGGCTCTACACTACCTGGTTAAGGTGCTACACTGAACATCCTAGGAATTGTTTTCCAATCGCTTTAGTTTTACTTTTAAAAATATCTTTCATACCAGAAGGGCCAACTGTACCCCAATATTCATAGCAGCAATGACCACAATTGCCAAACTGTGGAAAAAGCCAAGATGCCCTTCAAAAGATGAATGGATAAAGAAGATATGGTCCATTTATACAATGGAATATTATGCCTCCATCACAAAGGATGAATACCCAAGTTTTGTATCAACATGAACAGGACTGGAGGAGATTATGCTGAGTGAAATAACTCAAGCAGAGAAAGTCAATTATCATATGGTTTCACTTACTTGTGGAGCCAAAGGAATAACACAGAGCACATTGGGAGATAGAGAAGCAAAATGAGTAGGAAATCGGATGGGGGTACAAACCATGAGAGACTGTGGACTCTGAGAAACAAACTGTGGGTTTCAAGGGAAGAAGGGTGAAGGGTTG
Organism: Mustela nigripes; assembly: GCF_022355385.1. Taxonomy (NCBI): domain Eukaryota; kingdom Metazoa; phylum Chordata; class Mammalia; order Carnivora; family Mustelidae; genus Mustela; species Mustela nigripes. Next base: position 212,134,191 of record NC_081557.1, on the reverse strand, counting down.
GGTGAGCCTGGGGGTGAGTATTAATGAGGGTACGTATTGCAAGGAGCACTGGGTAATGTTGCATAAACAATGAAACTTAGAACACTGAAAAAATAAAATAAAATTTAAAAGTAATAATAATAATAATACCTTTCATACCAAGAAATTTATATCTTGTTCAGGCTTCTATAAAAACACTTACCATTTTGTTATAATTTAGTTTTTATATCCTTGTCTCTCTCTGCTAGAGTCTGAGGGCAGAAACTATATTGTCATCTGTAATAGTCCCAGCACTGTGTACCAGGTCTGCTGTTCTATAATAGGCACTCTAGAGATTTGTGGGCTGGATAAACAGGACAATGGACAGAATGGACAGATGGATGGATGGATGGATGGATGGATGGATGGATGGATGAATAGATAGATAAACAGATGGATGGATAAATAGATATAGGTCACTCTCCAAATGACTATCCCGCCCCAAATTGTCAGGTTTTGTAGAGTGGTATTTGACCATCTTGAAATGACAGAATTATGTATTTTCTTCATCCTCACTGACTTTTTTTTTAATAACTTTAAATTATTTTCCACATAGAAAACCCATTGGCTATTGTTAAAGTTTATAAAATAAAAATAAAAATAAAAACCTGAGGTTTGAAAAGGACACAAGAACTGGAGCTAATCCAGTGAAGAAGAAAGATGGGCTGTGACCTCTCGAGGCAGGACTGATTCTAACATTTAGGTATTTTTGTACTTGATTTCTTGGAGCACTACGAGAGTGATAACTGCATCTTGAATGTCTTTGAATCCTGAGCACCCTACTGTGATCCAGAAGCAGCCACACAGTACAGTCAGGCTGACGCATGCAGACCAGTGGGTTGGCTACATCCCAGCCTCACTTCTCTCTTGCCTTTCCAGTCCCAGCCAGCAGGTATCTCTACCTATGATCTTCCCTCCTTCCTGAGAAAGGTTCAGCTGCCTGTCCTCCCTCCTCTAGGGCAAATGTACTAATGAGAGAGCAATGCATTAACTTTATCCTGACTTTTTTTTTCCCTAAAGACTTTATTTATTTATTTATTTGACAGAGATCACAAGTGAGCAGAGAGGCAAGCGGGGGGGGGGGGGGGGCAGGCTACCCACTGAGCAGAGAGCCCAATGCAAGGCTTGATTCCAAGACCCTGAGATCATGACCTGAACTGAAGGCAGAGGCTTAACCCACTAAGCCACCCAGGCAGCCCTACCCTGACTTTCGTATGAGAAGCATTTCCTGTTTAATAGAAAAGCTCTTCACTCAAGGCATCAGCAAATTTCCCTTATGGGAGAGTCACACAGTGACTCAAAATCTGATCTGCCAAAAAAACTGAAGTATGATCCTACAGCCAAAGCTTCCAACTTGTTTTGAGACTAGGCTCTTTCTCTCTTTATTCTTTTCTTCTGCTGAGATCCATGGGCTCTTTTCCTTGCCATCCTTGGTTTTATCCTACAGTATACAGAATTGTTTTTTTAAAAAATCAAGATTACTGGGGGAAAAAATAAAAGAGGGAGGGGAGGTGGGGAGGAAATGCCAGATAAAGAGTGTGGCCAATATTTATTGAGCACTTATGTCCAAGTTATTAAACTACTGCCTCTCAACTCCATATCCACCCTTCTGTGCTCTGCTCTGATGTTGGGATTGAGATGATAAACCATATTTCTTTGTTGCCAAGTGTTCTCTTTCATGCCCTGCCCACTGGGATGATAGAGAGATGGAGACAGTGGAAGAGGAAGAGGCAACAAGCTCCCTCCTGCTTGACTCTCTGTTCCTGTCTGTGTCACACAGGCAAGACCTCTTTACCTGGGCAGAAGTAGTTTGTTTTTGTTTCCAGTTTGTTTGTTAGTTTCCCACACTCTCAAGATTGGTCTCACTGTGCTTCCTCAGAAACACATGGTGCTGGCTGGTGTCCCCTCCTAGAGGCTTGGGTCATGAGCTCCTTCTCCTCAGGACCACATTCTGATAACCTCACCACATTCCTTCATTCTCCCTTTACTATGACTGTGCTAACTCGTGGGGACTTTTGGCTTTTATTTGTTTGCTTGGCTTTTGTTTTGTTTTTCCCATTTGTTCCTCCAATCCCTATTTTACAAATCCCCTATATTAAATTCTCTTCTGTTAAGATGTCAGTTAGAATTTCTGCTTTCTGAATAAACCCTGATTGATTCACTTTCCTATGTGCCAGACACTATGTGCCTTTTACACCTATGATTGCATTTGCCCTTTACAAAATCCTACAAGGGCATTATCCTCTTCTTTATGGATGAGCAAACTGAGACACAGAGCAATCAAACTCTTGTCCAAGCTCACATAGGCTTGCTTCTGGTGTTGGAAGCATCTAATTCCAAGAAGGTCATATCTAAAAATACCTATTTCCATGAGACTTATGCTTTCTGAGAGTGAATCTACATCTTTAGTGCCAGGGTCCTTCTTAGAACCAAAACTATATGCAAAGGTCCCTGAATAAAGAAGCATGTCACTCTCCCTCTCCACCCACAGATGGAAACCACACAGAGATTTATTACTGCCAGATGGCTGCAATGTAGGGATGAGACAAGAGGATACCTGGAACAGGGAAGACCAGCACAGTAATCCAAACTTATTTACCACCTACATAGCTACAAAGGAATTAAATTTCAATTGAGAAATGATTATGCCTTTCCCCAGAGCTTCTGATGAAAAAAGCAAATGAAGTTGGTAGAGTTGTCTGAAAGCCACCCCAGACCATAATGTTTTTTTTTTCCTTGCAATACATCATGTGTGTCTCTCCCTATTGGCATCACTCTCTTTTCACCTTTTGGCATCTCTCCATCTCATGATCTCCTTCAGTCATTTTCATTCCTCTTTTTCCATCACTTTTTCACCCTACCTGCCACTTCTACAAGTAAAATAAATTCTTGGAAGACAACGTCATCCTTGGAGAGATACAATCAACATTTTTAAATTTTTTTATAAACATATAATATATTTTTATCCCCAGGGGTACAGGTCTGTGAATCACCAGGTTTACACACTTCACAGCACTCACCATAGCACATACCCTACCCAAAGTCCATAACCCCATCCCCCATCTCCCAACCCCCCCCCCCCCAGAAACCCTCAGCTTGTTTTGTGAGATTAAGAGTCACTTATGGTTTGTCTCCCTCCCAATCCCATCTTGTTTCATTTATTCTTCTCCTACCCCCTTAACCCCCCATGTTGCATCACCACTTCCTCATATCAGGGAGATCATATGATAGCTGTCTCCCTCTGCGTGACTTATTTCGCTAAGTATGATACCCTCTAGTACCATCCACATCGTCGCAAATGGCAAGATTTCATTTCTTTTGATGGCTGCATAATATTCCATTCTGTATATATACCACATCTTATTTATCCATTCATCTGTTGATGGACATCTAGGTTCTTTCCATAGTTTGGCTATTGTAGACATTGCTGCTATAAACATTCGGGTGCACGTGCCACTTCGGATCACTACGCTTGTATCTTCAGGGTAAATACCCAGTAGTGCAATTGCTGGGTCATAGGGTAGTTCTATTTTCAACATTTTGAGGAACATCCATGCTGTTTTCCAGAGTGGTTGCACCAGCTTGCATTCCCACCAACAGTGTAGGAGGGTTCCCCTTTCTCCGCATCCTCGCCAGCGTCTGTCATTTCCTGACTTGTTAATTTTAGCCATTCTGACTGGTGTGAGGTGATATCGCATTGTGGTTTTGATTTGTATTTCCCTGATGCCGAGTGATATGGAGCACGTTTTCATGTGTCTGTTGGCCATCTGGATGTCTTCTTTGCAGAAATGTCTGTTCATGTCCTCTGCCCATTTCTTGATAGGATTATTTGTTCTTTGGGTATTGAGTTTGCTAAGTTCTTTATAGATTTGGACACTAGTCCTTTATCTGATATGTCGTTTGCAAATATCTTCTCCCATTCTGTCAGTTGTCTTTTGGTATTGTTAACTGTTTCCTTTGCTGTTCAAAAGCTTTTGATCTTGATGAAATCCCAATAGTTCATTTTTGCCCTTGCTTCCCTTGCCTTTGGCAATGTTCCTAAGAAGATGTTGCTGTGGCTTAGGTTGAAGAGGTTGCTGCCTGTGTTCTCCTCAAGGATTTTGATGGATTCCTTTCTCACATTGAGGTCCTTCATTCATTTTGAGTCTATTTTCGTGTGTGGTGTAAGGAAATGGTCCAATTTCATTTTTCTGCATGTGGCTGTCCAATTTTCCCAACACCATTTATTGAAGAGGCTGTCTTTTGTCCATTGTACATTCTTTCCAGCTTTGTCGAAGATTACTTGACCATAGAGCTGAGGGTCTATTTCTGGGCTTTCTATTCTGTTCCATTGATCTATGTGTCTGTTTTTGTGCCAGTACCATGCTTTCTTCCTGATGACAGCTTTGTAATAGAGCTTGAAGTCAACAAGGAAATAAAGGCCCTAAATGACACACTGGACCAGATGGACACCACAGATATATTCAGAACAATTCATCCCAAAGCAACAGAATACACATTCTTCTCTTGTGCACATGGAACATTCTCCAGAATAGATCACATCCTCAGTCCTAAATCAGGCCTCAGCCGGTATCAAAAGATTGGGATCACTCCCTGCATATTTTCGGACCACAATGCTCTGTAGCTGGAACTCAACCACAAGAGGAAATTTGGAAAGAACCCAAATACATGGAGACTAAACAGCATCCTTCTAAAGAATGAATGGGTCAACCAGGAAATTAAAGAATAACTGAAAAAATTCATGGAAACAAGTGATAATGAAAACACAATGGTTCAAATTCTATGGGACACAACAAAGGCAGTCCTGAGAGGAAAATTTATAGTGGTACAAGCCTTTCTCAAGAAACAAGAAAGGTCTCAGGTACACAACCTAACCCTACACCTAAAGGAGCTGGAGAAAGAACAAGAAAGAAACCCTAAGCCCAGCAGGAGAAGAGAAATCATAAAGATCAGAGCAGAAATCAATGAAATAGAAACCAAAAAAACAATAGAACAAATCAACGAAACTAGGAGCTGGTTCTTTGAAAGAATTAATAAGATTGATAAACCCCTGGCCAGACTTATCAAAAAGAAAAGAGAAAGGACCCAAATAAATAAAATCATGAATGAAAGAGGAGAGATCACAACTAACACCAAAGAAATACAATTATAAGAACATACTATGAGCAACTCTACGGCAATAAATTTGACAATCTGGAAGAAATGGATGCATTCCTAGACACATATAAACTACCACAACTGAACCAGGAAGAAATAGAAAGTCTGGACAGACCTATAACCAGCAATGAGATTGAAACAGTCATCAAAAATCTCCAAACAACCAAAATCCCAGGGCCAGACAGCTTCCTGGGGGAATTCTACCAAACATTTAAAGAAGAACTAATTCCTATTCTCCTGAAACTGTTCCAAAAAATAGAAATGGAAGGAAAACTTCCCAACGCATTTTATCAGGCCAGCATCACCTTGATCCCAAAACCAGACAAGGATCCCATCAAAAAAGAGAACTACAGACCAATATCCTTGATGAACACAGATGCAAAAATTCTCACCAAAATACTAGCTAATAGGATTCAACAGTACATTAAAAGGATCATTCACCACGACCAAGTGGGATTTATTCCAGGACTGCAAGGTTGGTTCAACATCTGCAAATCAATCAATGTGATACAACATATTAATAAAAGATAGAACAAGAACCATATGTTCCTCTCAATAGATGCTGAAAAAGCATTTGACAAAGTACATCATCCCTTCCTGATCAAAACTCTTCAAAGCGTAGGGATAGAGGGCACATACCTCAATATTATCAAAGCCATCTATGAAAAACTCACCACAAATATCATTCTCAATGGAGAAAAACTGAAAGCTTTTCCACTAAGGTCAGGAACACAGCAGTTATGTCCATTATCACCCGCTATTCAACATAGTACTAGAAGTCCTAGCCTCAGCAATCAGACAACAAAAGGAAATTAAAGGCATCCAAATCGGCAAAGAAGTCAGACTCTTGCTCTTCGCAGATGATATGATACTATATGTGGAAAACCCAAAAGACTCTACTCCAAAACTGCTAGAACTTGTACAGGAATTCAGTAAAGTGTCAGGATATAAAATCAATGAACAGAAATCATTTGCTTTTCTCTACACCAAGAATAAGACAGAAGAAAGAAAAATTAAGGAGTCAATCCCATTTTCAGTTGCACCCAAAACCATAAGATACCTAGGAATAAACCTAGCCAAAGAGGCAAAGAATCTATAATCAGAATACTATAAAGTACTCATGAAATAAATTGAGGAAGACACAAAGAAATGGAAAAATGTTCCATTATCCTGGATTGGAAGAATAAATATTGAGAAAATGTCTATGCTACCTAAAGCAATCTACACATTTAATGCAATTCCTATCAAAGTATCATCCATCTTTTTCAAAGAAATGGAACAAATAATCCTAAAATTTATATGGAACCAGAAAAGACCTG
>NC_081557.1:212119305-212127597 GCF_022355385.1 Mustela nigripes | reverse complement strand
AAATATTGAGAAAATGTCTATGCTACCTAAAGCAATCTACACATTTAATGCAATTCCTATCAAAGTATCATCCATCTTTTTCAAAGAAATGGAACAAATAATCCTAAAATTTATATGGAACCAGAAAAGACCTTGAATAGCCAAAGGAATATTGAAAAAGAAAGCCAAAGCTGGTGGCATCACAATTCTGGACTTCAAACTTTTTTTAACTTTTTTAACACGGAAAATATTTCCAATACTGACTTTCTCATCAATAAGTTACTTGTAACCCAAAACCTTTTGAAGCCCTAGTAATTCCTCCTATCTGTTTTGTTGGTGATTGAAATGTGCACACCTGGTGTGTGATGACAAGGTTACTCTTACTCAGAATAATGAACTTCAGGAGATTTGTAGTACTTTCCATCCACACAAGGAGCCATGACTGGCCATATCTTTATCTTTGTCTTTTAAAAAGTTCTGTCTCATTCCCAGTTATTAAAAAGCCAAAATGATGGCCTCCTGGGTGGCACAGTCAGTTAGGCCTCTGCCTTTGGCTCATGTCATGATTCCGGGTCCTGAGATCCAGTCCTGCGCCAGACCCCCTGCTCAGCATCTGTTTTTCCCTCTTCTCTGCTCATGCTCACTCTCTCTCTCTCTCATAAATAAAATCTTTAAAAATAAATAAATAAAAGAAAAAATGATGTGTCTTACATGTTTCTCTCCACTTTTTTTACTAAATATATGGTCTTTTAGTATTCAGAGTCATATCTAATCTGAGATTCTTGGATTTGGCATTCTACCCAGTATGGCTTTTTCTAATCATTGTTTGAAAAAATAACCATTTTTAATGGGGCCTACTGATATCTCAAAAAGAAAGAAAATGATCTCATTTCTTGTTAAAAATTTTATCACCAAAAGTCACGATTACTTTTGGGATGAGCCTGCAGTGGGTGCCCATTCTGCTTAAAAGACATCCTCCTGCTGTCTAACATGGTAGTTCTGGGACTGTGGCTGTGGGACAGCACCAGCAGCAACCTCAGTTAATACTCCATCCTCATGGATGACATGAAGGGTCCTCTGGGAGGGTGCTGAGCTTGTAACGTAATGGAAGTAAGATGAACATGGGTGTGAAGCTCTACAATTTACTTACCCACTCAGGATCCCAGCTGTCTCATTTTATAAAATGTAGATAAATGCTACCATTAAAGTTAGTAAGAGGGAGGTGATATCCATGCTAATCTACCTAATCGTTCCAGAAACAGTGTTAGATATTGGTGGAAACATTCAATCCACAGAGCAACTCCTCAAGTCACATTGAAGTTGACATCTTCTATTTTACATATGAGGAAACCAAGTCTCCACCAATTAATGAGGTTTCCCAAATTCCAAAACAAGTAGATAGTTAACCCATGCCAAAATCAACTTGTCCATTCCAAAGTTATATCTTTTCCCCAAACCACACTGGTTTCCAAAAAAGAATAAATGGGTACATTTACAAACAGCTTGAATGGTAATGAGGTGGGAATTCTCTTGCCAGAGCTCTCTAAATTACACCATATATCCCCTTCAGGGACAAAACAGTGATGGCAGAGGAAGGCTGTGAAAGAGGAGCAGAGGACAGCACAGTGTCAATGGCAGGGAGAAACTCTCAAACAGTGAGGGAAAGACAGGCAGCAGATGAATTTGGTGGACAAGTCTGACTTCACTTGCATCCGTGAAGAGCACCACCCAAGTGCAGCTTGGTCTGGTGCTATATAATATTGTTGAAGCTTGAGGATACCAATATACCACATTATTCTCTCTTAAGGATTCTGGTCCAGTTGGAATGTAGACACAGGTTCTAGACAGGAATTAAAATACAGTGTTTGCTTTATTACAGGTAGAGCTTAATTGTAGAATGATGCTTCTCAAAGCCAAAATGGGCCACTGAAATGACCTACCTCTATCTTTCATATTTCTCAGGAGATTCTACTTCTAGAGGAAACTAAGATGTTGGCCAGATGAAAGAATCACTTTCAACACTCCAACCTGGACCTCAGTTTTTCCTTAAAAGGAAAGGAATATTGGTGTAATTATATATCAAATAAGCTAGCTCCAGAGGAAAGGGGAGACAATTCTCCTTCTAAATATATTAACATAGTATTATGAAACTTTACAACCCTTTTTATTAAGACAAAACAAAATAATACTCATTACTTTGGGTTCATTATGAAGACAAAAACTTGCCTAGGAAACTGACATCCACATGTAAAATTATTTCCATGGGAAAATACATTTCACCTACCAAATAAGCCAACCCCCAAATGTTAGAAACTCAACCCATTTATCAGTATAAATACAGCCCTGCATTCTCACAGTACCCACTATTTCTAAGGGAAGGTCGGCTTCAAAGCTCTTACTTTTAATTGGGACCAAAAAGAAAATTGCTAAACTCTAGGTACCATCATAATGATGAGGAAAAATCCAAATCCCATTGACTCTTTTCCCCTTCATCACCTTCTCTGTACACAATACCCTCTGCTTATGTTTGTCTTCCTACCAAAGACCTAATTATATAGAAATAGAAACATTTTAAAAATAAAAGTTCTTGTTGATGTTGTGCGAATTCCTTCTGTTGTGTTTGGGAAGCTAAGTTTTGCAGGGTCCAAGGAAAGAGAATTTGCCAAGTAATTCCCCCAAAGAGCTAATTTGCTGTACTCTATTTTTAGAGATTAGTATCCTCACTTTGGCTCACTGTGAAATAGGATCTACTTATTTGGCTTCAACTGTGCACACAAGAAATTATTCTGAACTGCAACCTGACTATCATTTTGGAATATTTTATTCAATAAATATTCCCTGAGAATTAAGCATTTAGGGAATAACCCTAGTAAGTAGCAATTTAGAGTTTCAGGTTGGTATTTTCAATATCAATATAGATGATCTATCCAACATTCTAGCTTCTCAATTCTTTGACTTTCTCTCCTCTATCTCAATTGTGTCCTCTATCTCATCTCACAAACCCATTCCATGTCCTATCACAGATGACCACCTTCTACTACTATCCCTCTAAAAGATCAGCTGGAAGAATCCCACACTTACTACCAACTCCACCTCCAACTCTCTCCTGCTGTGCTCACATTTCAACAATCCCTCAATCACAACCAGATTAAAATGTATTCAATTTAGTGTTCCTCATCCCTCACCCTTTTGTTTTTAGTCATGTGAAAATCCATAGCCCGTCATTATAATCAGTTCTCTATATAGGAATCTTTTTTCCCCTCACTCTTCCTTAAGGAAAAGCAAAAAATGAACCCCCCAAAATGCTTAAAACTAATTCTCAACCTTCTTTTGTGTCTTCAAACATAGCTGAGGAAAACACACAAGCACATGAGTGATTCCACTTTGAATTCCTGAGTAGTGACCTCCAGAGAGTCTCACTGCTGTTCGCGAAATGTAACACATGCCCTTCTTCAAACATCTCTGTCTGTTTGGCTGCCTGTTTCTCAGCTTCTTATCCCTCCTCAAAGTTCTGCCATTTTTGCTACTTCCTTATTCTTAGTGGATGACCCTGCATTTTATTTAATTGAGACAGCAGTGCCATCAGAAGATAACCTCCAAATGTTTCACACAAAACTACCACACTAAATACACCTGAACCATACATACTGCATCTCTCCCCATATAATAATGGCATGCTCCCATCCATGGCCAAAACTTCCACATGTGAATTAGTTCCTATCCCATTTTACTAACTCAAGGAAATTGCTCCAACAAATCTCCATTTCTTCTATCATCAATCATTTCCCCTTCTTGTTCATTACCAGCAGCATCCAAATAGAATGTCCCCCATCAACCCCTTTCAACTTCAGTCCATTTCTTTCACAGAAAAACTCTTCCAAGAGTGGTCCATGTTCTGTCTGCACTTTCCATCTTCTCTTGAACATCCTCAACTTAGGCTTTCAACTTCATATCCTCACCAAAACGAATTCAATCAGGGTCAGCAATGGCCTTTACTCTGCCATTCAAAACCAATTTTCAATTCTTACCAGATGTAGCCTATCAGCTACATTTAACATGATGACCACTCTCTAATCTTTGATATATTTCCTTTACTTACCTTTGGGATTATAACTTGGCTTTCCTCCTAACACACTGGCCACTCCTCAGGCTCATTCACTGGTTTTCCTGACGTATGAATGTTGGAGTGCTCAAAGACCTATCCTTTGGATCTCTGTTCTTATTTATCTACATTTACTTTCTTGAATAGATCAACTCATCCAATCCCATGGCTTTAAATATCATTTATATGCTGATGATATCCAAATACTCATCACTAACCTGGACATATCCCCTGGACTCTAAACTCCTACGTTCAACTTAATTTAAAATATATCCCTGTGTGTCTCATAAGCACCTCAAACTTCACATTTTTAAAACTCAACTCCTTCTCCTTTTCTCCCAACCTGCCCTTACCCTCATCTGAGTAAATGGTAGCTCCATCTTTACAGTTTCTCAAGTTGAAAAGTTAGAGTTACTCTTCACTCCCATCCTGCACTTTGTTTTCAAAAAATCCCTGTTGACCTTAATTTTGAAGAATATCTATAATCAGACCACTTCTCACAAGTTTCTGTTATCATTCTAGTCAAAACTGTCATAATTCCTTTTTTGGATTATTATTACAGTAGTCTTTGCACTAGTCAACAACCCTTCCTTTTTCTGTCCTTGCCCCCTTACACTCTGTTTCCTGTATAAAAGCCAGAATGATCTTCTAAAATTATAAATCAAATTATCTCTCTCCTCTGTTCAAAAATCTTCAATAGATTTTTGCATCACTGAGAATAAATTAGAAGTCATAACCCAGCCCTGAAAGGCCACTGGTGTCTAAGACTGGCTCCCTTCCTCACTGACCTCATCTCCTACTGGGGCCCCTCTCTTACTTTACTCCTGCCACATGAGAGCCTCAAGGCTGTTCCTGATCCATCCAAGCACCTGTCTACCTCCAGGAGTTCGTCCTGATTTCTCTCCATGTCTGAGAATTGATTTTTCATGACATCCTCTTAGCTATCACCTGCATTTCACAGAGGACTGTATTCCAATGTTAGTATATTAAGAGGATTCCCCTAAGTAACCTGTCCAAAATAGATTTGCACTATCATTCTGTGTCCTCTTCCTTGGTTTTATTTTTCTTCTTAACACCTATTATCATATGACATAGCACATAATGTCTAGAGCCCACCCACGCAATTAGAATATAAGTTCCATGAGATTAGGAACTCTGTATCTTTTTTATTTTTTTTATTTAATTTTATTTTTTCAGTGTTCCAAGATTCATTGTTTATGCACCACACCCAGTGTTCAATGCATTACCTACCCACCTTAATACGCACCACCATGATCACCCATACCACCGCCCCCCCCTCCCTTCCAAACCCCTCCACTTGTATTGCAGAGTCCACAGTCTATCATGGCTCATCTCCCCTTCTGATTTCCCCCAACTCACTTGTCCTTTCCTTCTCCTAATGTCCTCCATGTTATTTCTTATGTACCACAAATAAGTGAAACCATATGATAATTGACTTTCTCTGCTTGACTTATTTCACTCAGCATAATCTCCTTCAGACCTGCCCATGTTGATACAAAAGTTGAATATTCATCCTTTCTGATGGAGGCATAATATCCCATTGTATATATGAACCATATCTTCTTTATCCATTCGTCTCTTGAAGGGCATATTGGCTCTTTCCACAACTTGGTGATTGTGGCCATTACTTCCATAAACATTGGGAATACATATGGCCCTTCTTTTCACTTTATGTGTATCTTTGGGGTAAATACCCAGTAATGCAATTGCAGGGTCATAGGGAAGCTCTATTTTTAATTTCTTAAGGAATATCCACACTGTTTCCCAAAGTGCCTGCACCAACTTGCATTCCCACCAACAATATAAGAGGGTTCCCCTTTCTCCACATCCTCTCCAACACTTGTTGCTTCTTATCTTATTAATTATGGCTATTCTAACCAGTGTAATGTGGTATCTCAAAGAGGTTTTGATTTGAATCTCCCTGATGGCTAGTGATGATCAACATTTTTTTCATGGGTCTGTTAGACACTTGTATGTCTTCTTTGGAGAAGTGTCTGTTCATGTCTTCTGCCCATTTTTTGACGTTATTGTCTGTTTTGTGTGTGTTGAGTTTAAGGAGTTTTTTATACATCTTTGTCTGTAGTGTCATTTGCAAATATCTTCTCCCATTCCATGGGATGCCTCTTTGTTTTGTTGACTGTTTCCTTTGCCGTGCAGAAGATTTGATCTTGATGAAGTCCCAAAAGGTCATTTTCAGTTTTGTATCCTTTGCGTTTGGAGCCATGTCTTGAAAGAAGTTGCTGTGGCCGAAGTCGAAGAGGTTACTGCCTATGTTCTCCTCCAGGATTTTGATCGATTCCTGCCTCACATTCAGGTCTTTAATCCACTTTGAGTTTATCTTTGTGTACAGTGTAAGAGAATAGTTGAACTTCATTCTTCTATACAGAGCTGTCCAATTTACCCAGCACCATTTATTGAAGAGACTGTCTTTTTTCCACTGAATATTTTTTTCTTCCTTTGTCGAAGGTTATTTGACCATAGAGCTGTGGGTCCATATCTAGGCTCTCTACTCTGTTCCACTGGTCTATGTGTCTGTTTTTATGCCAGTACCATACTGTCTTGGTGATCACAGCTTTATAGTAAAGCTTGAAATCAGGCAACGTGATGCTCCCAGCTTTGTTTTCTTTTTCTTCTCTCTCTTTTTTTTTTTTTTGTACTAAAAATAAGACATTTCATTTTATTTGTGATTTTCACATTCTTTTACAGAGAATTTATTCATATATTACTTATGTGATAAAAAGTTTAGAGACGGAGAAAATATTACAATACCAGAAGCAAATAGATCATAACACTAATTTTATATGCTAAAAATATGGGTGATTCTTATTTTCTTTTTTTTTTTTTAATTTCTTTTCAGCATAACAGAATTCATTCTTTTTGCACGACACCCAGTGCTCCATGCAATACGTGCCTTCCTTAATATCCTCCATCTGGCTTCCCCAACCTCTCACCCCTGCCCCTTCAAAACCCTCAGATTGTTTTTCAGAGTCCATAGTCTCTCATGGTTTACCTCACCTTCCAATTTCCCTCAAATCTCATCTCTTCTCCATCTCCCCATGTCTTCCACATTATTTGTTATACTCCACAAATAACTGGAACCATATGATACTTGACTCTTTCTCCTTGACTTATTTTGCTCAGCATAATCTCTTCCAGTCCTGTCCATGTTGCTACAAAAGTTGGGTATTCATCCTTTCTAATGGAGGCATAATACTCCATAGCGTATATGGACCACATCTTCCTTATCCATTCGTCCGTAGAAGGGCATCTTGGTTTTTTTCCACAGGTTGGCGACCGTGGCCATTACTGCTATAAACATTGGGGTAGAGATGGCCCTTCTTTTCATTACATCTGTATCTTTGACATAAATACCCAGTAGGGCAATTGCAGGGTCATAGGGAAATTCTATTTTTAATTTCTTGAGGAATCTCCACACTGTTCTCCAAAGTGGCTGCACCAACTTGCATTCCCACCAACAGTGTAAGAGGGTTCCACTTTCTCCACATCCTCTCCAACACACGTTGTTTCCTGTCTTGCTAATTTTGGCCATTCTGGTGTAAGGTGGTATCTCAATGTGGTTTTAATTTGAATCTCCCTGATGGCTAGTGATGATGAACAATTTTTCATTTGTCTGATAGCCATTTGTATGTCTTCATTGGAGAAGTGTCTGTTCATATCTTCTGCCCATTTTTTGATATGATTATCTCTGTGTGTGTTGAGTTTGAGGAGTTCTTTATAGATCCTGGATATCAAACTTTTGTCTGTACTGTCATCTGCAAATACCTTCTCCCATTCCGTGTGGGCTGCCTCTTTGTTTTCTTAACTGTTTCCTTTGCTGTGCAGAAGCTTTTGATTTTGATGAAGTCCCAAAAGTTTATTTTTTGCTTTTGTTTCCTTTGCCTTGGGAGACATATCTTGAAAGAAGTTGCTGTGGCTGATATCGAAGAGGTTATTGCCTATGTTCTCCTCTAGGATTCTGATGGATTCCTGTCTCACATTGAGGTCTTTTATCCATTTTGAGTTTATCTTTGTGTACAATGTAAGAGAATGGTCGAGCTTCATTCTTCTACATATAGCCCAATTTCCCCAGCACCATTTATTGAAGAGACTGTCTTTTTTCCACTGTATATTTTTTCCTGCTATGTCGAAGATTATTTGACCATAGAGCTGAGGGTGCATATCTGGGCTCT
>NC_081557.1:212116884-212119205 GCF_022355385.1 Mustela nigripes | reverse complement strand
CTATGTTCTCCTCTAGGATTCTGATGGATTCCTGTCTCACATTGAGGTCTTTTATCCATTTTGAGTTTATCTTTGTGTACAATGTAAGAGAATGGTCGAGCTTCATTCTTCTACATATAGCCCAATTTCCCCAGCACCATTTATTGAAGAGACTGTCTTTTTTCCACTGTATATTTTTTCCTGCTTTGTCAAAGATTAGTTGACTATAGAGTTGTGGGTCCATATCTGGGCTCTCTACTCTGTTCCACTCGTCTATGTGTCTGTTTTTATGCCAGCACCATGCTGTATTGGTGATCACAGCTTTGTAGTAAAGCTTGAAATCAGGTAACGTGATGCCCCCAGTTTTATTTTTGTTTTTCAACATTTCCTTAGCGATTCAGGGTCTCTTCTGATTCCATACAAATTTTAGGATTATTTGCTCTAGCTCTTTGAAAAATACCGGTGGATTTTTTATTGGAATGGCATTAAAAGTATAGATTGCTCTAGGCAGTATGGACATTTTAACAATGTTTAATCTTCCGATCCGAAAGCATGGAATGGTCTTCCATATTTTTGTGTCTTCTTCAGTTTCTTTCATGAGTGTTCTGTAGTTCCTTGAGTACAGATCCTTTACCTCTTTGGTTAGGTTTGTTCTCAGGTATCTCATGGTTCTTGGTGCTATAGTAAATGAAATCGATTCTCTAATTTCCCTTTCTGTATTTTCATTGTTGGTGTATAAGAAAGCCACTGATTTCTGTACATTGACTTTATATCCTGCCACGTTACTGAATAGCTCTATGAGTTCTGGTAGTTTGAGGGTGGAATCTTTTGGGTTTTCCATATAAAGAATCCTGTCATCTGTGAAGAGAGAGAGTTTGACTTCTTCATTGCTAATTTGGATACCTTTTATTTCTCTTTGTTGTCTGATTGCTGTTGCTAGGACTTCTAATACTATGTTGAACAAGAGTGGTGAGAGTGGGCATCCTTGTTGTGTTCCTGATCTCAATGGGAAGGCTGTCAGCTTTTCCACATTGAGAATGATATTTGCTGTGGGTCTTTCATAGGTAGATTTTATGAAGTTCAGGAATGTTCCTTCTGTGCCTTGTTGGGAGCCTCATGCCGAGAAGGGGTAAACCCAATAGAGCAACAGTTCTTGGGAACCTCTTCAACTGAGGACTTTCATGGGTGGCGATCTAGAGTGCCACCATTTTTCCCTGATGATTGTTATGAGAACATTGTAAGGTTTGGCTTGTTGCCATTGCAGCTGCTGTCTCAAGACTAAGTTAATAAGGCTTCTGTGTTTTGTGCATATTGAGTTATGGCCTAAGTGTCTAAACCACGAAGGTCAAGGCTGTCTGATATCTCTGCATGGCCAGCTACTCTCAGGCCAAAATAGAAACTAGCACCAGATGTACAGGAGGTGATTTCCTTACTGTATGGTATAAATCAGAACTCTGCAAAATAAACTTTGGCACTATGGGTCATCATCCTTGGTGCTCTTCCTGCCCCCATCTCTTTGTCTCTTAATTTCTTTTCACCATCCTCTTACCCTCATGTTCCTGGTCGGTTTGTCGCGCCGGCCGCAACAATCCCTATAATTTGAAGCGTTTTAATCAGGAACAGATGCTGGATTTTGTCAGATGCTTTTTCCGCATCAATTGAGAGGACCATGTGGCTCTTCTCTCTTCTCTTATTGATTTGTTCTGTCACATTGATTGATTTGTGAATGTTGAACCATCCTTGTAACCTAGGGATGATTCCCACCTGGTCATGGTAGATAATCTTTTTAATGTGCTGTTGGATCCTGTTTGCTAGGATCTTGTTGAGACTCTGAGCATCCATATTCATCAGGGATATTGGTCTGAAATTCTCCTTTTTGGTGTGGTCTTTGCTTGGTTTGGGGATCAGGGTAATGCTGGCTTCATAAAAAGAGTGCAGAAGTTTTCCTTCTGTTTCAATTTTTTTAAACAGCTTCAGGAGAATAGGCATTATTTCTTCTCTGAACGTTTGGTAGTATGTCCCAGGGAATCCATCAGATCCTGGGCGCTTGTTTTTTGGGAGGTTTTTGATACTGCTTCAATCTTGTTACTAGATATCAGTCTATTCAAATTGTCAATTCCTTCCTGGTTCAACTTTGGGAGTTTATAGTTTTCCAGGAATGCACCCATTTCATCTAGGTTGCTTAACTTATTGGCATATAACTGTTGATAATAACTCTTGATGATTGTTTCTACTTCCTTGGTGTTAGTTGTGATCTCTCCCTTTTCATTCATAATTTTATTAATTTGAGCTTTCTCTCTTTTCTTTTGGATTAGTGTGGCCAATAAACCATTGGCCACACT
>NC_081557.1:211959532-212116784 GCF_022355385.1 Mustela nigripes | reverse complement strand
CCTTCATTCATAATTTTATTAATTTGAGCTTTCTCTCTTTTCTTTTGGATTAGTGTGGCCAATGGTTTATTGATCTTATTGATTATTTCAAAAAATCTGCTTCTAGTTTCATTGATACGTTCTGCTGTATCTCTAGTTTCTACCTCATTGATCTCTGCTCTAATCTTGATCATTTCCCTTCTTATGTGTGGAGTTGGTTTGATTTGTTGTTGATTCTCCAGTTCTTTAAGGTGTAGAGACAGCTGGTGTATTCTGGATTTTTCTATTTTTTTGAAGGAGGCTTGGATGGCTATGTATTTCCCTCTTAGGACCGCCTTTGCTGTATCCCATAGGTTTTGGACCAAAGTCTCTTTATTCTCATTGGTTTCCATGAATTGTTTAAGTTCTTCTTTGATTTCCTGGTTGATCCAAACATTCTTAAAATTAAGCAAGGTGGTCTTTAGCTTCCAGGTGTTTGAGTTCTTTCCAAACTTTTCCTTGTGATTGAGCTCCAGTTTCAAAGCATTGTGATCTGAGAATATGCAGGGAATAATCTCAGTCTTTTGGTATCAGTCGAGTCCTGATTTGTGACCCAGGATGTGGTCTATTCTGGAGAAGGTTCCATGTGCACTTGAGAAGAATGAGTATTCTATTGTTTTAGGGTGGAATGTTCTGTATATGTCTATGAGGCCCATCTAGTCCAATGTGTCATCCAATTCTCTTGTTTCTTCATTGATTTTCTGCTTGGATGATCTGTCTATTACTGAGAGAGGTGTGTTAAGATCTCCTACTATTAATGTATTCATATCAATATGACTCTTTATCTTGATTAACAGTTTTCTTATGTAATTGACTGCTCCCATATTGGGGGCATAGATATTTACAATTGTTAGATCTTCTTGGTGGATAGCCCCTTTAAGAATTATGTAGTGTCCTTCTGTATCTCTGACTAGTCTTTAGTTTAAAATCTAATTTATCTGATGTGAGCATCATTACCCTGGCCTTCTTTTGAGGCCCATTGGCATGAAAGATGCTTCTCCATCCCTTCACTTTCAGTCTGGGTGTATCTTTAGGTTCAAAATGGGTCTCTTGTAGACAGCATATGGATAGGTCCTGTCGTTTTATCCAATCTGCAACCCTGTGCCATTTTATGGGTGCATTTAAGCCATTCACATTGAAAGTGATTATTGATAGATATGTTTTTATTGACATCGTGTTACCTTTGAAGTCTTTCTTTCTGTAGATTGTCTCTATATTTCTGTTCAATGATGTTCTTAGGATTTTCCCTCTTTTATAGAACACCCTTAATATTTCCTGCAGTGTCAGCTTGGTGGTAACATACTCTTTTAAGCCTTGCCAGTCTTGGAAACTCTTTATCTCTCCATCTATTTTGAATGTCAGTCTTGCTGGATAAAGTATTCTTGGCTGCATGTTCTTCTCATTTAGTGCCCTTAATATGTCTTGCCAGCCCTTTCTGGCTTGTCAGGTTTCTTTGGACAGGTCTGACATTATTCTGATGGCCTTTCCTCTGTAAGTAAGGAGCCTCTTTGTCCTAGAGGCTTTCAAGAGATTGTATCTACAATTATGATTTCTCAATTTTACTATCAGGTGCCTTGAATTTTTTTAGAATCTATAATCTTGGGGGGAGACCGTTCTGCCTCTAATATATGAATGCTGGTTCCACTTGTGAGATTGGGAAAATCCACTGTATCTCTAAAATCTTTCTTTCTCCTCCCCTTCATGGAATCCAATAATTCTGACGTTGGAATGTTTTATGTCATCATTTATTTCCCTGATTCTGTTTTCGTGGTTTCTAAGCTGATTGTTCCAGGCTTCCTCCTGATCCTTTCTCTCTATCTCTTTGTCCTCCAGATCACTAATTCTATCTTCTGTCTCAGTTATACTAGCTTTTGTAGAATTTAGATTAGATTAGAACTCATTGAGAGAATTGTGAACATCATCCCTGGTGGCTTTCAGTTCTGCCCTAACATTGTGTACATCATCCCTGGTGGCTTTCAGTTCTGCCCTAATCATGGATACCATTTGGTCATCCAAGGCTTTCTCCAACCTAGCTATTGCCTGGATAATTGTTATCCTGAGTTCCTTTCTGAGATATTGTCTATGTTGATAGACATTAACTCTGTTGCAGAAGGCCCATCCTCTGAATTTTTCTTCTGTTGGGCATTCCTCCTCCTAGTCATTTTGGTGAGAGATGGCTGAACGGATGTAGCTGGATGTATTGACTGTAGTGCAGTCAAGGTGCACCCTGGAATGCTTCTGAGCAATCAGGAGTCCCCACCCAAACGAAAGAAAAAAAGAAAAGAAAAAGAAAAAAGAGATATAGAGAGAGACAGGAAAAAAAAAAAGAAAGATAAAAGAGAAGGCTCAGCCCAAATGGGCCACAAGGTAAGATTTATGACGTATGTAAACAAAAACAGACAAACAAAACGACTGATAAAGTGACAAAAGTATATGACAAAGATAAAAGTATATGACAAAAAGACTGAGAAAAGTATATGACAAGACATATATATGACTCTCTATATATGCAAATATTTGCATATATATGCAAAAAGTATGTATGCAAATATTTGCATATATATGCAAAAAGTATATATTTGCATATATGTATGCAAAAAAAAAAGAACCCCAAGTATAAGATTTATATACTATCAGGACAAACAGAAACACTGGCAGAAGAAAAAACGGGAGAGTGGTTATAAGTTCTCAGTGTGGGCGAGTTTATTTTGATTCTTCTTGGATGTATCTTGATATCTTTGTTAAAGGACTCAACTTTCCTAAGATAAAGGGGGATTGAAAATTTATTTACCTATAGGGGTAGCATTGATTGGGGAAAGGGGATTACCTTGAAGTTTAACTCTACATGAATGTTAAAAAAATAAAATAAAAAATGAATAAACTAAATTAAACTAAACTAAATTTTTTTAAAAAAATTAAAAATAGAAAAGTAAAGGAAAAATACGGGTATATGTACCAAAAAGTTCAGGTTAAAAAGTTATTATGGGAGGGAGGAGTCAAGATGGCAGAGAAGTAGCAGGCTGAGACTACTTCAGCTAGCCAGAGATCAGCTAGATAGCTTATCTAAAGATTGCAAACACCTGAAAATCCATCAGCAGATCGAAGAGAAGAAGAACAGCAATTCTGGAAACAGAAAAACAACCACTTTCTGAAAGGTAGGACCAGCGGAGAAGTGAATCCAAAGAGACGGGAAGATAGACCCCGGGGGGAGGGGCCGGCTCCCGGCAAGCGGCGGAGCAACCACGCACAAAATCAGGACTTTTAAAAGTCTGTTCCGCTGAGGGACATCGCTCCAGAGGCTACCTGGTGCAAAGCCCACACGGGGTCAGCGTGGCCTCAGGTCTCGCAGGGTCACAGAAGGATCGGAGGTGTCTGAGTGTCGCAGAGCTTGCGGGTATTGGAACAGGAAAACCGGCTACAGAGACAGAGCCGACAGTAAGCTCGCAGCTCGGGGTGACCTTGAACCGGTTGCAGGCTCGGTGAGCTCGGAGCGCAGCCGGAGGTTAGGCAGACGGGAGTAACTGGGCGCTGTTCTCTGAGCGCGCACTGAGGAGTGCGGCCCTGGGCTCTCGGCTCCTCCAGGCAGGAGACCAGGAGGCCGCCATTTGTATTCCTGTCCTTCGGAACTCTACGGAAAGCGCTCAGGGAACAAAAGCTCCTGAAAGCAAACCCAAGCGGATTACTCACCCCAGCCCCCAGTAAGGGTGGTGTAATTCCGCCTGGGGCAAAGACACTTGAGAATCACTACTACAGGCCCCTCCCCCAGAAGATCAACAAGAAATCCAGCCGAGACCAAGTTCACCTACCAAAGAGTGCGGTTTCAATACCAAGGAGAGCAGCAGAATTCTAGAGGAGGAGAAAGCAAAGCACGGAACTCATGGCTTTTTCCCTGTGATTTTTTTTAGTCTTGCAGTTAATTTAATTTTTTTTTCTTTTCATTTTTTGTTTTTTTTTTTCTCGCCTTCGGGTAAAATTTTTTTTAACTGTTACCTTTTTCTTTTTTAACGATTTTTTACTAGTTTATCTAATATATATATTTTTCTTTTTTATATTTTTCTTAGGTGTTTTCTTTTTTTTAAATTCTTTTCTTTTTTTTTTCTTTTTTCTTTTTTTTTTCTTTCTTCCTTTTTGAACCTCTTTTTATCCCCTTTCTCCCCCATCACGATTTTGGATCTCTTCTAATTTGGTTAAAGCATATTTTCCTGAGCTTGTGGCCACCCTTTTAGTATTTTACTTGCCCCTTCATATACTCTTATCTGGACAAAATGACAAGACAGAAAAATTCAACACAAAAAAAAGAACAAGAGGCAGTACCGAAGGCTAGGGACCTAATCAATACAGACATTGGTAATATGTCAGATCTAGAGTTCAGAATGGCAATTCTCAAGGTTCTAGCCGGGCTCGAAAAAGGCATGGAAGATATTAGAGAAACCCTCTCGAGAGATATAAAAGCCTTTTCTGGAGAAATAAAAGAACTAAAATCTAACCAAGTTGAAATCAAAAAAGCTATTAATGAGGTGTAATCAAAAATGGAGGTTCTCACTGCTAGGATAAATGAGGCAGAAGAAAGAATTAGTGATATAGAAGACCAAATGACCGAGAATAAAGAAGCTGAGCAAAAGAGGGACAAACAGCTACTGGACCACGAGGGGAGAATTCGAGAGATAAGTGACACCATAAGACGAAACAACATTAGAATAATTGGGATTCAAGAAGAAGAAGAAAGAGAGAGGGGAGCAGAAGGTATACTAGAGAGAATTATTGGGGAGAATTTCCCCAATATGGCAAAGGGAACGAGCATCAAAATTCAGGAGGTTCAGAGAACGCCCCTCAAAATCAATAAGAATAGGCCCACACCCCGACACCTAATAGTAAAATTTACAAGTCTCAGTGACAAAGAGAAAATCCTGAAAGCAGCCCGGGAAAAGAAGTCTGTAACATACAATGGTAAAAATATTAGATTGGCAGCTGACTTGTCCACAGAGACCTGGCAGGCCAGAAAGAGCTGGCATGATATTTTCAGAGCACTAAATGAGAAAAACATGCAGCCCAGAATACTATATCCAGCTAGGCTATCATTGAAAATAGAAGGAGAGATTAAAAACTTCCAGGACAAACAACAACTGAAAGAATTTGCAAATACCAAACCAGCTCTACAGGAAATCTTGAAAGGGGTCCTCTAAGCAAATAGAGAGCCTACAAGTGGTAGATCAGAAAGGAACAGAGACCATATACAGTAACAGTCACCTTAAGGCAATACAATGGCACTAAATTCATATCTCTCAATAGTTACCCTGAGTGTTAATGGGCTAAATGCCCCTGTCAAAAGACACAGGGTATCAGAATGGATAAAAAAACAAAACCCATCCATATGTAGCCTCCAAGAAACTCATTTTAAGCCCGAAGACACCTCCAGATTTAAAGTGAGGGGGTGGAAAAGAATTTACCATGCTAATGGACATCAGAAGAAAGCAGGAGTGGCAATCCTTATATCAGATCAATTAGATTTTAAGCCAAAGACTATAATAAGAGATGAGGAAGGACACTATATCATACTCAAAGGGTCTGTCCAACAAGAAGATTTAACAATTTTAAATATCTATGCCCCCAACGTGGGAGCAGCCAACTATATAAACCAATTAATAATGAAATCAAAGAAACACATCAACAATAATACAATAATAGTAGGGGACTTTAACACTCCCCTCACTGAAATGGACAGATCCTCCAAGCAAAAGATCAGCAAGGAAATAAAGGCCTTAAACGACACTCTGGACCAGATGGACATCACAGATATATTCAGAACTTTTCATCCCAAAGCAACAGAATACACATTCTTCTCTAGTGCACATGGAACATTCTCCAGAATAGATCACATCCTCGATCCTAAATCAGGACTCAACCGGTATCAAAAGATTGGGATCATTCCCTGCATATTTTCAGACCACAATGCTCTAAAGCTAGAACTCAACCACAAAAGGAAGTTTGAAAAGAACCAAAATACATGGAGACTAAACAGCATCCTTCTAAAGAATGAATGGGTCAACCGGGAAATTAAAGAAGAATTGAAAAAAATCATGAAAACAAATGATAATGAAAATACAACGGTTCAAAATCTGTGGGACACAACAAAGGCAGTCCTGAGAGAAAAATATATAGCGGTACAAGCCTTTCTCAAGAAACAAGAAAGGTCTCAGGTACACAACCTAACCCTACACCTAAAGGAGCTGGAGAAAGAACAAGAAAGAAACCCTAAGCCCAGCAGGAGAAGAGAAATCATAAAGATCAGAGCAGAAATCAATGAAATAGAAACCAAAAAACAATAGAACAAATCAACAAAAGTAAGAGCTGGTTCTTTGAAAGAATTAATAAAATTGATAAACCCCTGGCCCGACTTATCAAAAAGAAAAGAGAAAGGACCCAAATAAATAAAATCATGAATGAAAGAGGAGAGATCACAACTAACACCAAAGAAATACAAACTATTATAGGAACATACTATGAGCAACTCTACGCCAACAAATTTGACAATCTTGAAGAAATGGATGCATTCCTAGACACATATAAACTACCACAACTGAACCAGGAAGAAATAGAAAGCCTGAACAGACCCATAACCAGTAAGGAGATTGAAACAGTCATTAAAAATCTCCAAACAAACAAAAGCCCAGGGCCAGACGGCTTCCCGGGGGAATTCTACCAAACATTTAAAGAAGAACTAATTCCTATTCTCCTGAAACTGTTCCAAAAAATAGAAATGGAAGGAAAACTTCCCAACTCATTTTATCAGGCCAGCATCACCTTGATCCCAAAACCAGACAAGGATCCCACCAAAAAAGAGAGCTATAGACAAATATCCTTGATGAACACAGATGCGAAAATACTCAACAAAATACTAGCCAATAGGATTCAACAGTACATTAAAAAGATTATTCACCACGACGAAGTAGGATTTATTCCAGGGCAGCAAGGTTGGTTCAACATCCGCAAATCAGTCAATGTGATACAACACATCAATAAAAGAAAGAACAAGAACCATATGATACTCTCAATAGATGCTGAAAAAGCATTTGACAAAGTACATCATCCCTTCCTGATCAAAACTCTTCAAAGCGTAGGGATAGAGGGCACATACCTCAATATCATCAAAGCCATCTATGAAAAACCCACCGCAAATATCATTCTCAATGGAGAAAAACTGAAAGCTTTTCCGCTAAGGTCAGGAACACGGCAGGGATGTCCATTATTACCACTGCTATTCAACATCGTACTAGAGGTCCTAGCTTCAGCAATCAGACAACAAAAGGAAATTAAAGGCATCCAAATCGGCAAAGAAGAAGTTAAATTATCACTCTTCACAGATGATATGATACTATATGTGGAAAACCCAAAAGACTCCACTCCAAAACTGCTAGAACTTATACAGGAATTCAGTAAAGTGTCAGAATATAAAATCAATGCACAGAAATCAGTTGCATTTCTCTACACCAACAGCAAGACAGAAGAAAGGGAAATTAAGGAGTCAATCCCATTTACAATTGCACCCAAAACCATAAGATACCTAGGAATAAACCTAACCAAAGAGACACAGAATCTATCCTCAGAAAACGATAAAGTACTCATGAAATAAATTGAGGAAGACACAAAGAAATGGAAAAATGTTTCATGCTCCTGGATTGGAAGAATAAATATTGTGAAAATGTCTATGCTACCTAAAGCAATCTACACATTTAATGCAATTCCTATCAAAGTACCATCCATCTTTTTCAAAGAAATGGAACAAATAATTCTAAAATTTATATGGAACCAGAAAAGACCTCGAATAGCCAAAGGGATATTGAAAAAGAAAGCCAACGTTGGTGGCATCACAATTCCGGACTTCAAGCTCTATTACAAAGCTGTCATCATCAAGACAGCATGGTACTGGCACAAAAACAGACCCATAGATCAATGGAACAGAATAGAGAGCCCAGAAATAGACCCTCAACTCTATGGTCAACTAATCTTCGACAAAGCAGGAAAGAATGTCCAATGGAAAAAAGACAGACTCTTCAATAAGTGGTGCTGGGAAAATTGGACAGCCACATGCAGAAAAATGAAATTGGACCATTTCCTTACACCACACACAAAAATAGACTCAAAATGGATGAAGGACCTCAATGTGCGAAAGGAATCCATCAAAATCCTTGAGGAGAACACAGGCAGCAACCTCTTCGACTTTTGCCGCAGCAACATCTTCCTAGGAACAACGCCAAAGGCAAGGGAAGCAAGGGAAAAAATGAACTATTGGGATTTCATCAAGATCAAAAGCTTTTGAACAGCAAAGGAAACAGTTAACAAAATCAAAAGACAACTGACAGAATGGGAGAAGATATTTGCAAACGACATATCAGATAAAGGACTAGTGTCCAGAATCTATAAAGAACTTAGCAAACTCAATACCCAAAGAACAAATAATCCAATCAAGAAATGGGCAGAGGCCATGAACAGACATTTCTGCAAAGAAGACATCCAGATGGCCAACAGACACATGAAAAAGTGCTCCATATCACTCGGCATCAGGGAAATACAAATCAAAACCACAATGAGATATCACCTCACACCAGTCAGAATGGCTAAAATCAACAAGTCAGGAAATGACAGATGCTGGCGAGGATGCGGAGAAAGGGGAACCCTCCTACACTGTTGGTGGGAATGCAAGCTGGTGCAGCCACTCTGGAAAACAGCATGGCGGTTCCTCAAAATGTTGAAAATAGAACTGCCCTATGACCCAGCAATTGCACTATTGGGTATTTACCCTAAAGATACAAACGTAGTGATCCAAAGGGGCACGTGCACCCGAATGTTTATAGCAGCAATGTCCACAATAGCCAAACTATGGAAAGAACCTAGATGTCCATCAACAGGTGAATGGATCAAGAAGATGTGGTATATATACACAATGGAATACTATGCAGCCATCAAAAGAAATGAAATCTTGCCATTTGCGACAACATGGATGGAACTAGAGCGTATCATGCTTAGCGAAATAAGTCAAGCAGAGAAAGACAACTATCATATGATCTCCCTGATATGAGGAAGTGGTGATGCAACATGTGGGCTTAAGTGGGTACGAGAAGAATAAATGAAAGAAGATGGGATTGGGAGGGAGACAAACCATAAGTGACTCTTAATCTCACAAAACAAACTGAGGGTTGCTGGGGGGAGGGAGTTTGGGAGAAGGGGGTGTGATTATGGACATTGGGGAGGGTATGTGCTTTGGTGAGTGCTGTGAAGTGTGTAAACCTGGTGATTCACAGACCTGTACCCCTGGGGATAAAAATATATGTTTATAAAAAATAAAAAATTATTAAAAAAAAGTTATTATGGAATTTGATGTACTGGACATTTCACTGTGATGGTAAATAGGTTAAAAACTATCTATATTTAAAAAAATGAACCAGAATTGTGGGAACAAATTAAAAATAAAAGTGGTATCTATGAAGTAGTGGTGGTTGTTCTCTTGTAGTCTTTTTTTTTTTTTTTTCATTCTCCCCCATCATTGGCTTTCTGGGGGAGGGGCCTGCCACGTGGGTTTTCAGGCAATGTTCCCTGAGTTAAGTACTCCAGCCCCCCTCAAGGGGGTGGGCTCTGAGGAAACCGGTTTTTCAGGCTTTTGTTCTCTGGAGGTTTTTATGTTTGTTTGTTCATTTGTTGTTGTTTTTGTTGTTGTTGTTGTTGTTGTTGTTTTCTCTCACCTTGACAGCTTTTGATGGTTTTTGGAGGTTTGGAGGAAAACAAAATGCACCCAGATGTCCTTCTCAGAGAGAAGCCTCAGTCTGTTCCCCTGTGAGCGCTCCAAAACACATAAGTTCCCCCTTGGCTGCTGGCAGAGCATGTTCCGAGTCGAAGCCCCTCCTGCTTGTACCCAAAACCACGACAGCAGAGGCTGTCTGGGCAGCTCCAGACTGCCAGAGAGGTTCCAAGCAGCAATTGCACACTGAGATTTTCCCGCTGGCCCGGGCTCGGATTTCCTGGTCTTTCCGGGTCCGAGAGCTCCGGGCTGGTTCCTGCGTGCACCTCTCTCAAGGGAGGGTGCAGGGTGCGGCTCAGACTCTTGATAGCACAGCACGGCACTCTCGTGGGAACTGTAAAAAGTCTGTGCTTCTGCCAGCTGGTGAGGCTCCCAGCCCCTCACAGGAGCCTGACCCCACATGCTCTCAGATGCACTGGCAGCTCAGGGACCAAGTCCTGGTTTCTCTGCCACACTCTCTCTGGCTCAGTGCCAGGGGTGGCTGTCCTGGGTCCGGGGACTTAAGCCCCTGTCCCTAACCACCCCGATTCCCACAATTTCTCCCCGCAATCCTTTGCTCTTTTGAGTGCTTTCAACCAGACTCCAAGTTAATGCTTGTCACCAGTGCAGAGCACTCTCGTATTGGGATATTACTTTCCAGTGGGTCGCTTCTGGTGGCTCCCTCCCCCTTTTGTTTATCTTCTAACATCAGTCCAACATTCCCACTCAGCTTTACCTGCCCACTGACATCTTCTGCCCCCGTAGAGATCCAGACATGTGTAATTCTGATCTCAGGCTGATTTCGTGGGTGATCGGAGTTCTTTGGTAGGTAATCAGCTCACTTTAGGGTACAGGTTGAAACGACGCCTCCTCCTACTTCCCCACCATCTTGTCTCCCCTGGTTTTTTTTTTTTTTCAACATTTCCTTAGCAATTTGGGGTCTCTTCTGATTTCATACAAATTTTAGGATTCTTTGTTCTGGCACTTTGAAAAATGCCAATGGAATTTTGATCGGGATAGCATTAAAAGCAAAGATTTCTCTGCGCAGTATAGATATTTTAACAATGTTTATTCTTCCAATCCATGAGCATGGAATGTTTTTCCATCTTTTTGTGTCTTCTTCAATTATATTCAAGAGTGTTCTGTAGTTCCTCGAGTACAGATCCTTTACCTCTTTGATTAGGTTTATTCCCAGATATCTTATGGTTCTTGGTGCCATAATAAATGGAATCAATTCTCTAATTTCCCTTTCTGTATTTTCATTGTTAGAGTATAAGAAAGCAATTGATTTCTGTATATTGATTTTGTATCCTGCCACATTACTGAATTGCTGTATGACTTCTAGTAGTTTCAGGTGGAGTCTTTTGGGTTTTCTATATAAAGTATCATGTCATCTGTGAAGAGAGAGAGTTTTACTTCTTTGCCAATTTGAATACATTTTATTTCTTTTTGTTGTCTGATTGCTGTTGCTAAGATTTCTAGTACTATGTTGAACAAGAGTGGTGAAAGTGGCATTTTTGTTGTATTCCTGATCTCAGAGAGAAGACGGTCAGCTTTTCCCCATTGAGAATGATATTCACTCTGGGTTTTTCATAGATAGATTTTATGAAGTTAAGGAATATTTCCTCTATCCCTATACTTTGAAGAGATTTTTTTTTAACTTTCTTTTTTTTTTATTTCTTTTCAGTGTAACAGTATTCATTGTTTTTGCACCACACCCAGTGCTCCATGCAATACATGCCCTCTCCAATATCCACAACCTGGTTCCCCCAACCTCCCATCCCCCGCTCCTTCAAAACCCTCAGATTGTTTTTCAGAGTCTATAGTCTCTCATGGTTCACCTCCCCTTCCAATTTTCCTCAAATCTCATCTCCTCTCCATCTCCCCTTGTCCTCCATGCTATTTGTTATGCTCCACAAATTAGTGAAACCATATGATAATTGACTCTTTCTGCTTGACTTATTTCACTCAGCATAATCTCTTCCAGTCCCATCCATGTTGCTACAAAAGTTGGGTATTTATCCTTTCTGATGGAGGCATAATACTCCATAGTGTATATGGACCACATCTTCCTTATCCATTCGTTCGTTGAAGGGCATCTTGGTTCTTTCCACTTTGAAGAGTTTTAATCAGGAATGGATGCTGTATTTTGTCAAATGCTTTTTCTGCATCAATTGAGAGGACCATGTGTTTCTTCTATTTCTCTTATTGATTTTTTCTGTCACATTGACTGACTTGTGATGTTGAACCACCTTGCATCCCAGGAATAAATCCCACCTGGTCATGGTGGATAATCTCTTCAATGCACTGTTGAATCTTATCAGCTAGGATCTTGTTGAGAATCTTGGCATCCATATTCATCAGAGATATTGGCCTGAAATTCTCCTTTTTGATGGGGTCTTTGCCTGGTTTGGGGACCAGAGTACTGCTGGTTTCATAAAAAGAGTCTAGAAGTTTCCCTTCTGTTTCTGTTTTTTTGGAACAGCTTTAGGAGAAGAGGTATTATTTCTTCTTTGAACATTTTGTAGAATTCCCTAGGGAATCCATCAGGTCCTGGGCTCTTGTTTTTTGGGGAGATTTTTGATCACCGCTTCAATCTTGTTACTAGATATTGGTCTATTTAGGTTGTCAGTTTCTTCCTGTTTCAGTCTTGGAAGTTTATAGGTTTCTAGGAATGCATCCATTTCTTCTAGAATGCTTAACTTATTGGTACATAGCTGTTGATAATTTCTGATGATTGTTTCTATTTTACTCATAATCTCTCCCCTTTCATTAATAATTTTATTAATTTGTGTCCTCTCCTTTTCTTTTGGAAAAGGTTTTTTCCAAAACCTTTGGAAAGGCCAGTGGTTTCTTAATCTTATTAATTCTTTCAAAGAACCAGCTTCTAGTTTTTGTTGATATGTTCTACTGTATCTCTAGTTTCTTACTCATTGATCTCTGCTCTAATCTTAATTATTCCCCTTCTTGTGTGTGGGGTTGGCTCATTTTGTTGTTGATTTTCCAGTTCTTTATGGTGTATAGAGAGTTGATGTATTAGGGATTTTTCCATTTTTTTTAGTGAGGCTTGTATGGCTATGTATTTCCCCCTTAGGACCACCTTTGTCATATCCCATAGGTTTTGGACTGATGTGTCTTCATTCTCATTGGTTTACATAAACTGTTTAAGTTCTTCTTTGATTTCCTGATTGATCCATTTTTGAACAAGATGGTCTTTAGCTTCCAAGTGTTTGAATTCCTTCCAAACTTTTTCTTGCAGTTGAGTTCCATTTTCAAAGCATTGTGGTCTGATAATATGTAGGGAATAATCTCATTTTTTTTGTATCAGTTGAGCCTTGATTTGTGATGCAGTATGTGGTCTATTTTGGAGAAAGTTCCATGTGTGCTTAAGAAGAATGAGTATTCTGTTGTTTTAGGGTGGAATGTTCTGTATATATCTATGAAGTCCATCTGGTCCATTCAATTCTCTTGTTATTTTATTGATTTTTCTGCTTAGATGATCTGTCTTTTGCTGAGGGTGGTGTGTTAAGATCCCCTACAATTAATGTGTTCATATCAATATGACTCTTTATTTTGATTAACAGTTGGCTTTTGTAGTTGGCCTCTCCCATACTGGGGGCATAAATATTTACAATTGTTATATCTTCTTGGTGGATAGACCCTCTAAGAATGATGTAGTGTTCTTCTGTATCTGACTATAGTCTTTAGTTTAAAATCTCATTTATCTGATATGAGAATCACTACCCTTGCTTTCTTTTGAGGCCCATTGACATGAATGGTTCTCCATCCCTTCAATTTTAGTCTGGATGTATCTTTAGCTTCCAAATTTGTCTCTTGTAGACAACATATGGACAGTCCTGTCATTTTATCCAGTCTGCAACCCTGTGCTATTTTATGGGAGCATTTAGGCCATTCATGTTGAGAGTGATTATTGAAAGATAAGTTTTTATTGACATCATGTTGCTGGAGAAGTACTCATTTATATAGATGTCTTTATAAATTTCTGCTCAAGGTCACTCTTGGGTTCTTTTTTTCTTTTATAGAACCCCCCTTAATATTTCTTGTAGTGCCAACTTGGTGGTCATATACTCTTTTAAACCTTGCCAGTCTTGGAAGCTCTTTATCTCTCCAACCATTTTGAATGTCAGCCTTACTGGAGAACATATTCTTGGCTGCATGTTCTTCTCATTTGGTGCCCTGAATATGTCTTGCCAAGCCTTTTCAGCCTGCCAGGTTTACGTGGACAAGTCTGACGTTATTCTGATGGACCTTTCTCTGTATCTAAGGAATCTCTTCCCCTTAACTGCCTTTAGGAACTCTTGTCTAAAATTATGATTCATGAATTCCACAATTAAGTGCCTGGAGGTCTTTCTAGATTTGTCGATCCTGGGGGAGAGGTGCCCTTTCTGCCCCTAAGACCTGAACACTTGTTCCATTCCCCAGATTAGGGAAATTTTCATTCAGAATCTTTTCAACTGTATCTTGTAGTCTTCTCTCTTTCTCCACCCCCTCAGGGATCCCAATAATTCTGACATTGGAACTGTTTGGGGAGGGGCCTGCCACATTGTTTCTCAGTTGGTCCTGCTTGGGCTGAGTCACCCTGCCCCCTACCAAGGGGTTTGGCTCTGTGGAAACCAGTTTTTCAGGCTTTTATTCTCTGGAGGTTTTTGTTCTTTAGCATCTTTTTGCAACATTTTGGAGGGTTAGTGGAAAGCAAACTGTCTAGTACCCAGACATCTGCCTCAGAGAGAAGCCACAGCCTGCTCCAGTAGTCCAGAACACATAGACTCCCCCTCTGCAAACTCTGCTGAACACTGCAGCCTCCCATAGGCAGTTCACATCCCCCAGCCACTGTCTCAGTGACCGTCGAAGGACCCCACTTGCACCCCATGCCAATAAAACCATGGCGATATTGGTCCGGGCAAGCTTGAACCCAGGTGGCTGCCATTGTTGGGACTGCTGTCTGTGGTCCATGCCCACACCTGGTGTCCTCACACCTGGTGGAGGTGCAGGTCATGGAAGGCTGTGGGCCGAGCGACCCTGACCTCAGCGCTGGGTTCTCTCAGGTGCAGGCTGGGTGCAGTCAGACCTCAGGGCCACACAGGTCGCAGAAAGCTGCAGGCCTAAAGAGTGCCAGCTGGTGCCCACATAGGTCACTCTCAGGTGCGGGCAGGAGTGTGCCGGGCTCGAGTGGTGGTGCAAGCAGCAGAAAGCTGTGGGCTCAGGGACCAAAGACGGGAGGCCCTGAAGGACTCTCTGGCATGTGTTGTCCCTGGCAGTGACCATTCTTAGACTGTGGGCTTAGGCTTGTGCCCATGATGGCCTGATTCCACCAGTTGCCCCTTAAGATCTTTTGCTTTTGTTGAGTGCTTTTAACCGTTCTCCAAGTTAATGCTGGTCCCCATCACAGGGCACTTTCATATTGGTGTATTATTTTCTAATGGATGGCTTCTGGTGGCTCCCTCTCCCTTCTGTTTATCCTCTGATATAATTCCAAACATTCCCACTCCGTATTACCACTCCACTGATGTCTTCAGCCCCCGTAGAGATCCAGAAGTATATAATCTTACATCTTGGACCAATTTCATGGGTGTTCAGGGTGTTCTGGTAGATATTCAGCTCACTTTACAGGTCTTGTTAAAACGGGGTCTTCTCCTTCTCCACCATCTTACCCCTCCTCCTCCTTTTTCTAATTTTTTTAAGTAAACTCTATGCCCACAATGGACCCTAAGGCAAGACTTGAACCCATGACTCCAAGATCAAGAACTGAAGTGAGATCAGGAATCAGATGCTTAACTGACTGTACCACCCAGGTGTCCCATCTTTTTGTTTATTACTATATCCACAATGTTTAGAACAATGTCCCTAGCAGCTTCCAAAAATATTGGCTGAGTGAGGGAATGAATGAATAGATGAGTAAACTCTTGAGCTCTGGGGCTGTAGAAGCTTTTTGAGAAAGACCTTTCACACAGCCAGGCCAAAACAAAAGTAGAACAAAAATCAGAATCAGCTTGATGCTAGGCAAATTCTCTATGCCTTCAATCAGAACTTTGTGAGAAATGTTGACTTAATGATCATCCCAAACTGATTCAGTTCACAAAAAGATATGATTTTTAAATCAAGTTCATAACAAATACTAACTGTGACTTGAGTATCACACCCTAAAAAAGATTAACCTTGCTTGGTGATGTCAAAAATCAAAAGAATCAGGGATGTTTTTTTATTGTTCCCTCTTTGCATGAAGAGAATGCCCAGTTATGAACTGTTCCTAGTAGGTCTGTTCCACCAGGAAACACATGTCTCATCCATCATTCTGGCACTTTCCTCTTTTCTTTCCCCTGGATCACTAGGAATCATCCTCTGCACATGAATGACATGGGTGTCATTCAGACAATTGGCACTCCAGAACTACACATTTTCTGTACAGGTACATACCTGAACATCTTACAGGCACTGAAACACATAGACTTACAAATTGCCAATGCCTTTTCAACCCACTATGTGGGAACAAATGCACAGACCAACACCTGGACTTATTCCCCATTTCCCTAAACTAAAAGGCATCAAGTAGACAGCTGCAGTTCTCTGTTATCAAGGAATTGAACATCTTTTGTGTGCAGTCCCTGGATCCATCCACATACTCAAATGAACTCCATTACTCTATTCAGAAGGCATTTCCCCTTGAAGAAGCTGCTACATGAGAGATACCTGGCTGATTCAGTTGGTAGAACTTGCCATTCTAGATCTTGGGATTGTGAGTTCAAGCATCACATTGGGTGTAGAGATTACTTAAAAGATAAGTAGTTGCTACATGAACCACAGGAAAGACCATAGGTTTCAGAGTCAGACAGAGATGGGTATTGACTCAGATCCGTATTGACTATGAGACCATAATTAGTTACTTCACCTCTCTGTCCATTTTTTTATGATGTAGAAATAATAATAATGTTGATTTCATAGGCTTGTTCAAAGATTTACTCATCATGGACACAGAAAGCCTTAGCACAGTGCCAGACATATCCAGAGAATTCAATAAATAGATTATTTTTTTTATTTTTACTCTTCAGGACCCTTCTTCTGTGGTAGGTTGTTTCCAGAAAAGGCAACAATGATCTTTCATCCCACATGCCCATTTGCAACATGACTTTTCCACTCCTCCTGTAAAGCAGGAGTCTGTTTCCCACCCACCCACTCCTTGAATATTTTAGGCTGGCCCCGTGTCTTTCTCTGATGGAAAGAACACAGGAGAAGTTGTGCTATGTGACAGCAGAGCTTTGAGATTGAAAACTTGATGCTTCTGTTCCACCCTCCTGGAGGCCAGCTACCACATGCAAGCATAGGCTAAACCACAGAATAGTGGGACAACACATAGAGAGAAAAACCACATGGTGGAAAACCGGTGCCCAGCGACAGCCCACACCAAGACCCCAGATGTGTCCCTGAGGTGACTTGGAGCACAATCGTATGATTAGCCCATGATCTCTCTAGTGCAATCAGATCTGAGCACTCACATACTAAAATACTATACATGTTACTTTATCTTAAGTTACTTTCCTTTTACTTCTTCCTTGGTTTTATTGATTTGCTTTGAAATCATATTGTGGATGGGTTGTACTATCTTTCTGGTAAAGTGAAGAACAAGTTATGTAATATTAGTTACTAAATGGAGGCATAAGAATCACAGCCTTTGGGCCATCTTGCCTAAAACCAGGAAACCCTGACAGATATTTGGTTACCCACATGCTATCTATATAAAAACTAGTTACGATTTCTCACAAATTTACTGATTCCCTTTTTCCTCTCATGGATCTCTTCTGTCTGGGCCAGGATTTTTCTACATTATTTAATCCAAGACCTTTTGAGTAACACGAAAATAATCTCTCTCTCTCTTCCACCCTCTCTCACACACACACGCATGCACATACACATACACAGACACCAGATTTTACTGAGAGAATAACCTCTGCCTCCAGCAGAAACCCACCCTATCTAGTCATTACACTAGACAGTCAACAGTAGGCTCCTTGAGAAAATCAACAGTGCAGCTCATGTCCAGACCTTACCCCTTCTCCCAGAGGGCCTAGAACATGGCTGAGTACTTAATAAACATTTGGTTTATTTCTTCCATGTTAGCTTTATAAAACAGAAGAAAATAGTGCCTGAAATTAATATCAACTTGTTCAAATTCCTGACTCACTGTTTTTGAATCTCCAGAGGAAATATTTACTTCAACACCTCCCTCCACACACATACAGAAATCCAAGAACCCTAGGAATTCTCCCATGCTACAAATATCTCCAGATTAAATGATTTTTGTACAAAACCAAATTAATTGCCTAGAAATACTGAGGGGGATTGTATTAAATCTTCGACCTCTGCCGCAGCAACATATTCCTAGGAACAACGCAAAAGACAAGGGAAGCAAGGGAAAAAATGAACTATTGGGATTTCATCAAGATCAAAAGCTTTTGCACAGCAAAGGAAACAGTTAACAGAATCAAAAGACAACTGACAGAATGGGAGAAGATATTTGCAAACGACATATCAGATAAAGGACTAGTGTCCAAAATCTATAAAGAACTTAGCAAACTCAATACCCAAAGAACAAATAATCCTATCAAGAAATGGGCAGAGGACATGAACAGACATTTCTGCAAAGAAGACATCCAGATGGCCAACAGACACATGAAAAAGTGTTCCATATCACTCGGCATCAGGGAAATACAAATCAAAACCACAATGCGATATCACCTCACACCAGTCAGAATGGCTAAAATCAACAAGTCAGGAAATGACAGATGCTGGCGAGGATGCGGAGAAAGGGGAACCCTCCTACACTGTTGGTGGGAATGCAAGCTGGTGCAGCCACTCTGGAAAACAGCATGGAGATTCCTCAAAATGTTGAAAATAGAACTGCCCTATGACCCAGCAATTGCACTATTGGGTATTTACCCTAAAGATACAAACGTAGTGATCCAAAGGGGCACGTGCACCCGAATGTTTATAGCAGCAATGTCCACAATAGCCAAACTATGGAAAGAACCTAGATGTCTATCAACAGATGAATGGATCAAGAAGATATGGTATATATACACAATGGAATACTATGCAGCCATCAAAAGAAATGAAATCTTGCCATTTTCGACAACATGGATGGAACTAGATCGTATCATGCTTAGTGAAATAAGTCAAGCAGAAAAAGACAACTATCATATGATCTCCCTGATATGAGGAAGTGGTGATGCAACATGGGGGCTTAAGTGGGTAGGAGAAGAATCAATGAAACAAGATGGGATTGGGAGGGGGACAAAACATAAGTGACTCTTAATCTCACAAAACAAACTGAGGGTTGCTGGGGGGAGGGGGTTTGGGAGAAGGGGGTGTGATTATGGACATTGGGGAGGGTATGTGCTTTGGTGAGTGCTGTGAAGTGTGTAAACCTGGTGATTCACAGACCTGTACCCCTGGGGATAAAAATATATGTTTATAAAAAATAAAAAATTAATAAAAAAAAAGAAAAATTTACAATAAAAAATAAATAAATAAATAAATAAATATTTGGATAACAGTGGTCTGCAAAACGTCTTTAGGCATGGAGAACACCAATGTTTACTGCACCAGATTCTTTACACAATTTGTCTCGATGCTCACAGAGCTCCCTGAGGTGTTGTAATTATTCCCATTTCACAGAATAGGAAATCACTCAAGAACAAGAGTGAAGTGGTTTGAAAGTCAAGGCCATATCTTATCCAGTGGCAGAGCACAGTTCTTGAAGGCTGAGTCTAGTGTGCTTCCTGTGGCATCCCAACCAGGGCTGTAGAAAGTCTATAGTGGCCTCAAGTAATCACTTACCTTTTTGGTTAGTCCTCACTCATCTCATAGGTAAAATAGAAAGAAAACCATCACCACATCACCTACTTGTTACAAATCACAGAAATTAGCTACAAATCAACTGGTTGGACCCACATGGGGCACAGGGTAGGTGCTATTATCAAACAGCCTTTTACTTTTTATTTTTTATTTTTTATTAACATATAATGTATTATTTGTTTCAGGTGTACAGGTCTGTGGTTCATCACATTACACAATTCACAGCACCTACCATAGCACATACCCTCCCCAATGCCCATCACCCAGCCACCTCACCCCTCCTACACCCCTCATTTCCAGCAACCCTCAGTTTGTCAAACAGACTTTTAAAACAAAATCCCAAATTAGTAATCATTATGTCAGGGCCTCAGTTGTTTTCTACAGAAGGGATTTTTGTGTGCTCAGGACAGTAAGGAATTTCTGCATTTCATGGAAGATTCAACCCTGATGAGGATGGGAAAACAGGAAGTACACCACCTGTGTCACATGGCTCCTAGAATGACCTGTTTTGTATGCCCCCATTAAAAGGGGCTTTCAATACTTGCGATATCCAACACCTATTTCCATTATTCATCTGTTCTATTTATTATTCCAACTCCTAAAAGCATGTTCCCAGCACCAAGGCCATGAAAACCCACATAGTAAAGCCACAGCATTGTCGACTTTTCTGTTTTCACCTCTGGGGCTGCTGGAGAATCACAGAATGGAATGTATCTTAGTGATTCCATTGTGACACCACTCTTCATTTTACTGAGAATGAAACTGACACACAGAAAGGGGAGGGGCTTGCTTTCTCAAGCTAGACCCTCATCGCTTTGGGAACTAGTGATCACCCTTGTTTTACATTTCTTCCTTCTATGCAATGCACACCTAATGCTGCAGCCATTGAAAACTACATGTGAACCCCAATGTCCCCTATTCTTTCCCCCATGCCTGTCTGTCTTGCACATGCACCATCCTTCAACAAGAATACTTCTCTCTGTATCATCCACCAGGCTATTTCCAGCTTGTTCATCCCCCTCAACTCAATTGCCCATTTGAGCTCAGCTGGGCTCTGGTAACAGACTTAGCTAGTCTCCCTGCTTCCACTCACCTTCTTGCATATCAACTTCATTTTTTAATGTAAATCACACCTTGACACTCTCCTGCTTAAAAGCCTCCAGTGGATAAATGAAAGAAGATGGGATCGGGAGGGAGACAAACCATAAGAGACTCTTAACCTCACAAAACAAACTGAGGGTTGTTGGGGGGAGGGGGGTCAGGAGTGGGTGGTGGGGTTATGAGCATTGGGAAGGGTATGTGCTATGGTGAGTGCTGTGAAATATGTAAACCTGGCGATTCACAGACCTGTACCCCTGGGGATAAAAATACATTATATGTTTATTAAAAAATTGAAAAATTAATAAAATAAAAAAAAATTTTTAAAGCCTCCAGTGGCTTCCTGACACCACTAGATAAAACCCAAACTTATTGCTCTGCCTCCAAGGCCCTACAGAATCTGGCCCTGGCTCCTTCTCATCTCACTTTGTGCCATCCTCCTTGCCCTGTGTTCCATCCACACTGACATTTCTTCAGCTCCCTAACCACTCATATTCTTACTGGGGTCCACTTTTTCTTCCTCTTCCTGAAACTCTTGCCCTCACATCTTCATAGAGATAATTCTTTATCATTCAGATCTCAGGTTGCTTCCACTGCCTCAGAGTTTCCCCATTACCATGTAGTTATTCTGCTTCCCATACCATGAGTGTTTCTCTGAAAACATTTCCAAGTGTCTAGAATTATCATTTGTGTATTCACTGTCTGTCTCTTCCACTGGATGTCTATTCTATCCTGGAAACAATAGGGTCTTGTTTGCCAATAATCTTTAGAGCCTATCACAGCACCTGGCACAGAGTTTGTGCTCAATAAATATTTCCTAAGTGGATATGCGAATCAACATCCAATCTGGCAGGATAAGCAAATCAACATCCAAGACTAGTGTTTTCAAAAGCTACATGATGGCAGTTAATAGTTATGTCAGTTCTCCTCTACTTTTCTGCTTTCTACAGTCTGTCAGCTGTGACTTCCTGTGAGAATCCCTAAACATTGATCTCCTCATACAGGCCTCGTGTGTTGCTTTTCTCCAAGTGATTCATCATTCTACCCATTTGTTCTCGAATAAATGCTTTACCCACCCTCAACCAGGAGACTTCTCATCCTCACTTTTCACTTTTATCCACTCCCTGTCTCTTCTTGTGTCCCTGATAGATGTTTTGCCCACACAATGTTGCCTAGAAACTCCCCACCAATCACCACCAACCACATGGGGCACAGGGTCAACAGTAAAAATGAAGACACAATTTTATCTATAAAGAAAACACATAGGTTAGGTTTCGACAACAAGGCATTAACACTTACTCTGCCACTCACTTGGCATGACACCTTGAGAATGAATCTTAACTTCTCAGGATCTCTTATCTCTAAAATAGAATGTGGTCACCATGAGAATTCTCCTCTCAAGTCTCCTACTGCGTGGAGTGTAATTGACTGAGGGCCCCAGTCACACTGTCTGAAATCCTTCACCTCACTGGCAACCCAAAGTCTGAAAGAAGCAAGGTCACTCCTGGGAGAGGCAGGCACATTACTGGGAGATGTGAGACTCCACAGAGCCATGACTTGGGCCCAAAGACTCTCTACCAGCTTTGCTGAAACTTCTTTTAACTGCTCTTCCATTGAATATTTCTACTACTCAATCCCTCGTTTCCTTTTCTGTGGTAGTAAGACTTGCATCATGATCTGATGGCTCCCCCATTCTCCACTGCCCCTTTTCCCTTGAGGGTTACTTCCATAATCAATCTCTTTCATGATCAATCCAATTTTGTCATCTGCCTCTTGAAAGACCTGAACTAACACACTGAGACAATACCTCATTTTCTTTCCTCCTCTGTTGCTGTGAGGATGGTGTCAGTGAAAATGTTTTATTAAGTACGTATGGTTTTATAAAGTAAAAATCATCATATGAAAGACAAAGCGGCATTCATTCATTCATTCAGCAGTTAGGTACTGAAAACCACCATGAGCTGGGCTCTGGGCCAAAGATCTGAAGACACAAGAAAATAATGTTCCTTCTTGAGCAGATCATAGGCTAGAGGAGCTGTCCAGATACCTCATGACCTTGTGCTTAGATAATAATACAGTTTTAGTAGAGAAATAGAAAAGAGAAAAGATAGATTAAGAAGAAAAGATGTCAGAAGGAGGCAAAAAAGTCATAGCCATTATTCTAAAGCACCACGAGCATTAGATCGTGCCTGTTCAAGTGTATGTGACTGGTTTTTAAATTGTGCTCTACTGAACACAGTCCTCTGCTCCCCTCCTGCCAGAGTCTTGCAGCACGAGCGGGCCTTGTTGGGATGCAATGGTTGTAACGCGTTTGCAGGGAAACTCTTCAACTGTTGTCACCATTTCGTGGCCCAGAATATTCAGCTCAACAACAGACCTCCAAGAGAATATGCTCTGTGTTGTAATTTTCCAAAAGCGACACGATTATAAAACCCAAGCAGATGGAAAGACGATTACAGTGGACGGGAAAAGCTGTTAGCAGTTTCCATTTGTAGAAAAAACCATTATTTTTTAGCAGATCGCTGCCAGAATTTGATGAATCTGGTACTCTTTGCACCCTCTGCTTTGCAGAAAGCCCCGTAACTCTGTCAGACTTTGAAAACAGTTGCAGGATGCTATTTTTGTACATTTGTTTATGTAGAAGGCATTAGCTCATACAGTTTCACATTTAGCTTGTTGTTAATCTCTAAACTGCCATTAATGTATAGTTCCCAATCCTGAAAATTGGACTTCAAAATAAATGGCTATGCGATCATCTTTTATTTAAAATATTACTGCACCCCATCACTCTGTGTCAGGGCCAAGCTTGTTTATGGGAGTGCTTGATTATATAATTACATATTAGAAATCAATCAAGGAAAATTGATTGGTGTACTTTACAGCAAAGATTTCACCAGAAATAACCCTGTCTCGAGCTATAGGAGTGGAGCACCAGGTTAGGGATGACACAACAACTTCAGGAGCCTGTCATCATCTTGTTTATTTCTCATCACAGAAAGGAGTCATTGCCCAGAGAGCACTGATGGAAAGAACTGTAGTCTGTGAATAAATGTGGTCAACAAATCAAGCTCTAGGTAGTGTGTATGTGGGAGGGAGGGTACTTAACAAGGATTCATGATACTCAAATTCTAGCTTCAAATTTGCTGGTGACCTCTAAGCAAATTGCTCAGCTTCCTCAAACCTCCACTCCTCTGTCAATAAAATGGGAGTGCAACAGTGGGCTGCTAAGACTCAGAAGTGGGCAGTGTCTACACAGATACATTGCAAGTTAAATAGAATCTCAAGCCTCAGCTGAGTTTCACTCCAGACCAGAAGACTGGTGGATGATATGTGGATGGCTGTTCCTCCTAGATGGTGACGGGATCACTAAAACCTCCCCCACTCAGCTTCCATGCAGCCCTGGAGTTACCAGTCTGAGGGTTGCCATTTCGTTCTATCAGGCCTTCCTGGCTGCACATTCCCTTCCCCAGCCTGTGACCATTTTTCTTTCATGATCTCTGCCACTAAGAAAATTTATTCTGCAAAGTATGCATCCAAATCTGTCTATGGCAAGTGCTTGTGCCTTTGTTTCTAGTTCTGAAGAAGATGATCTCTGTCTTATATGACCTGGGAGTGAGGAAGGTTCACCAATGGAAACTTCAATTACCAAAGCATGGAAATAAAATAGCAATAATGGCAATGATAGTAATGATGTAATCCTCCCAACAGTATTGGTTCTTCTGGAAAACAAATTCCGTCACCGTAAGGATTATCATAAACTTAGAAGTACTCATTTAATTTAAAGGATTTTTTAAATAAACTTTTTATTTGCTAGTTTTTTCATTCCTGAAATAACTCAGGTTTGTTCAGTAAAAGAAAGGAAATGCACATGAGCAAAGTAGAAGAGGAGGAAGAAGAGAGGGGAAGAGGAAGAGAGAGAAGTGAGAACTATTCTTAATTCTGTCGGAGGCAGGCCCCTGGCCAGGGCGGCCTCCACCATTAAAAGACGGCGCCTGGCTAGTTGCCAGGTTAGGATTGCCTCCTGAGACTAAGTGGAATGCCCAAAGAGGAAGTAAACAGCATTGGTTGCTAGCGAAGTTGTTCGTTTAGGTGCACAGCCTGATTCGCTCCCTCCTGTACCCTGCTCACTGATTGGTCATGTAAGCGTATATAAGTGTGTAGACTTGCGGAAATAAAGAAAGAGAAGATGCATCCGAACTGGGGCTTCTTGTCCTCCTTGCGGGGCGAGGGCGATAAATTCCTCTTCATAATCCCTCCATCCAAATAGAACTACCATGATCATTTTAGACATCTTCTTATATTATTTCCTGTAAATGTATGCTAAAAATTTACAAGAGTGAAATCACATTGCATATACTGTATTACCTGCATTCTTCATTCAACTATAGATCATAAGTCACTTCCCATGTTATAACGTATTTCTCTGCACCATTTTAAACAGTTGCATCATCTTCCATTGAAAATATGCACCATAATCCCAAATGTACCAGAAACTTCTTGGTTACCATGTCCTTCCTGGCATTTTTCTGAGAATGTTGTTGCCATCCTGAGGGCAAACCTAACACCTGTAGCCAGACCAAAGATTATCTTAGAAAGCAGATATGTTGATCAGGATTACAAATAAGGCCTTTCCTCGTCAATTCATTTGTTTCTTTTCCAGGTGACAAGTTTTTTCAGACTGTTACCTCCACTTGCTGTATGACACTTGTGAGCTTCCTGATGGCAGGTGTGATGCTGTACTTGCCTTCTCTATGCCTCTGACGATCCCAGGGTCCAGCACATAGTATACCTTGACAAATAATTGTCAAAATGAACTAAGCCAAACCTTCCCCTTGTCATGAGTAAATGCTTACTTATGCAAGCCCTAACTCAAAATCACCTTTTTCCCCATGAACACATAGCTTCAGTTTCCTTCCCACAGTAATTCCACAGAATTTTATCCAACTCCTTTAGTATTTATCACAATAAATTTTCTGTGTGTCTGCCTATCTTTCTCTCTATAGATGCTTATGCCCAGCACCTAGTAAGGTCTGGCATGAAATAAAATGAACAAACAGCCAGAGATTTTTTTTTTTTTTTTTGGCAACTAACATAAAGTCATACAAAATGTTGGCACTAAATAAAAGTTTGAATTGAATAGAATTGAATTGAATTGAATTGAATTGAATTGAATTGGTGCTAGAAACTACAGAACTGAATAAACTCCTACCTCTTTATCTGTAGTTTGAACCTTACTGATCTTACTGAAGTCCAATGATGGATGAGTATAGCATATACTCTTTCCCCTCTCTCCTCTCTCAAAACTCAAAATGCTGACACTTTTCATGCCCTGTTGATTCTTTTCCTTCTTACAAAGGATAAGGTCAGACAAGGTTTACTTGCAATGATTGTATTGATCCTAATTCTAGAGAAGCAGTTGGGTCTTCCCCTTGAAGGTGAATTGTCATTGACCTTTACTTAGAGAGACAGATTCTGACCATGGGATGCTTTAGGAAAGTCAAGT
This sequence comes from Mustela nigripes, assembly GCF_022355385.1. Lineage (NCBI taxonomy): Eukaryota > Metazoa > Chordata > Mammalia > Carnivora > Mustelidae > Mustela > Mustela nigripes. Next base: position 212,090,523 of record NC_081557.1, on the reverse strand, counting down.
TTCAGTATTTAAATGTAACCAGCCCACTTAGCTAAAATTTTTACCCTGGCAAAATTAACTCTCATCATCATGTCAAAGGAGCTCTTTCATGTCACTTCTGAAAGGGTTATGTACAAACATGGATTTGAACACTAAGCAAAGGAATATGAAATTGTTTAGCCTTTCAAATCAAATAAAATATGTATCCTTTTCAAGTTCATCACTGGCATTATAAGTTCTGTATACAGCAGAAAGGATAGTATGGACAAGAGCTAACTGAGTGAGCAAATCTGGGTTGAGTAGGAGTATGATTCTTTACCTTGGAACAGGGCTGCCAGATTTATAAAACACTATAATAAGTGTTGACTCATTTGTCTTTGAAACCACTCTTACAAGAAAAATATATTCATTTCCATTTTACAGAAGGTAAAACCAGAGCTCAGAAAGATTAAGGAATAAACTAAAACTTAAAAAAAAAAAAAAACAAACTCGGGGCACCTGGGTGGCTCAGTGGGTTAAAGCCTCTGCCTTCAGCTCAGGTCAGATCCCAGAGTCCTGGGATCGAGCCCCACATCGGGCTCTCTGCTCCACAGGGAGCCTGCTTCCTCCTCTCTCTCTCTGCCTGCCTCTCTGCCTACTTGTGATCTCTGTCTGTCAAATAAATAAATAAAATCTTTAAAAAAAAAACTGGTAAGAAGCCTGGTATCAAAACTCTTGCTCTTTCTACTGTATTTTGCTACTATGTGATTTTGTTTTTGTGAAATAAAGCCATTCATAAACAATTTCCTATGCATTATCTCATCTGATACAAATACCTGTTGCTAAGAGTACCCACTGCTGATAGTTCTCACCTGAGTCCTTCCCCAAGACTTTCAGCAGAGAGAGCTGCTTCACCCCATATTATACTGCTTTCTCAGAGACAGCCCACACCCATTAACTGGGATATGTGGGGGATACAAAATTCAGCTTCTACCTAGATAGGGACAACTCTAAAACGCCATCCTAGCTGTGAAACTCCCCCATGAAATCATCTGAGACCTCTATTATAAGTGTATTAACTCCTCCCTCTCACCTCATTCCCTATCTGGTGCTACCTTTAGGAACAAAGGTACTCCTCAATAAGCTACCTACCCACATATCTTTATCTCCAAATATTTTCAGAGAACAGAAACTGAGAGAGTTAGTCCGAGGAGGGGTCAAAAAACAGATTTTTAAAATGGGATTTTGGATCTGGGTCCCTTGCCAGCTGGTTAACACTGGGAAATCCATCACAAGGAGTAAAGGAAGTCCTAATAGCCCAAAGCATGTCATAGCAGGAATTGTTACAGTTTTGCTGGTGGAGAACTGAGACAGAATGTTGGTGAGTGGAAATAGACCTGCAGGGCAATACTTGAACTATTGCTGAGATTTAGGAAAAACGATAATCACAAAGGCCATGGAAGCAGATGTAATGAAATGCTGAAGATGCAATTACAAATTTAAGGCAAAGTGCAAAACCTGGAGGGTCTCCTTGACAGCATATAGACTTTTCATCTTCTGCAGCCTGAAGACAGAAAACAACTAAGGATCAGATACAGGGCTCAATTATAGAGGTCATGGAGTTCAGAGAAGATTGAATTTTAACCCTGGAAAGTGTTCTGCTTTGGTGTGGAAAAGAGTAGGGGGTGTGGTGTAGGAAAATAGTAGTATGCAAGATGCTGCATATAGTCCTTCATGTCAATGCCTCAGAAGGAATCCGTAGATTCTCCTGACCCCTATGGTCCTAGAGAAGTGATCATTTCTCCATGTTAAAGCCTCTTTCTCCTAGTTCTTTCTTGAAAATATTGCAGAAGTTTCAAGATAACATGAGCCACCTACCCCTCCCAACTTTGTCTCCATCACCAAGCCTGACCACCAGACTAATAGCTAAGGGAAAAACACAGTGTCACCCATCCAGGGAAATGCTTGCCCTGCATGGGGAAGGGAAGGGACCTGGTCAACATATACCAGCAGTTTCTGGGCAAGATGCACAGAGCACTGGATCAAATGGATGTGGGTGAAACATAATTAGGTAAAAGACATTTTGTTGATATGGGAGTCTACTGTGTAATAAAAGATTTTACCAAGATTAAGACAAATCTCAAGCCCAGGGTAGATTCTTAACTTCCTATATGACCATATGAGATGTTGCGTGTCACTAAGGAGGAAATTCAAGTTATTGTGGCTTTTCGAAATGTTAACTAAATAATGGAGATACGTAGTATAACACAAGGTGTTACATGTCTATATATTAAAATAAAGTCCAAGTGACTGCATGGTATGAAGACCAGGTATGGAACAAGAAACTATGCAAAAGACAACTTAAAACACACCATAGGCACAGAGTTCTCAAAGGTGATAGAAATTTTAAAGAACAAATCTAATGCTTATACTCATCACTCAGGTACAGATTAGAGTGGACAATAATAATCCAGAAGCAATTAAAATTCCTGGAAGAATTTCATAGGTGAAAGAAAATTTTCTTTACCTGGTGTTTAAAAGAAGGCAATTTAATGACTAGAGAATTTTAATTGTTTTTCACTTTTAACCTTTGCCCAAATTTGTATGTTTGTAACCACAATAAGAAGTTAAAAAATTAATTGGTTGATTAGTTAATCATGCTAATGGTTAAATATAGAAATAAAGATTTCAGGGACGTCTGGGTGGCACACTAAGCTAAGAGCCCAATTCTTGATTTTGGCTCAGGTCACGATCTTAGGGATATGAGATCAAGCCCCATATCAGGTTCCATGCTGAGTGTGAAGCCTACTTAAAATTCTCTCTCTCCTTCTCCCTCTGCCCTCCTCCCTGTTTCCTCTCTCTCTCTCTCTCTCTCTCTCTCTCTGTCGAAGAAGAAGAGGATGAAGAAGAAGAAGAAGAGGACAGAGGAAGAGGAGAAGAAGGAGGAAGCTGCAAAATGAAGCAATTTGAACAGATACTTTGACCCAGCTATTCCACTTCTGGAAACAACCTACAGATAACTTGCAGATATCTATGCTCATGTGTGCAAAGATGTATGCAGAAAGATGTTCACTTTAGAATTATTTGCTTTGGCCAAGGATAAAGGGAAAGGATAAAACAACATAAACTTATGGGGCTAATTAAATAAAGGATGCCACACTAATATGATGAGATACCAATGAATCATTCTTTTTAAAAATGAGTTATTGAGTAAGATTGTTGATTGTGCTAATAGCTCCAAAACACAGTTTTAAGTAGAAAAAAAAAAAGTACAGAACCGTGTACCACTCTGTCTTAATTTTTTTTCAAATTATATGCAAATGTTTTTGCATGTAATTTCCTAGGAAGTTTCTGAACTATACCAAATGAACATTGCTGCTCAACCTTTTCTCCAACAAAGGAGGTAAGGGTCTAGGGGGTAAGGAAAGAGTACCAGAGGCAGTTCTCAAATGTGAGGAAGACTTATATTGTTACTTTTAAATTGTGTACCATTTGTACTCTCAGCGTTTCACCCTTTTCATTTATTAGATTATTTTTAGATAATAGAAAAGATTATGTTTCAGGAAAAAAAGAACTTAAGTTGTAAAATAGAATTTTGAATGGCACTGGAAAACAATTCCCATGGCTGAGCAAGACTGAGAAAATTGACTCTGAAATTCAGTATCCTAACAAGGAATCAAGTAACCAGTAGTCACTGACCCTGACAGATAAACATCGTCTACAGGAAGCACTGGTCCTCAGCTTCATAATTGAGAATCACAGGATGAAATGAGAGTATACTTTGGTGGTATCCCCATGACACTCAACCATCTGATGAAAACAAAAACACTCAGGTAAAAACCTAATCACTCTTTGCCCTCATGACACACTGTCTCAATCTCAAGACACAGTATAGCACATAGACTTGTTTTTAAATTTCCACGTGGGCATCTAGAATGGGGAAACATCACCTTTATCTTAAAAAAACACAGATGGACATAGGCAATTGCCAACAATTCCAGTAATAATATGGGAAAATGACATATTCAGGCTCTTGATTAAAACAAAAATTAAATTAGGAAAAGGTTACTACTCCCCAGAAACATCTGAATTTATCTGTGCCATGATTAATGCTTAAGTCTCCAGTCAGAATCAGCATAATGTGGCAGAAATGACAACACCGTTGGGGTCAGAAGAGCTAGATTCAAGCCTCAGGTATAATAATAATCTTTAAGTCGCTTAAATTTTAGGCCTCAATTTTTTGCATCTTCCAAAGAAAAGTGAAGGAGGACTATAAAATTTCACAGATAACCTAGGTATTAATTAGAAAGCAAAGCAATCTGACATTTATTCATGTCTGCTTGCAAAATGAGACAGATCACAAATGCACACACATGAGCACATGTGCACACATACACACATACACTTTCAACAAAATTTTAGAATGTCACTTATTTGTGGAGCATAACAAATAGCATGGAGGACATAGGGAGTTAGAGAGGAGAAGGGAGTTGGGGGAAATTGGAAGGGGAGGTCAACCATGAGAGACTATGGACTCTGAAAAACAATCTGAGGGTTTTGAAGGGGTGGGGGGGTGGGAGGTTGGGGTACCAGGTGGTGGGTATTATAGAGGGCACGGATTGCATGGAGCACTGGGTATGGTGCAAAAATAATGAATACTGTTATGCTGAAAATAAATAAAAAATAAATTTTAAAAAAATTTTAGAATGTTCTTAAACTCCATAAAACCTATATTCAAAGACTCTAGATGAGAGTCTCTACGTAACATCATACCATCTGTTTGTTCTTATGGAAGATATGATGTCAGTGTTTGATGAGAACAACATAAGAAGTGCAGAGGATCACAGGGGAAGGGAGGGAAAACTTAATGGAAAGAAATCCCAGAGACTGACAAACCATGAAAGACTTGACTCTGGGAAACAAACTGAGGGTTGTGGAAGGGGAGGTAGGTGGGGGGATTGGGCAACTAGGTGATGGGCATTGAGGAGGGCATATGATGTGAGTGGTATACACAACTGATGAATTGTTGAACACTACATCTGAAACTAATGAAGCACTATGTGTTGGCTAATTGAATTTAAACTTAAAAAATTAATAAAAAATAATAAAAGAACAATATACTAACCTGCACTCCCCCGTGTAGCAAAAAAAAAAAAATTAATTTTTAAACTCTACTTCTTTCCCAAAGAATTGACTATCATTTCATTTTAGATACTTAACAGCTAGTGAAAATGGCAACTTCTGTTTTTGAGGATTACCTCTTTTCAATGCATCACTTGTACAGGTAGGTATCTGAAGAATGGTCAATTTCCCAGGACCTCTCAGATGTTTGTAGACAGACTCTAAGAATCCTAATCACACATTTAATAACATTTTAATATGTTTCTTCCCTTTTGAATCAAACTGTTGAAATGAGAAGATCCTAAAGAAGCCTCCCAAAGAATATACAAGAAGGAGTACCCTTTCAACATTTTGGGACTTTACTTAAATAGGATGCTTATTTCTTTATCCAGCTTTTACTCAGTATTCCCATTAGCACAGGGCAATTACTAATGAATACATTTCATTTTCTTTTCTCTTGCATTTCTTTCAGATGAAATTAAGCTTTGTAGACCAACATCTCCAATCACATTCATACAGCTTTTTGCATGTCGGACTTGATTTTTTTTCCCCTGGGTTTTACTAAGTGGTATTTTCATCCAATTTGAATTTCAAAGAAAAAAACTCATAATGCCTCTTCTCGTCTTTAACATATCAGAGTGCCATACTTGTCTTCATGCCCTGCCCTCTGCTTCTAGTACTCTCTCACCACCTCACCCTGCATACATTCTGCTATCAAACTTCTAGCCAATTAAAATGAGCTTTAGTGAAAAATCCGATTGGGTTCCCTCTCTTTGAATTCCCCTACCTACCACAAGAATAGCTGCCCCCCCCCCTTTTTTTTCATTCTTTTTTCACTGAACGGAGGAAATTATCTTGACAATGCATAAATGATGTTCTTGGGCAGAGAGAGATCAGGAGTTGGTTTTGCTCCATTCATGCCAAACATAGCTATGGAATTTGAGCACTCATCTCTGTCCCAGACTGCTGGTCGACCCCAGAATGACAAGTGTGAGAGATCCTGCTTCCTGCTCTTAATTCACAGGAGACCATCCAGCCCTGGCATACCCACCCTTCCACACTCACCATGAGGAAGAGGATAAAGCCTGCTCCACACACACCATTTTATTTATTCTACTTATCAAGAATAAGGAGAGGGGTGCCTGAGTGGCTCATTCGGTTAAGCATCTGCCTTCTGCTCAGGTCATGATCCTGGAGTCTTAGGGTTGGGCCCTAAGTCAGTTCAGTTCCCTGCTCAGTGGGGAGCCTGCTTCTCCCTCTGCCTGCTGCTCCCCCGTTTATGCTGTCTCTCTCTCTCTATCTCTCTCTCTCTCTCTCTCTTTCTCTCTCACTAATATCTCAAATAAATAAATAAAATCTTAAAAAAAAAAGAAAAAAGAAGGGAGAGATTAAGGAAAGGCTTCTCTATGAGCCACATTTCCACACTCTGGCTCATATTTACCTTCCATCTATTTTTTCCATCAAGAGGAAAGCTTTCGTTGTCTGAGCCCTCTTCCTTCCAGTTTTTCTTCTGCATGTGAGAAAGAGGCAAGTTGCCTGGGGTGCTAATGGTCTAACAAGGAGACCACTGCATCCAAAAATAACCCAAAACACTAATGTTAAAAACTTCCACCTTTGAATAATTGCCTCTCACCCTAATGAAGCTGATGTGCCAGATTAAGATCCATGAGGCCCCCACTCCACACATCATTGATCCACCATCCTCATCCCTTCCCTAAGGCACAACACTTTTGATCCATCTTTTAGAACTCAGTTCAAGCAGCCATCTTCCCATAAGCATTTTCTCATATCTCTGTCCCCACTGGATCTGTGCTTTTCTTTCTGGGCTCACCCTTTGTGTTCCCTTTGCATTTTCTTCACACCATGATTACAATCCCCATCAAACTACATTACAATCCTGAGTTTTTGCTACAATGAACTTTTATCTTAGTTCTGAATTCCAGCGTAGAAAATAGATTAATTTAACTGAATACTCACTATGTGCCAGGCATCGTGTGCAGCACTTTAGATAAATTAGCTCATTGATTTCTCCAACCAAGAACCCTACTATCCCCCATTTTACAAACCACAAAACTCAGGCTGGAAAAACTTAAATTGTTTGCACACGGTCACACAACTAGCATCAGGATTTGAAAGCAAGCAGTCTTTTGCCTAAGCCACAGTTTTAACCACTATAATCTGTCATACCCCTTCAAGACACAGAATCCCAAAGGATGAAGAGCAGTCCACTGGGAAGTCAACAGAGAGCAGGCATTCTGGACTTTAAAACCTACATATTTAAAAGCACAAAATACAAAATAATATGGTGTCAAAGAAGTGGAAGAGAGTGTAATGGCTGGTGATTCAGAGAACTGAGTGAGAACAAAACCTTGACAGCCTTTTTTTCTTCTTTTGTTTTGTTTTGTTTTTTGGGTTTTTTTTAATTAATTAATTTATTTTCAACATAACAGTATTCATTATTTTTTCACCACTCCCAGTGCTCCATGTAATCCGTGCCCTCTATAATACCCACTAGCTGGTACCCCAACCCCCCCCCCCCCCCCCCCGCCACTTCAAACCCCTCAGATTGTTTTTCAGAGTCCATAGTCTCTCATGATTCACCTCCCCTTCCAATTTCCCCCAACTCCCTTCTCCTCTCTAACTCCCCATGTCCTCCATGCTATTTGTTATGCTCCACAAATAAGTGAAACTGTATGATAATTGACTCTCTGCTTGGCTTATTTCACTCAGCAGAATCTCTTCCAGTCCCATCCATGTTGCTACAAAAGTTGGGTATTCATCCTTTCTGATGGAGGCATAATACTCCATAGTGTATATGGACCACATCTTCCTTATCCATTCGTCCTGTTGAAGGGCATCCTGGTTCTTTCCAGAGTTTGGCGACCGTGGTCATTGCTGCTATAAACATTGGGGTATAGATGGCCCTTCTTTTTACGACATCTGTATCTTTGGGGAGAAGATATTTGAAAATAACAGTACAGACAAAAGGTTGATATCCAGGATCTATAATGAACTCCTCAAACTCAACACACACAAAACAGACAGTCATATCAAAAAATGGGCAGAAGATATGAACAGACACTTCTCCAATGAAGACATACAAATGGCTATAAAACACATGAAAAAATGTTCATCATCACTAGCCATCAGGGTGATTCAAATTAAAACCACATTGAGATATCACCTTACACTAGTTAGAATGGCCAAAATTAACAAGACAGGAAGCAACATGTGTTGGAGGGGATGTGGAGAAAGGGGAACTCTCTTACACTGTTGGTGGGGATGCAAGTTGGTGCAGCCTCTTTGGAGAACAGTGTGGAGATTCCTCAAGAAATTAAAAACAGAACTTCCCTATGACCCTGCCATTGCACTCCTGGGTATTTACCCCAAAGACAGCCTCGTTTTTTCAAAGGATTCAGAATCTGGACTTTATCCTTTAGCCATTTGGAAGTCATCAAAGGATGTTAAGTAGAAATAGGACAAGATTTTATTTGTATACTAGAAAGGTATTTCTGTTGGCAGTGTAAACAATTTAAGAGTGGAATTAGAAAGCTTAAACTTGGCATTAAAACTGAATGACTATTATGTGTCAGGCATTATACCACATTTTGGAGTGAAAGACACAAGACGGAGGATAATACAAGAATGAAAAATAACCAGCCCTAATTTTAAGACATTCACAGAGTGGTAATGGAAAGAGACATATGCAACAACCACAGACAAATCATGACTCTACATTGAGTAGCTCTAGTTAAAATTTGACACACAGGAATGAAAGTAGTAAATTTATGTCATCCTTTCCTGCATTTCCCTCCCATGTTCCACCAATATCCTATAAGAAGGTCAAAGGTAGAGAAAGGAAGTAGACACTATGGTTGGTAGACAGCTAAAGGACAGATAAGGTATGGAAAACATGTGGCTGTACTCCACCATCCATGCCCACAGAAGGCATCATAAATTAATCAGGGGTCTCTTTCTGTGAAGTGCAAATGTGAGCTCAGATATCTTCTCAACGGAGTATTGTAGGTACCTACAACCAGTTGACCAGATTGGCTTCTAAGTTAAAACTGCTGCCTCCCCTGAGGGCTGAGGCTTCCAGTGTAAAGTGAATGGGAGACTGTATTGAAGGGTGTTAACACCTTCCCATCTTCAGTGTATCCTGGTATTATTGTAAGTAACCACAAACTGGAAAGTGGTTGAGAAACGCCATTTCAGCAGGAGTTAGAAAAATGAGTATCCTTTCTCTGTCCCAGACAGGACAGCTAAGCAGATGTCCATATATATCTTTACAGTCACGAAGAGTGACCTTGCTGCTATGAGTGAACCCAAGATCTAAGACCTTGTAAAGCTGTCCAATCATCTGAAAGTGATTGTGCTGTAGAAAAGATAGGAAAGTGATCTTGTGATTAAAGTGTTCTCAAAGCCACTTTAAAAGCCCTTTTTCCCCTCATGTAACTTCTATGAGTATAATACATAAGACGCAATGGTACCAGATTTCCCCTAGGTTCTGCCTCCTCCAGGAACCTCTGGGAATATCCTCCCATTGTGAATGGTCAGACAAGAGATAGAAACTCTATTTTTAACACTTCCAGGAGCTGCATTTATAACCCGCCCAGCAACTTTATGAAGTTGGCAGAAACATCCCTGTTTAACAGATAAGCAGAAGCAACTAGCAGATTAGTTTGATAATTTTCCCAATGATGTCCAGCTCTGCAGCAAGCCCAGGATGTGAACTCAAGTTCATCCAGCCATGCACCTGACTCTCCTTCTGTGTCTGCAGCCACACTTTGATGGGCTCTGTCAAGGAGGTGGATCTGGAACACTGGGCAAGCCCACCTTGAGTTAAACCACCTTCAGAGAATGGAAATTAGGTTGGCAGGAAATCTTCCCACACTGGCCACTTTGTAAGAGAAAGAAGAGAAGAAATCCAGACTTTGCCTTTGGGAACAAGCAGTCAGCAAAGAAGGCCTGGATGTACTTTATTAATAATCCCATTAACTTTCACCCCAAAGGACCCACATTGTGGTTTGCTGTGTTTCTGCCTACTTGAGACTAACATTGTCTTTTTTTTTTTTTTTAATATTATGGGCCCAAATAACACTTTATGGCAGAACTGAAGGTTTAGCCAATATAATCCTATTTGGCTAATGCCCTTATCTAGTTGCATGGGGTTATCTAGGCCTGCCTGAGAAGACTGAGAGAATTACCAGTAGAAGAAAGTACCACCACATCCTTTCATTTATAATCATGCTGAATAGAAATGAAACGAAATTTTCCAAAAGAGGAATGTCCTTGTGTACCTTTCCATTCTTCCTTCTGTCAAAAAACAGGCTTTGGTCCAAAGAAAGGATGACCTCAGTTGGGAAAACAAGACAAATAACAGTTTATTCTTTGATTTTTTGTTTTACTGGACCCAGGTCAGGCAATTGAAGCAAAAGTTACAGGGTTTTGGGACGCCTGGGTGGCTCAGTTGGTTAAGCAGCTGCCTTTGGCTCAGGTCATGATCCCAGAGTCCTGGGATCGAGTCCCACATTGGGCTCCTTGCTCCGCAGGGAGCCTGCCTCTCCCTCTGACTCTGCCTGCCACTCTGTCTGTCTGTGCTCGCTCTCTCGCTCTCTCTCTCTCTCTCTCTCTCTGACAAATAAATAAATAAAATCTTTAAAAAAAAAAAAAGTTACAGGGTTTCTCCCCCATGTTCTTCTCCCCAAATTAATCATTTTATCTACAGCTGATCTCATATATGCCAATTCTGGAATCTTTAACTTCTCCGTACCCGTACTCCATTCCTTTAGGGACTATACTCCACTCTCGTCTAGGCAAAAGAAAGAAGAGAAGTGGACGGATCGAAGAGTTCTGCAGAGGTAGATTTCAGGTCTTGGTGACTGATGAGGTGTTGGAAGGAAGAGCAAAAAATCTAGGGTAATTCTCGGGTTTCTCTACAGAGCCCCTCATTGTTTCCTTAGCATATCAAGACTGAGCAATGGCTCTGTTTCTGCACAGGAAATTGACCTCAGAAAATTCCATTTCCCCTTGATGATCCAGAAAATAAAATTGCACACATCTTCATGTGACCAAGTAAAAGAAGAATAATGTAAATATGAATACAAGTTTGTAATAGAATATTCGTAAAGGCAGACCCTGACTTGCAGCAGAAGGGCTCTATAAAACATAGTCCATGATATTCTCAGGTCGTTTAGATCCCAAGTATTTCTTAGTTAGAAAGACTTGTGTAGATAAAGGTAAAAGTTGTGCATTAGCACTTGGTTTAATTTCTCCTTACTTTGATGTGCCCAAAGTGTTTTCAAGTTTGAAAATCATCAAGCATTCCTTGCCATGCATACTTCTCCTAAAAATATCCTCCCTGTATATGCTTTCTTCTTTTGTTTATGAAAGCATGTGCCAAAGCACTGTCCAAAATTCTTGCAAGAAATGCGTCATGGGTTTTTAACTATGACTATTATAGGAGTGAAAAAAATGTTTAATGTGTGCCTCCTATATGAAGGCATGGTGCATGGACTATATATCAGAAATGATGAAATGTTAGCCAATCCTTTCTGGGTCATATGCATCAGTGCTTCTCAGATTTTCCAGCTGTGGAGGTGCCTACCTCAGCACACAAAAGTGGTGTGTACAGCTGGGGAGCTCTAAAGATAGCCCGAAGTGAAAAACACAAAAGGAAAACTTTCTAAATCACATATTTTAGATTATACATTCATGGAAATTTTGCATTATACTCCCAAACATATGTTTGCATTTATATTACAATGACAGAAGATGTCCTGCGGTTGTCCTACAGTTTTACATTATTCCTGTCACAGCCCCATGTGTCCAGATGCAACCACATCTCTGTCTTCTGTGTGTGCCCTAAAAACCAAAGCCCTGCCAAACACTAGACCCAACACAGAAATGGGCCTTTCACACTGATGACAGCCTTCTTTCCCATTCTCAATCTTTCTTTCTGCTTGCCAACCTAACAGTTTAATCTGATTTTCCTCCATTTCTCTTCACCTAAGACCAATTTTTGGCACTGCTTTCTGGCTCTGACATTTAGCCTGCTCCTTCATTCTCATTTTGAAAACTCCCACTGACTACATTGTTTTGACATTCTTTGGCCCTTCCCAGAGCTGGTCTCTACATTTGTGAAGACCATCAGAGTGATATGACCCTATCAGATTCTCCCTAGATCCAGGAAAAGTCCCCCTCCAATTCCCTCCCCCCCCAAAAAAAACATTAATATTTGTCTCACAAAGTGTTAAGAAGACCAAGTCTGGCTCAAGCAATATCCAATGTATGTTTCCTAGAGCCAGCCTAGCAAATTACCACAAACAATGTGGCTTGTAACAACAGAAATTCATTCTCTCACAGCTCTGGAGGATGGAAATCTGAAATCAAGGTGGGAGGAAGGCCATGCCCCCTCCAAAAGCTCTAGGGGAAAAAATGTTCTTGCCTTTTCTAGCTCCTGGTGGTTGTCAATAATCTTTGGCATTCTTTGGTTTGTAGCTACATGACTCCAGTCTCTGCTTCCATCTTCACATATGTACACCCTGTGTGTTTCTGTCTCTGTTTTCCCTTCATATGAAGGACACCAGTCATTTGATTAGAGCCCACCCTAATACAATATAACCTCATGTTAATGTATTACCTTTGCAAAGACCTATTTCCAAATAAGGCCATAATCTAAGGCTTCAACTGGACATGAATTTAGGGAGGACACTATTAGTCCCACTACCCCAATAAGCATTGGTTCCTTTCTCTGTGATGTTGAAAAAGAGAGAGGTGACGGATTACATGACTTGTATCAGAATTGGATTTCTTTAAATAGTTTTATAGGTCTGTGAAGTTCTTCAACTCTGGCGCTCTCCTTGAGACAACTTCTTGTCACTGCATATTGCATATCTTGTCACTGGATATTTGGGGCACCTAAGGGCAACTATGGCAATCACTACAATTTATAATGTCCCAGGAATGATCTGGCATCATCTCATCTTGGTTTGCTATAAGAATATGGACTATGCCAGGCACATACCAGAGTTCTCAAATGAATCAAATGCCACACACTCCCTGTGACTTTGTTTGCCTTCACTAGACTCTAAGCACTCCGTCTGACCAATGATTGATGTTTACAGCCTTCCCAGCAAGTGCTCACTAGCTGCTTTTGAACTAAACACATAAATTGGTATTGATAATACACTTAATATTCACTGAGAGTTTACTATATTCTAGGCCAAGACAGTTCAATAGAAATATAATGCAAGTCACCTATGTTATTATTAAGTATTTTGGTAGCCACATTTTAAAAGATAAAAAGAAATAGGTAAAACTATCTTTAAAGTACATTGTATTTAACCCATATGACTAAATGTTATCATTTCAACCCAATATATCCAAAATATTATCATTTCAGTATTTTAAAATTCTTAAAATACATGCATCTTCCCTTTTTTTTTTCATCCTAAGTCTTCGAAATCCACAGTGTATTTTCCATCTAAAGCACATCTCAATTTGGACAAGCCACAATTAAGGATTGGTAGCCACATGTGGCTAGTGACTACTACATCAAAACAATGTAGTTCTGGGAATTATACTAAATATTTAATAAGTATTAATTTTTTTAAATATCATAGAAACCTGCAAGAAAATATCACATGTATCCCTATTTTTCAGATAAAGAAAATGAGACTCACAGAGTTTGCATTATTTGCCCAAAGTGACAAAACTAATGATTGCACAGTTAGGAATCAGCTGTGGTTTTGGCAGGATTGTATGCTTGAAACTGTTGCACTATATCACTGTCTAACCTGGACAGAAGAATTGGTGGATGAATGTAAGTTCTTTGGAGGTTATTCCATGAATTCTGGGTTCCACATTCTTTTTTTTCCCCCTTTTTACTTCCCTCCAACAAACAAGTATATGCAGACACATACAATCATGTGCTGGACCAATAGTTTTGAACTTTCCTCAAATTAGTTACCACCTGCATCAGAATCACCTAGACTCTCAAGATTCCCAGAGTCCATCACTATATGATGCTCACCCAGGAGATCAATGAAGTCTCACAAGTTAATGCTATTAATTTTCCAGATTAGTGATTCGGATGCCCCTTAAAATCATGTTCACAATGTTGGCTGTTAATAGAATCACGGGGAACTTTAAAAATACCATGTTTGAGCTCCATCCACAAGCACACTCATATAACTAGTCTGGGTTAGGACCTGAGCATCAATATTTTAAATAGACAGCCAGGGTTGAAAATTCTGCACTGGAGTATGAGATTCACTCTCATCATGCATCTCTCTCCTAAATCAGTCTGGATAATTATGCATGATAATGTTTACAAGAATCCAGAAAAATGAATTTAAAGCTGCTAAACCTCCAGGTGTCCAGGTGGTCAATTAGGACAATGATCCAACCTGAAAGTAACAATTGAGCCTTTACTTACCCATTGCAACAAAGCAAGCAAGAGGCAAAAAAGAGGGGCTGATTCCCCAGGGCTTCACTTTTCACCCTGGCACCAGGTATGTGTCAGTGGAATGTAGCGCAGCTGGGGGGACACCCTGGTCTCCTACCTTTCTATGAACATGTAAGCAAAGGGGATAGAGGGAATGGGCTAGCCATAGAAAGAGACCGAGTCAGAGTAGAGAAGTGCCTCAGCCAAGGCATCCAATAAAGAGATCTCTGAATAGAAGTGCCCCAAGAAATAGAGATAAACATTTAAGAGCATGGTTGGCGAAGGGGAGGGGGGGATGCCGAATCCATGCATCTCCCTCCAGAAAACAGCAATTCAAGTCTAATAGAAGGAGGGTAGCTCCCTTCCCACAAGGCCTTCCAAATAAAGCCTTATAATTGCCTTTGGTCAGATCTAAAAGATCACATGTAGGGTTTTGGCCAACTCCTCAAAACATCTATTATTCTTACAGCTGTGTTAGACATGATAAGTCAGTCTGCACATGCTGAACTCTCCATACAAATGTGTTCTGAAGAACAAGTCAGCTCCTGAGCATTGTAAACTAAGCAAAGCTAGTCATGAATGATCCACTTTAACAACTTGACTGGCTTCCATAGGGACCCCTTTACTATATGCTTCTTAGCCCTCAGGACTCTTGGCTCCTCCAAGTACTGCAAGGATTCATTAGGATTTTTGTCAGCTAAAAATGACAGAGGACCAATTTAGACTAGCTTAAACCATAAACAAAGCTTTTGTTCAAGGAAAGTAAACAGACCAGAGGCATGGGTGACTTTGAACATGGTGAAATACAGGGGTCCAAATGTGCCATCAAGAAACTTGCTCTTAACATATAATGCATTATTAGCCCCAGGAGAGGAGCCTTTCTTTCCAACATTCTTTTCTCTTGCCCTCCATCACGAGGGCATCATCCTCAGGAAGCTCTTTGTTCAAAGCATGAGACATAGCCCACCAGAAGCTCCAAGATTATCTTTGCTCAGAGCTAGCTTTCTGAAAGAAGAGAGCTGCTCCTTACCCACCAGCAACCACTGCAAACTCAAGCAAGGACTGCGATTGGCTCCTCACATGTCCATTCCTGAGCCAACGACTGCAGCAAGGACAGCAGAGCCACGGGCTTGTCAGCCCCACCAAAAATACCTGGAGAGAGGGAGGAGAGTTCCCAGAAGGAAGAGAGAGTCTTTAGGCACAGTATATTACTAAGGAAGAACTACACAACGTTCTATCAAAACTTGATGTGAGGAAATCACTTTGAAAATTTGTTTTTTTAAAAACACTGCTATGCTTGCAGATCTTATATTCCTAAAGATTAAAAAAAAAAAAAATTTTTTTTTTTTTTTTCCCCAGAACACTTAACAGGAATCAAGTCATTAAGCCAAAAGAGAAGAAAGGGGAGCTTCTTAGTGAGGAGTGACCATAGAAAAGATCAGGCACTGAGCTTGGCAACTTTCTTTTATCTCTTTTATCACTTTTTTTTTTTTTTGGTCACAATAAGTGCATTCCTTAATCCCTATCTTCTATTTCCACCTTCTCCCCCTTTCTGGTAACCATCAATTATTCTCTATGGTTAAGAGTCTGTTTCTTGGTTTGTCTCCCTCTTTTTTTGTTTTCTCATTTGTTTTGCTTCTTAAATTCCACATATGAGTGAGATCATATGGTATTTGTGTTTCTCTGATGGGCTTATTTTCCTAAACATTATAATCTCTAGACCATCCATGTTGCCGTGAATGGCAAAATTCCATTCCCATTTTTATGGCCAAATAGTATACCACATCTTCTGTATCCATTCATCAGTCAATGGACTCTTGGGCTGCTTCCGTAGTTAGGCTATTGGAAATAATGCTGCAATAAACATAGGAGTTCATGTATCATTTGAATTAGTGTTTTTGTATTTGGGGAGCAGTGTGATTACTGAATCATAGAGTAGTTCTATTTCCTATTTTTTAAGGAACCTCTACATTGTTTTCTACAGTGGCTGTACCAGTTTACATTCCCACCAACAGTGCATGAAGGTTCCTTTTTCTCCACATCTTGCCAACATTCGTTTCTTGTGTACTTAATTTTAGCCATTCTGACAAGTGTGATGGGCCTGGCAACTAATAAGACCAATTCATTGAATCCTCAGAATGATCATTAGGCAAGATGAGAAAATTGGAACCCAACAAGATAAGGCCCTAGCCCAAGAACCCAGAACTAGTAAATGATAGAGCAGTTCTTACATTCCATGCTCATTCCCTAATAAAAATGCTATGTTTTCTTACTATGATCAGTTGACTGCTTTTCCGCAGCACAGTCATATATGTTATCTCATTTGATCTTCACAACAGCAAAGAAGGAAAGTAAGGCAGGCATTATTACAGTTATTTGGTAATACTTCCATGAGGTCAGTCTCTAGAGATAAAGTTGTGGGTCCAGCCACCAGGGGAGGAGGACATTAGAGTATATACAAGGATTCCCTGGTACCTCTGACATCACATCACCCATTTGGGTAAGCCAGGACATTCCTGGATCCTCACATCTTCAGATGGAATCTCCCAGAGAGAAACAATACATTCCTGCTACAGCTTCCCTGTGTCCCCACTCCCTTCCCCTCGACTGTCCCTGGAGATCACCAGGAGACTGACCTAACCCAGGGTTAGTTGTGTCTCTAATCATAATAGCCCATCACAATTGGGAGTGCTCAAAATGTTAATAAAACCAAACTAATTTGATTTATTTTATATAATGGCACTTGATGTTTAAAATTTATTTCCAGTCATCAAGGAAGAAATACTAGTTAATGGGGAGAATTTGGGCTGTGGACTCAAAGAGATGATGGTTTGAATACTGTCTTGGACAGTTTCTAGCACATAGTAGGTATATATGTTAATTTTTTTTTCCTTTCTGCATCTGTACATTTCAATTCAAATGTAATGGAGTGGAAAGAATTTGAACTGGAAGCCAGAGAAGTGTGTATTCCAGCCCTCCTCTGCCACTGCTTTCCTCTGTGACCTTGGGAAGGTGATACCAACTTGCTTGGTTTCTTCAGTCTTTAAATGAGGATAACAATGCCAATCTAGCCTACCTCTAGACTATTGTGGGGATTGAATAAATGGATGTTCATGAATTCACTGTGAAAAGTATAAAGAGCTCCCTAAATATTAGGGATCACAATGGGACATAGCCTTCATCAATAATCTTTGGGACAGCCTTTAGGGAACAGGAATGCTTGCAGAAAAAATGCAAAGTGGCTGTTACCTTTGCAAGGTCACTGCTGTGCTACCGGCATTGACAAGCCTGAAGAACAAGCAGGTCGAATACGGGGAAAATCTTTCATGCAACAGAAGATTTTTGTCAGCAGAACTGAGTGGAATGCCAAGTCACAGACGGTTCTCTAAAAGCATGATTAACTTCCTGATCAACACTTTGAAGCAATTTAGAAAAGTCACCAGAAACCATAGACTCCTGGAAGTTTAGATGAGGAAGAGAACCTTGTAAATTGTAATCTCAAATGCTTCCTTTTCCAGTTGAGAAAACTGAGGCTCATTCACATAGCTAATTTCAAATCTGTATTCCTTACTATAGTCCGCAAATCAGTCAATGTGATACAACACATCAATAAAAGAAAGAACAAGAACCATATGATACTCTCAATAGATGCTGAAAAAGCATTTGACAAAGTACAACATCCCTTCCTGATCAAAACTCTTCAAAGTGTAGGGATAGAGGGCACATACCTCAATATCATCAAAGCCATCTATGAAAAACCCACCGCAGATATCATTCTCAATGGAGAAAAACTGAAAGCTTTTCCGCTAAGGTCAGGAACACGACAGGGATGTCCATTATCACCACTGCTATTCAACATCGTACTAGAGGTCCTAGCCTCAGCAATCAGACAACAAAAGGAAATTAAAGGCATCCAAATCGGCAAAGAAGAAGTCAAATTATCACTCTTCGCAGATGATATGATACTATATGTGGAAAACCCAAAAGACTCCACTCCAAAACTGCTAGAACTTATACAGGAATTCAGTAAAGTGTCAGGATATAAAATCAATGCACAGAAATCAGTTGCATTTCTCTACACCAACAGCAAGACAGAAGAAAGAGATATTAAGGAGTCAATCCCATTTACAATTGCATCCAAAACCATAAGATACCTAGGAATAAACCTAACCAAAGAGACACAGAATCTATACTCAGAAAACTATAATGTATTCCTTACTATAATGCCAAGTATTTCCTTATGATAAAAATGAGGAATAAGAATCCTCAAAATCCTAAAAAATCATTAAAGCAGAGTCATTACTGCACAGAGCCCTTCAACCTGGACCTCTGAGGGGATTGAACCTCCAAAGGTTTTGGAAATTGAGAAGAAATGTGAACAGAATATAGAATCCCCATAGACAGCATAATTTGTAAAAATTAGCGTGGCATTTGAGGCACGTGAGATGAAAGTCACCACAGAAATGCCCAGCCTTTCATGAAATAACTAAAAGGAATAGAGGGTTTCACATTTTATTATAGCTTGCAGGTTTCCATTACATTTCAAAGTTGCCCTGTTTAGTTAAAAGAGTTCAGCCCTTCCTGAAAAGACGAACTCCAGAGTTTTAACTCTTCTTTGGTAATTTAATATGACCCTGTAAATTTTTTTCCTCCAGGCTGGAAACTGGGTTTTGTCACAGTAGAGGTGCCACAAAAAGGAGATAGCCCCCAGCAAATGGTCCCATCCAGAAAGGAGGTAGGAGGTCTTTTATTTATTATTCATTAGAACACTATGATCTTGTTAGGATAATGAGAGAGTTGTGTGCACCCAAACAAACGTAGCTCACAGAGGACATGTTCATAAACACATGTGTGCAAGTGTAAGCTTGGAACTGAGCTACTCTTCCTACCTACAAAGCAAAGACTTAAAAAGCATCCTCTCACAGTTTCAGGCTTGACAGTTCATTACGTATCCCATTATTATGCCCCAAACTTTAATAAATGAAATACTCTTAGGTACTCTCTGTTATAGTTTTCATTGTGGCCCCTGTAAAAATATATTGAAACCCTAATCCCTAGTACCCTATAATGTGACCTTGTTTAGAATTAGGGTCTTTGCTGAAGAAATTAGTTAACATGAGGTTAGACTGTAGTAGGGCAGACCCTTCATCCAGTATGACTGGTGTCCTTATAAGAAGAGTTGAGATAGGTGAGGTGCCTGGGTGGCTCATTCAGTTAAGCATCTGGCTCTGAATTTTGGCTCAGGTCATGATCTCAGAGTTGTGAGATCGAGTCCTGGGTTAGGCTCCACTCTGAGCATGGAGCCTGCTCGTGGTTGAGATTCTCTCTCTCCCTGTCCCTCTGCCCCTCCCCGACTCTAAGAAAAAAAAAAAAAAAAAGTAGAGACACACGAGGGAAATGCCATGTGACAATAGAGACAGATGGGAATAATGAGGCTGTAAGTCACAGAACTTCAAGGATCGCCAGCAACACAAGAAGCCAAGAGAAAAGCATTGGGAAGCTTCTCCCCTGGGGCCATCCAAGCAGACGTGGTCCTGCTGACACTTTGATCTGGAACTTCCAGCCTCCAGAACTGCGAAAGAATATATCTGTGTTGCTTTCAGCCACTCAAGTTTGCGGCATCTTATCGTGGAAGCCCTGGAAAACAAATATGCCTTCAGCTTCAATAAGGACAGAAAATCAGGCCTGAGACAAGGAAAAGCAATGGGACAGGGGTGCAGAGCAAGGCAGCCAACGTTCAGGGCCTCCATCACCTGGAAGGCTGGGTGCTTAAACTCGGGTTTGAAAAATGGTCTCTCCTGTCACACGGCTGTGGAGAGAGAAGCAGGAAAGCCACCTTTATTGCTGACCTGGCATCATAAAAATAATTAGCAAATTGCCCCAAGGTGCTTCTGGAAGGTGATTCAGATGTCGCTGCCGTTCAGCCTGAGAGAACAGTACAGAGCAGCCGCCAGCCTGCTAATGCATCACTTTGAGGGAACGGCCATGTTTATGAGCAGATATTATTCTAAATTGTTCTCCACGGCACAGAACATCTTTTCTACACTGGGGCCGTCCAGACTTAGCTCACAAAGAACACCCGCAGGTGAGCAATGAAGGTCATGTCAGTCTGAGTGAGTGAACGTGACAGCTCCCATCAGCTTCCAAAGCCAACAGGCAGCCCATGGAGCCACCTGGGACCAGGAAGATTGATTGTGCAACTTCTCAGGAATGGGCCATTGTCCAGGAAGTTCAGAGTGTAGGACATAGGCCCTTGAAGTCAGTACCCGCAGAGTTTCACAGGCCTATAAGCATCTGGAGAAAGAAAACTAAATACGTTAAGATGGTTTGGTAAGATGTTCACAATCAAACTTGATGCCCAAGCTCCCTTGTCAAGTTCTAACGATCAAAGACTCTCATTCTTTAATCTAACCCTAAGCATGCTTTGTCTTCAGTACCTACACAAGGAATCATTTCATGGCTATCATTTTAATTTTACTTTCTACTATTCACTGCAAAGTTACACATTGACATTGAACATAGAGAAGCAGGACAGGACAGGGAGAACAAATGATGGTCCTTGCCACCATCTAACGATGACTTTGATGTTCCAAAAAGCACATTGAACTCTTCAGCTCTATGATGTCTTTTAATCCTTATTGTTCTGAAATCATACATGAGGAAACCGAGGCTCAGATGATTTACACGGATTATCTACTCCAAATCCCACTACAAGTTGAGGCACAGGTGTAATTCAAGCAGAGAGCTGTTTGCCATCAAAATCTATGCTACATATACTGCCTCATTTTTGTAATGGAGGAAAAAAAAATTCAAAAACTGAGACTAATTTGTGATTCTAACACTGTGAGTGAGTCTGCATGGATCTCAAAGACATTCTCTCTATCTTTCCCGGGCAGGCAAGGATTTCTAAACTGTAAAGTGTTGTTCTGCAGACAATGGACAAGTTTCTTTTTTGTCCCCTCTGGCAATGCTTGGCATGTGCCAACAGGCACTGTTTCTCTGCTTCCACAGGATTTTGAACAAAGCCAGTTGTGTGGATATTGTATGCAAGGCAGGCAGCATAAGCAAGCAATTGGTTTGTGTGTGTGTGTGTGTGTGTGTGTGTGTGTGTGTGTGTGTGTGTGAGTATGTGTATGTTTAAGTTTTTATTTGTTTATTTGAGAGAGAGTGAGAGAGAGCATGACAGGGGAGAAGGTCAGAGGGAGAAGCAGACTCCCCCGCGGAGCTGGGAGCTGCAGAACTGGATCCTGGGACTCTGGGATCATAACCTGAGCTGAAGGCAGTGGCTTAACTAACTGAGCCACTCAGGTGCCCCAGGCAATTGTTGTTTTGTTTGTTTGTTTGTTTGTTTGTTTTTATTTCTTTTCAACGTAATGGTATTCATTGTTTTTGCACCACACCCAAGGCTCCATGCAATCCATGCCCTCCCTAATACCCACCACCTGGTTTCCCCAACCTCCCACCACCCCCACTTCAAAATCCTCAGGTTGTTTTTCAGAGTCTATAGTAATGTTCATCATCACTAGCCATCAGGCAATTGGTTTTTAAGATGAGACTGGTAGCAAGTTGAGGAGGCAAAGAATGAAGTGTATTCTCTACCCTATGTTCTATGGGACCAGGGGAGGAAGCAAAGGAAGTCTCTAGACAAAGGTAGTAATTAAGTCAATACAATCAAGGTACAGAATATCTTTGGTTCTTCCTTGGGAGACTCTCTGATCCACAGGGGGGAAATCAGTTGAGAGCTTGCAACAAAAAGCAACTCAGGATTACCAGAGAGCCCCCAGGTCTCCCGCTTGGGACATATAAAATGTCTCACTCCCCTGCTTTTAAATCAAAAACAGGAATCTTTATTCAGTAAGTTCCAAAAACGGTTAAACAAATTATGGTATAACTATAGATTATAGTAATATGGCCTTACTAGAAGTCATATTTTCAGTAATAGTTAATGCCATGAGACAATGCTAATAAGAGAAGATTACACATAAAAAAAAGAGGATTCCAGGGGCACCTGGGTGGCTTAGTCAGCTAGGGTCCAACTCTTAATTTTGGCTCATGTCATGATCTCAGGGTCATAAGATCAGTGCCCATGTCAGGCTCTATGTGGGGTGTGGAGCCTGCTTGAGGTTTTCTTTCTCCCTTTCCCTCGGCCCCTCTCCTGTTCATTCTCCGCTCCTCTTCTCTCTCTCTCTTCCCTTCTCTAAAAACAAAACAAAACAAAACAAAATATGATTCCAATGTACCTCTAAAATACAATTCTATTTCTTTGAAATATATATAATGTCTGTTGATCTGAACGGAAAAGAGAGTGAAATGAAACATACTGAAATTATTAATGGTGGCTATATGTGAATGAAGAGATAGCAGTTGATTTTTATTTTTTATTTATAGTTTTCTTTATTTTTAAACACATTTCACAACTCCATATAATGCTTTACAGCAAGAAAAAATAATGTCTTTAAATATTTCTGGAAAATAAGAATATTGAGCAGTAAATTGCAAGAACCACTTTCCCACTCCAACTCTGCTTCAAATCCCTTCCCTGGGCCAGGTGTCCACGAGGAAAAAACACAGAGGTTGCTGTTCATATCTAGAGTTCCACGACTCCAATATACACCAGACCCATTAGTGAATGTAGGCAAGCAGGAAGCATATGGAAGGAATTGAAAAAAGCAGGATGGGGACACCTGGGTGTCTCACTGGGTTCAACCTCTGCCTTCTGCTCAGGTCATGATCTCAGGGTCCTGGGATCAAGCCCTGCGTCGGGCCCTCTGCTCAGCGGGGAGCCTGCTGTCCCCTCTCTCTCTGCCTGCCTCTCTGCCTACCTGTGATCTCTCTCTCTCTCTCTCTCTCTCTCTGTCAAATAAATAAATAAAATCTTTAAGGGGAAAGAAAGGAGCAGGAGGTACAGAGGAGTCAGACAGGGCAGAAAAATTGAGAGAGAACAAAAAGAGCTAAGGAGAGAGAGATACAGACAAAGCAGGTATGAATGCAGATTTTTTAGATGAATTCTGATTTCACTGGGCTCTACATTTAAGTCACAGTCCTTTAAAACTGTGATTCTTCACAGATCTTCATCTGCCTTCATTATTAAAACTCGAAACATCTTGTCTAATGGGTTCACCACACAAGCCCACCAGGATAGAAATTAATCTCTGTGCTAAGGCAGGGGTAACTAGAGGAATGTGATGAATTCAAACTGAAATGTGAATCTAGTGCCTCAAGCTAGAAATGACTCACCCTTGAAATAAAGCAATTATTTGTGTTATCTGCCCACTTCACCTTTGGCCTTTGGTTTATGTGGAAAACAATTCAGTTAAAGATGGTACTGATTAACTCCACTCCACTAAAACACTCACAGGTCCTTTCACTCCAGACCCCCACTTGCCAGTGACTTGGGGACAAAACTCCCTCCCGTCTGAGGGCTACCAAGGCCTCTTTTCTCAGGAAAACAATGTGGGAAACAATCATTTTCACTCTGCTAATAAAATTGAGATCTCCATTTTCTGTCTCTGTTACGTCCTTCAGAACACCCAGCTATTCAAACCACAGGACACACTCAATAAGTACTTTAACTCTTGGGCAATCATAGTTTTTCAACCTTAGAGAACTCCGTGGAAAATCAGAGGCCATCAAGATCATGGAACAAGTTATAGTAGAACTTTAGCTAGAGACCATGGAATGGCTGGACCATTATATTACCAAAGAGATTCCTTACTTCTTTATGAGTACACACCACTTTAGAATCTTTGCTCATTCATAACCTTCGGGTAGGTGGGAAAGCACTGATTTTCTGAATTTACAGAAACCACTCAGATTTCAATATTCTCTTTAAGGAGACTTGAGGCTGAATCCCCACCTGATAAGATTTTACACATTTCTGCAAGAGGCAAAGAGTGAAGTAGTTGAGAAAGCAGGTTCTGGGGCTAGATGTCTGGGTTCAAATTCTGACTTTGGCACGTACTAGTTATTTAACGTTTCTGCACCTCAATTTTCTCAACTACTAAATGGGGTATGATTCTGGTACCATGTAGAGTTAGCATAAAAATCAAATAGTTAAGTTCTTTACCTAGTCACTGACACAATACCTGAAATCATTTTAAGTAAATGGAATGATCACCAACCCCCGCTTGATCATAGATGTGCTTGGAATTTATTTCCTACCTAATTTCTATGAATTTGAAGAAACTACAATAAAGGCAAGTATTCTTTGCAAGTTAGTTAGTCAATGTGTTTATTATTCACATCAGAAAGTATTGTGAGCACTGAAAATTTTTCATGCCAGCCACCCCTCAGCTCCAGGCAAACTGTGACCATTGGTCACCCTATGACTAGTCCATAAGAGGATGTTACAGACTAGAAAGAGTCACAGAAGAAACCCATCGAGACTGGGAGTGGGGAACTTGATTTGTCCTGTGTTTACAGGCTGCATACGCATATAAAAATCATCCTGCTGAGCAACAAAGATTAGCACACACCATGCACTTTACAGTAGTTATAGCCTGCCTTTTTAAAAACAAAACAAAACAAAACAAAAAAGGGGTGCCTGGGTGGCTCAGTGATTTAAGCCTCTGCCTTCAGCTCAGGTCATGATCTCAGGGTCCTGGGATCGAGCCCCACATTGGGCTCTCTGCTCAGCGGAGAGCCTGCTTCCCCCTCTCTCTCTGCCTGCCTCTCTGCCTACTTGTGATCTCTCTCTGTCTATCAAATAAATAAATAAAAATCTTTAAAAAAACAAAAAACAAACAAACA
Source organism: Mustela nigripes (assembly GCF_022355385.1). Classification (NCBI taxonomy): domain Eukaryota; kingdom Metazoa; phylum Chordata; class Mammalia; order Carnivora; family Mustelidae; genus Mustela; species Mustela nigripes. Next base: position 212,065,247 of record NC_081557.1, on the reverse strand, counting down.
AACAAAAACCCTGGATCTAGAAAAGATGATGAGCTGTTGGAGAAATAAGATGGCCAACAGTGCAGGAGATAGTGCCCAAAGTGGGTATTTCCCTTCTGGATCCCTACAAATCTCTGCATTCACCCCCTTCTCTGTCCTTCCCTCATATCTGACTACTAGACCTCAGGTCTTGGCACCACATCTGTCCTCAAGGAAGGAAAAAATGGTTGAAGGAGCCAGAATTCAATAATCCAGGGCTTTTTATTGATGGTCCAAATTAAAGATGGTACTAATCAATACCATCCCACCAAAACACTCACAGGTCCTTTCTTTCCAGACTTCCACACACTGGTGACTTGGGAACAAAACTCCCTCTTGTCTGAGGACTTATCAGGGCCTCCGTGCTCTCAGGAGCACAATGTGGGAAACAGTGGCATCTCCCACAAAACCTCTGGGGTTATATGACCACCAGAGCCATCTCCAAAACTAGTCAACACTCACTTATTCTTCCCCCATTCTCTCTGACTTTTCATGGACCTGGATTCAACTCCTGCCCAGCCCCTTCAGGCTGGTGCTTCAGTCCTGCTGTTTGGCTCTCTCAAGCCAGCTTCACCTTCCAAAACTTCTGAAAGACATAGAATCTAATCTGAAGACCCAATGTGCCTGAACATTCCCAGCATCACCATAGTCACTACTCCTACAACTGGAGAAATTTCCTAGCGGCCTTAAGAAACGAACTCCCACTCTCCCTTCAAAGAATTAGGCAAGAAGTGGTTAGTAAATACTTGGCACACACACCTTCAATCCACCCGACTACACCCTCAACAGCTGTCACTCATCAATGCTGATTCTCCTCTTCAGACATGGAGGAGATCTTGGAGTCCTCATTAGCCCAGGATTCTGTGTGTGATTCACAGATGAGAGGAAATGAAACCTATTAGCTATCCCTACACTGGCTTCCAAATTCACAGAGAGACCTAATTAGCTTTGTACATAGCCTGAGAAGCAAAGGTATAATAGTGCCTGCAGTCTAGCCAGCCTATGCACTGCTTGTAGATGACCTCAGCTCCCTTGCTTCATAAAATGAATTTGGCCCTCCTCCAAGCAATTGGTCTGGTTGGGCTAGGTTTGCCCTCCTAAGGTCCTAAGCACTCCAAGTATCACTTGCCCCACTAGCCAGTGCCATTAATTTGCCACTGAGACAGTGACAAACTATTTCTTCTCCTTTTCAGCTTCTTTTTATTATTTGTATTATTTTTATTGGTGTACTGATCTCAATAAAATGTATCCATATTAAATGTTCAGCTCGATGAGTTTTGCTAAATGTACCCCAGCCCCTTGTAACCACCACCCAAAACAAGACAAAACATTTTCCATGTCCTCCAAAGTTCCTTGCCGGTGGAACATTTCCCATCATGGAGAAAAGCTGGCAGAAGTTATCCGTTCCCTTTATGCGGATGGCATCAGATTCCTAGCTGGCTTGTTAAATTGCACTCTTTCAAGGGACTAGTCCAACTACAGCTATAACCTCAAATAGTGCCTTGTATTCTCTATCTAAAACAAAGAAAACTCCATTTTGTTTCTGTCCCTGAACTATTGAATTTTATCTCCCCAGGCTTCATTGACCTTCTAAAGGTTTTTTATATGTTTTCTTATATCCTGGTTTCTCCACTTATCTTCTTTATTGAAGTATCAGTTTTTCAGAATAGACTGTGTAAGTCCTTTTATAGCATTGCACGGCAATCTTATATATTAGGTATCTGGTGGGAGAGCTGTAAACTCAGAAGATTGTGGTGGGTATTGTGCTTGGGACCTGCCATAATATTTTTTTGTGTCTCGCTCCCTGTAATATCACACATGATTAGAGTCTCTGACTTAAAATCTATCAGGTTCTCAACCTGCAGGATATGTTATATGTTCCGCATAACCTTTCCATACTACTCCGAAATTTTCTCAAATTCATCAACCCCATTAAAGGAGAACTGTTTGTTAGAAATACAAAAAGAGTCATGATGTGGCCGCTGTTCTTCCTAAGGCAGAGTCATTTTGCCAGATGATGAAGGATGTGCCAGGCTCTGTGGTTCTAGGTACTTGCCAACCTCTATGCCCAAGCAAGTTAAGAATAAAATATTTCTAGGTATTTCCATGCTAGCCAGGAGTGGCCTGGATGGCAAAAATGTGAAAGACGCCCAATCTGATTCAGCTGAAAGGAGACGGACACAGGCAAAAGCATGAAGGAGAGAGCAGAGGTCCTGTCCCTGATGGTTTTTTTCCAGACCCTCATTGCTGCCTGGCTGGGTTATTTCAATAGCCTCCTAACTGGTCCCCTGCCCCTGGTTTCACCCAGATCTGTCCTCTATACCACTGGCCATGGCTTCCTATATCACTCTGCAATGGCTTTCCCATGACAACAAACAAAGCCCAAACCCTACTATGATCTCCATAGGGTAGGTCACCTCTGCCCTGCCTCCTCTGTTCCACTCCTACTACTACACCTGAGTGTTCCCTTCTGTTGTTCTACAGGCCTTGCCCAGGACAACCTGCTCTCTCAGATGTCCTTACATCCCCAGCTGCTTTTTCCTCTGCCTGACATTTGTGTGTGTGTGTGTCTCTCTCCTTTTAGTTAGTTCTGCATCACCATGAATTAGCTTGGATGTTATCTCCTCCAACATTCTTCCCAAACACTTCTGAATAGCTGTGTCTCTCCCTCTGCACCCCTGTAACCCTGTCACCATCTTTTCAGTGCTTCGGCATACCCCCTCCCAATAATAGGGGTACCATTCCCTTAGAACACAATGAATAGGACTCCCTGGAGTTATCCAACATGGTAGTGTTGAGCCTTTGCACCCAAATCAGGTGTGTGCATGCCTGTCTCCTGCCCTTCTCCCTCACTACCCCCACAGCAAACTCCACTTACAGTCATGACCACAGCTCTTTTCAGAGGCTCTCTTCTCGCCTGTGGGTCTTCAGGTTCTCTTCTGAACCTTCAGCCTTCAAACCTATCAATTCCATCAAATAAACCCATTTTGCAGATTCTGTGCTTTGGGATTTGAAAGTGTTCATTTTTCCAATGGTTCTCAAGTTCAACTCTGTCTGAGTCAGTATCATTGACTTCCACTAGGGTCATATGTGCCATGGGCAGGCAGCACCATTCCCCACACAGCCCTAAGCCCCAGAATTCCTCCCTGACCAGAGTCCCAGGGCTCCTTACAAAGATGAGAATTCAGCCACATAATAGTAATAAGGAAGAGTTTGGGACCCCTTGCCCCTTTAGTCTTAGCATTAGCTCTTTACAGACAAGGGTCATACCTTCTATTTCTTTTAACCTTTTCTCTCTCCCCAGGTGAGGTGACTTCATTCTGAAGGCCAAAGAGGTTGGCTCCATTGTCCTACCAGCCTCGGTGGCACTTGGGTTAATTTCAGTCCCAGAAGGCAGCCGTTAACTTGTCTTCTCCCTGGCTGCTGCTTTTAGCAAAGGCTTAAGGAGAATGAATTAGAAACTGTTAGCCCTGTTCTTCGGTGCATATACTATTTGTTTCTAGGTTTGGGCAAGCCAAGGATGCTTACAGGTTGGTCAGTGCAGCTGCTGCTTAAACAAGGATAGAAGGCAAATTTGCATAGAGCTTCATTAAAAAAACAAAACAACAAAAAAAATCAGTCTACAAGACGCCCAACTAGGCTGTGAGCAGATGTTACCTAACAACAGAAACTTCAGAGCAGGAGCCCACCTGATCACGGTTTTGGCCCCAGGGCGTTGTGTTCACCAGTCTCTGCCTGGAGCATGAGCATCTCAGGATCTTTATTCTAATGTGTTCCTATTCTTAGGGAGGAGAGAGCTGCTAAGAAACAAACAAAAAACAAAAACAAAACACACACACAATTTTCTCTTTACCAACTAGTTAAAGTATAAGGTATACATAGTAATTACTCACTTAATGATTTTAGGTAAATGCACTTACAAATTGATGAACGATTTGGAGGTAAGAAATGTAATTTATCTTTAGTTGAGAGACGTATATATTTTTTTAAGATTTTATTTATTTATTTGACAGACAGAGATCACAAGTAGGCAGAGAGGCAGGCAGAGAGAGAAGGGGGAAGCAGGCTCCCTGCCGAGCAGAGAGATTGATGTGGGGCTCAATCCCAGGACCTTGGTTGGGATCATGACCTGAGCCGAAGGCAGAGGCTTTAACCCACTGAGCCACCCAGGCACCCAGTGAGAAATGTATATTCTTAAATAATAAATAAAAATTGAACCAAAACCCATTTTTGAAACATAAGAATCCATAAGCAATTGCACTACTGGGTATTTACCCCAAAGATACAGATGCAGTGAAAAGAAGGGCCATATGCACCCCAATGGTTATAGCAGCAATGTCCACAATAGCCAAACTGTGGAAAGAACCAAGATGCCCTTCAACAGATGAACAGATGAAGAAGATGTGGTCCATATATACAATGGAATATTACTCAGCCATCAGAAAGGATGAATACAGAACTTTTGCATCAGCATGGATGATGGGACTGGAAGAGATTATGCTGAGTGAAATAAGTCAAGCAGAGACAATCAATTATATGGTTTTACTTATTTGTGGAACATAAGGAATAACATGGGGGATATTAGGAGAAGGAAAGAAAAGTGAATTGGGGGAAATTAGAGGGGAAGATGAACCATGAGAGACTCTGGACTCTGAGACAAACTGAGCGTTTTGGAGGGGAGGGGAGTGAGGGGTTAAGTGAGCCTGGTGGTAGGTATTAAGGAGGGCAAGTATTGCAAGGAGCACTGGGTGTGGTGCATAAACAATGAATCTTGAAACAATGCATCAAAAACTAATGATGTATTTTATAGTGACTAACATAACACAATTAAAAAAAAAAAGAATCTGTGAGCTATTTTGTTGATTTGATTACTCTACATTTTCACAAACCTGAGAAGAGTTACCTCTAAAAACCTCGAAGAACAAATCATAACAAAATGCCCAATTTGGCACCTGTGATCAATAGAGAATCTCTTTGACAGGGAGCCTCCTGCACAGTGAACCAGATTGTACTTTTTCTTGCAAGTTGAATGTTGCAGATTCTCAGTTTATTCCTAGACAGTGAAGTCTCCCAAAATCATATATTAGAAGCAGATGTACCATGGGAGAGAGAAGGAAGGGAGCAGAGGGGTAGAAGAAGACTTTGGTTTATTTCCTGAACATGGCAGAACATCATTCTCTGCTCTCAACCTTGGTCCTGCAGCAACCTTGAGTCCACTTTCAGGGACAGCCCATAGGCCTCAAGAATCAATCTGCTTGACTGAATTTTTCTTCATTTAAAAAAAAAAAAACAACTTGTTCTTTTGAAGCCTCAAACTGCCAAGTGAAATAATTTGTCTCTCCACGCTCTGCGAGGTAACTAAAGGTGGTTGGGCCGTCCGCCTCTGGATCTCTGTTTGGCCAACTTCAGATCATATTCTATTCTTCATTGTTCATCATAAATCAGTTCTTCTGGTCTTTTAATCACCCTTATTGCTGTGTTCTAGACTGGCTCCAAGGCAGTAAGTCAATTAGGAAATGTTTGCAAAGTGGCTTTAAAAAATAAAAAGTTTGGTTAAGTACAGCATATCACAGAAATGTGGCAGTGCACCAAACAGGGAATCTGGTGTTCTAGATATGGCCTTTGTGTGTACAGGGGCATTCTTATAATAAATTTCTTATGATAGATTTCACAGTTGTCATACTACAGTGGATTGATTCATTTCCCCTTTGATATTTCTCTTATTTCCTAGGAGCAAAACCAAATCATATTTCTTTGAGATATTTGCGTGGGTTGAAAGATAAGGACAGCCCTGTTTTTATAGCAGGAGAGATTGTATTTGGATAGGACCTTCCTGATGGCTAAGCAAACAAAGAGATAATCAACGAAAGAAGACTGGAGATTCCATCAATGGAGATCTTCAGGAAAATAAATAAACAAGCAAAAAGAGAGAGTGCTTGAATTAAGCCCAAGGTAGCAAATAGGCCTCAAGTTAGGTTGAATTTGGATCAATTCTGATCCATTGGTAGCAGCCGCCTATAAAAATGGCTTTAATCAGGGATGTGGAGGCCATGTCCAGGCTCAGCAACGTCTTCCCCAAATGTAGAGGAGGCAGACAGAGGCATGCATGATATCTATCTTTTAGGTGTTAGGCAACCTGAAGGCAAGATGTACAGGGGTTGGCCTCACACAAGACACCCATTCTCCTGCCATAGGAGACTACACACTCTATACAGGATATGTGGCTATCAGCTAACATAAACTGCATGAGTGTTCAGAGGTATATGCTAAGCTCTTGGAGGTAGTGGGCAAATGCATACCACTTGTGACATAGTGAAGTTTACAAACATTCACATCTATGTTTCCTTATGTTACACTCACTTCATTTACAACAAGTGTACTTTGTGCCTCCTAAGATTCAGATAGTACCTATAAGCTGGATATAACTGTGAATCAAAAATAAAATACAGGTGCTGGGCTTTCTGGAATTAACATTTTCATGAAGGCTAAGTTGGAAGAAGACATGGGTATGGAACGCAATTTGGAGATGAAAAAACTAGTGGTGGTTATTATGAAGGGCACATATCATGGAGCACTGGGTGTGGTACATAAACAATGAATTCTGGAACACTGAAAAGAAATAAAAGAAAAGAAAAAAAGAAAACCAATGTTCAAATAACATGTATAATTTATCCATTAAAAAAAAAAAAAGTGACATGCAGAAGAAAAGGACTCTAGCCAAAAGTTCCCAGTGTCATTTCTCTCTGTCTAGCCCTGGGCTTCTACTCCATTATTTTGCATAACCCCAATCCCAGAGCTGACAGCCTCCTACTTCCTCTTCTCGGAGGACCTTGAGGACTGCTTATCTCCTGGGCAGTGCAGACCTTCTGGGACACCCTTCCGCACCATGAGGGCTTCTCCAGTGGTGCCATAGACCCCTGATGGCTCCTTCAGAGAATGGGAACCCGGGTCTGGAAGGGACCAGGGGGCTTCATAGGCAATGTGAGTCAAGCTTGTCTTCAGACAGCAGTTAAGATCCAAGGTGGAGAAGAGAGGGAAAGGCATTGCAAATGGGTGGAGTGTAAGAGTAAGAGGTAGAAAGGGTGTGAGCTGCATGTGAGGGTAGAAAATCACAAAACATGTAAATGCCTTCAGGGGACAATGAGTAGACAGGTTTAATTAGCAAAGTAAAAAAAATGCATACATTTAGTGCCTGTCTCCCATAAGCAGTAAAAAATTCTATTTAATCCTCACAGCAATGACATGAGTTAGGAAGGCAGACATCTTCCCTCATCACAGATTGGGTAACTAATAATCTTCATTGCTGGTAAGCCACATGCCCAAGGTCATAGACGATTAAGTGGCAGAGTCAGGATTCATCCCCAGGTCTTACCCTCTCCCTGACCAGCGTTCCCTCTGGTGAGTTCATGGCCAAGCATGCAAGGTCCTCGGTCCCAAGACGGTGAGACTGGGGGAAAGAGTGAAAGCCAACAACCAATTGGGCAGGAGAGAAGACAGGCAGACCAGTTTTGCCCATCTGACAATGTTGTTATCCACAGTGGCCTCATACGTGATGTGTCCGAGGAAGATGGGAGTCAGCTCTCCATCAGCAACCCAAGCCTTCTGTCTGCCACAAAAAGGAATCCTTGACTGTTTCTGCTTTGAGGAACTTTAAAAACCTAGAGATGAGCTCCTCCTAGGCTCTCCCCACCTGCCCTCCACCTGAAGATACAGGTAGCTGGCTTCTCAGAACTGACCCCTCTCCTTCGTCTTTCCCGCAGAAACTCGGCTTCACCCCTTCTCATCCTCCCTCCTCCACAAGGCCACAGATGCCCAGTCTCAGCAGGTGACTCCAGCTTAATCTAATCTACTCTAATCTAAGCCAGTCACGAAGGTCCCATTCCCTTATCCAAATGGACTTAGATATGAGTATGTGTTACATTTGGGCCCATGGGATATGAGGATGAGTCAGCCTGGAAGCTTCTGGGAGATGGTTCTTCACTTTTAAGAGGGTACAAAGAGGAAATGACCTCTGCTTCTTCTGAATATATACTTTGCTCCTCAAAGCATGATGCCTAGAATTGTGGCAGCCATGTTGCAAACGTAAGGGGACCAGGCTAAGGACAGACCAAGGTCACAGACTAGTAAGTGGCAGTGCCAGGATTCATATCAATTTAACAGAATTGCTCTTACCAGCTCTTGTCATGTATTCAAAGAAAGATGGTTCCCTGTGCTGATTCACTATGCATGACAGTGTTTCTTTTGGGGCCAGGGGGTGGATTTGATAAATAAGAGGTTCTAAAAAGGTAGTATGGGCTATAGGGGGAAAGGGACAAAAAAAAAAACCATTATGAGAACAATCACTTTAGCTATTAAATGGGTACCACATAACATCCTTTGAGAGGAAGGAAAAAATAATGGAACTTTTAAAAATTTTTTTGGTTGTTGAACTATGCTTCTTGAATAGGAGCCACTCAGAAGCTAGACCACAATGATCACGGCTTCAATAGCGTGAAAACTGGACTGAAGGAAATGAGTCACCACACAGGAGGCAGCTGTCAAATGCACATTTGTTGGTTTTGTGCACTCTTTACTGTGGAACGGGGGTCTGCAAAGTGCAGCCCTTTGGCCACATCAAGCCTGCTCCCTGTTTTTATAAATAAAGTTTTGTTGGAACACAGCCAAATCCACTTGTTTACATATTGTCAGGGTTGCTTTTGTGCTGAAATGTCAGTGTTGAGTAATCACGGCAGAGACTCTGCGGCGCGTAAAGCTGACCGTCCTTTTTCTATCTGGTTGTTTACCGAAGCTTTGCCACCACAACTTAGAAGGAAGAGGACTGACTGACAGGCTGAGGATACAAATGATATATCTATCACTCACAACTAAGGTTTTCGGGCGGACTCCCTTGCCATTGAAAGTGCGGGATACGAGGCCTTTGCTTTTCTCATCTGCCGGATCTCTGTTGATTTCCACAGAACTGAGAGGATCTGAGTCCTAATCCTGGATCTGCCACTTACTCCCTATGTGACATGGAACAATTCACTTCACCTGGAAGGAAATCAAAATTAAAAGTTAAAGAGGCTGATGGCCCCTGCTCATGGAGGCTCACAGGCTACATGTACTCTAAGGATGAGATTATCGTCATTATATTATTATATATATATATTATATATATATATTAATATATATATATATATATAATGTGCAAATATATATACACATATGACCAACCAAATATAAAAACAACTCACCTAAACCCATATGAATTCTGACCCATAATCCACAGCAACCAGCCTGAGAAACCAATCCATGACCCCCAATAACCAGCTCAGGAATCCAATCTGCTACTTATAAGTTAGACCTGGGGGAAATGAGACCACTATCTCTAGCAGCTAGTACAGCAAACAAATCCTGTAACCCTCGGCCCCAAATAGCCAGGGCTTGATTAATAACTGACAGCTTTGCTAATTTTCATCCTCACTTCCAAAGAAAGACCAACCAGAGAAAGCCAGGTATGTGCCCCACCCAATCTTACAGGTCACTCAGCTTTGAAGGATCCTCCCTGCGTCTTCCCGGTGCCTCCGGTCTCCAGTAAGGACCTACCCAAAGCCTTCTTTGTTTCCCACTAAAATGCTTTCCCACTCCCATGCCTGTCTTTGAGTCTCTGTAGAAACAGAGGTGATGGTGAAGGATTCTTTTGCAGTATCAGGTTCAGCAAAAACAGCCTTGCGCTCCTCATTTGGTTGATTTCTCTTTATTTCCACAGATCTTGGAATCAAAGAATCTTAGTTCTAGTACCGGATCTGCCACTCATTTCATATGTGACATTGGTCTTACCACTTAAAAAAAAAATTTAAACAGGCAGTGTCCCTACCTACAGTTAGTTTATAGGCTACAAACGCTTTAAGAGTGAGATTATTTCCATACTGAATCTAGGTACAAAGGACAGAGGTAGCCCTGAAGGACTGACAGGTTGTATCTGGGTCATATACCTAGTAATTGCCTGATATTGATTAATTGATCATCATTGGTATCTTTGACTCCTATCAGTAGAGTCATTGAGAAAATATCTTTCCCCTAAATTCACAAATTTCTTCCTTTCTAAGTAAACCTGAAAGTCCCTCATTTCAAAATATGGTGCAGTCATTTGTTTGAAAATCCAATTTCACAAATGGCTCAACTGTTAAAGTAATATTTTAATGGATCTTGATTCAAACCTTACTCAAACCTTCTTTTCTAAGCTTTCCATTAGTGGAGTCAGTTGAGTTTATCCAAAGCACTATCGGTTTGCTTCATGGGTGCCTAGAAATTTCCACAAATAATACACTTTTGAATATTTTAGATGTTTTTAATCTTTTGCAGAATACTTACTTGGTTTATGGTGTGCAAAACAAAAGACTGATTGTACAGAACTTTCACTAAGATATCACCAAGTGCCTTCATTGATAGTATCATGATTTTGTTGCCCATGAGCATTCTATAAATGTCCTTAGAGAAGTCCCAAAATAAACTTATAAAGCCACGGTTTCTATTAGTTAAAAAAGCAATATATGAATATTTATTTGGATTTTTTTAGCTTCAGCCCAAATGTTATGTGACATATAAGCAAAGTCCATCTTGTAAGTTCTGTAATACCCAGCTTCTCCTACTATATGCAAATTGAAAAGTACATGGGACAGTGTGGGGAGTCCTGGGATCCAGTCTGTTGTCTACCCCTGACTAAGCTCCAGACAGTAACATCACAGCTTTGGATCCCTATTTCCTCTCTTGTAGGATATCACTGAGGTTCATTTCAAGACTAAAAAGCTATCATCAGTGAGCTCCATGAATTTTAAGAAATAGTAGTAGAAAAACAATCTAAGGGTTTTGAAGGGGCAGGGGGTGGGAGGTTGGGGTACCAGGTGGTGAGTATTATAGAGGGCACGGATTGCATGGAGCACTGGGTGGTGGTGCAAAAATAATGAATACTGTTGTGCTGAAAATAAATAAAAAATAAATTAAAAAAAAAAGAAGAAATAGTAGTAGAAAATGACATTTTCCAGATGTTCAAGAGGATGATGCCCATCTGGAGGAGGCTTAACTTCATGAAATTTTAACAATGTTAACCTCGAGGAGCACTGGGGTCAAAGTGGAATCTAGGATGACTTCTGTCCAGGTGGTGTTCCCGGACAGAACAATATTTAGTTAGCATCATCAGCATGGTGATTGAAAAGGTCAATGAGGGAAGGCCTTGACTTGGCCACTCATGGAGCAAGAGCTGAGTTAAATGCCACTCATGGAGCAAGATCTGAGCTAAATGCTGGGGATTAGGGAGTAAGACACTGCCCATCCAGATGCCACAGCAGGTGAGGAGAGAAGTGATTTGCAAATGAATAGAGACCATTCACTTGGCTCTGATTTCACTATATGACCCATTTGGTAAAGAAATGGATGATTCTTGTTATCTTCCCAGGTAGTGTGGTAGTTACCAGCAATACGTCTGGATTCCAGGGTTCAAACCCCATTTTGCTACTGACCAACTGTCCTCTGCCTCAGGCTTTTCCTCATCTAAAAAGCATACAAATCTGAACCTAATGATGTACTATGTTACATTGGCTAATTGAATTTTTTTTAAAAAAGGCATGCATAATAGTCATACCTACCTTGTGGAATCTTCTGAGGATTAATTAGTAAATATATATAAAGCACTTTGTATGATACCTAGCAAACTGTAAGGATTCTGCAAACACTGGTAACTTCTAGTTCCTGTTTATTGAGCATTGTTGAAATAGTGTACATGCATGATGTTTAATCCTAAGGTAGGTTCTGTTCTTTTCATTTTGTAAAGAAAATGAGGCTAAAACAATTTAGGTAGGACCATGATTCAAGCTAGTCAGTCTGACTCTAGCATTAGCACTAAATGTATACTCTATAATTTGGGGGAGGGGTGGAGAGGATGTCCACCCTCTGCCTTAACCTGCTTTAACCTCCATGTTAGAATCCACAGTGCCACACATCTTAAGGCATAGTTATTAGAGAACTGTAGCTTCAAAAATGCAAGTGATGTAAATATTTTTATTTCCCCCAAGAGGGCCAACAAAACACTGTGAGGTTCATCTGATAGTGTACAACAATCTAAATTAATAATGATAAAACAAAACAAGCTGCCCTTTATATTTAACAAGTATGAATAGCACATATGAAAACCACAACCAACAGACTGCTCAATGATACATAATAACTAATTGTCCTTCCAGAAAATAGTGGGAATGTCAGCCTGCATGCAGCCATCCATGGGAGCTTTTTGTTTTGATTTGTTTTAAGACTTTATGTATTCATTTGAGAGAGAGAAATAGCACAAGTGGGGGAAGGGGACAAGTGCAGAGGGAAATAGACAAGCAGACTCCCCACTGAGCAGGGAGCCCTACTTGGCGCTTGATCCCAGGACCCCAAGGTAATGACCTGAGCCAAAAGCAGACACTTAACCCACTGAGCCTCCCAGGTGTCCCCATTCATGGGAGCTATTTGAAGGTGTCTGACTTCTCACTGAACACCAATTTCAGCCTTTCACAAACTCCAGTAGTACTTAATTTCAGTTTCTCAATACTAAAGTTTAATATCCCTTAATGAATCATGTAAAGTGTAGAAGTGCATGGCATTTGGAAAAGAAATGAAAGAAGAGGGGGAAGAAGGAAGTAATGAAGGAGGGAGGAAGGGTAAGAAAACCTCTGGAATTTTGCATCATCTACCAATAAGAACCGAAGAAAAGGATATCCTAATTTGTAAAATCTTTTCTTCCCAAAGTCTAGTGCACAGTCTGGACTGTGTATACATTTTCTTTTCACTAGAGCTCAGAAACTCTATGAGGTCATGGTCAACCCAAAAGGAGAAATCCCATATGGCTTCGTCTTACAGCTCTGTCACTTCCACTTCACCAACCAATTAACAATTCATAATTAGGTCCAGAGTTGAAATTCCTTAGTCACTGCCCCCTATGAGGGGAAGTTGTCAGTAAAACAAAACAAAAATATGCCACACTTTTCCACTTGCAGACAGATAAATTCGCCACAGTTAGCTGGAGAGGTGATGTGAGCCCCCATGACTACAGTATCCTAACTCTGAGCACTTTGTGATCTGGGCAAGAGAGACATCTGGCCACTTCCTTCAGAGACCCACAGGGCTTTTATTATACCTTTAAGGATGGCACTTCCGCACATCTATATCTGTACCTGCATCCTCTTCTCTGCAGGCTTATTTCCCCTCTCGTGCCCTGATATCCTTGAATATCTCTGTGGGTTTTATTAATTCAAATTACCCTCCTCACATAATAGGTATATGGCTTCATTTTAGCATGCACTAATACTGAATTCCAGCCCAAGTCTTGGTGACTCTAAATATCACATCTACCGCCTTTTGTGATTAGTTTTTTTTCTCATAATCTGCCCATCTGTATGGAGGTTTGGAGACATAATTCACCTCCTTTAAAACTGTTCTTTCCTCTAAGTCCCCAGACACAGTCTGCATCTCCATTCTTCTCTTGAAGTCATACTTATTATCATCCAGAGCAATTATTTTCATGACTATTTCTGCCTTCCTATCTGTATGAGTTTCCTCGAGCTGCCTTATCAAAGTCCCACAAGCCTGGCAGCTTAAAATGTCAGAAATGTATGGTCCTATAGTTCTGGAGGGTAGAGGTCTACCGTGTTGGTTCTTTCCACAGCCTATGAGGGATAATCCTCCCTGTGCCCTCTCCTGGCTTCCGGTAGTTGCCAGCAAACCCTGGTGTTCCTTGGCATGTAGAAGCATCACTCCAACCTCTGTCTTCACATAGCCTTCTTCTAAAGACACCAATCATTGGAATTAGGGACACCCTAACTCAGTCTGATTAATTACATCTCCAAAGATCCTATTGCCAAATAAAACCATTCACAGAGACCAGGGTTAAGACTTCAATATACCTTTTTGAGGAGACATGATTCAATGGAGAACACCATTCCTGTTCACTTTAGATCCTTGTGCTTCCGTCAACTGGACTTTAGGACAGATAACCTGTTCTGTATTCCCAGGATGGAAACAGCTCAAGGAGCCATCTCCATCTCCGCCCAAGCTCAGAATGCCAATTCCATGATGCAACCCCATGGACACAGCCAGCCATGCTCCTCACAAAACTCCCACTCCCTTCCAAGATAGAAATATCTATCAGAAAAAAATAATGAAACCGTGCCTGTGTTTCTACCATCCTGAAAACCCTCTCTGCTGGTGCTGTTTTTCCACACCTACTTAGGGGGGAGCTGATAATAAGGCACAGCAGGCCCTTGGCCACAACCCGAACATACCCATCATGGTTCCATTTTGGTCAGACTGGGTGGTAAAGAATGAAGTCTCTTATCAAACAGACCTGAATGTAGATAAATCCTGGCTTTGTCCTTTACCACCTACGTGACCAGAAACAAGATACCTCACCTATTTTGCCTCTGATTTTATATCTGAAAATGAAGTTATTAATAGTACTAGTAATGGAATTATTATAAACATTACAAATGAGTATGTAAAGTGTTTGGCTTGATGTCTGTGATGGGCTGAATTGCATCCCTCCAAAATCTGCATATGGAAGCCTTAAGCCCCAGTACCCCAGAATGTGAGTGTATCTGGAGACAGGGCCTTTAAAGGGATGACTAAGTAAAAATGAGGCTGTTAGGGTGGACTCTGATCCAATCAGACTGGTGTTATAAAAAGGAATTCAGAGGCACAGAGAGACACCAAAGATGCCTGAACTCAGAGAAAAGCTCTGTGAGGCTACAGCACAAGATGTGCATCTATAAACCAGAACCAAGCCTGCCCACAACTCGGTCTTGGGCCTCCAGCCCCCAGACCTGTGAGATAATATATTTCTGTTGTTTAAGCCACCCAGTCTGTGGTATTCTTTTTTTTTTTTCTTCCAGTTTTCTTGGGGTAAACTTGACAAATAAAATTGAATGTATTTCAAGTGTACACTGTGGTGTTTTGATGTAAGTATGCATTAAGAAACAATTACCAAAATCAAGCCAATTAGTATAGCCATCACCTCACATAGTTACCATCTTTCTTGTGTGGTGGGAACACTTAAGATCTCTCAGCAAATTTCATGTGTTCAAGACAGTATTGTTAACTACAGTCATAATACTGCATCATACATCTCCAGAACTTATGCATCTTGCATAACTGAAACTTTATACCCTTTGATCAATATCTCCCGTTTCCCTTTCCTCCCAAAACCTGGAAACCACCATCCAACTCTCTGCTGTTAGGAGTCCAACATTTTTTAATTCCACATATCAGTGAAGTCATGGACTATTTGCATCTTTGTGTCTGGCTTATTTCACTTAGCATAACATCCTCCAGGTTCATCTACATTGACACAAATGACAAGATTTCCTTCTGGTTTTCAGTGAATAATATTCCATTGTAGCTATACACCACATTTTCCTTATCCATTCAACCATCAACAAACACCTAGGCTGTTCGTGTATCTTGGCTACTGCAAACAATACTGCAATGAATATGGGATGCAGACATTGAGATGCTGATTTCGTTTCTTTTATATAGATATGCCTAGAAGTGAGACAACTTAATTTTTTGACGAACCTCCCTACTGTTTTCCATGGTACTCTACTAATTTACACCTCACCAACAGTGTACACAGGTTCCAATTTCTCCGTATGCTCGCCAGCATCTATTGCCTTCTGTCTTTTTGATAATGACCGTTTTAACAGGTAAGGTGCTATGTCATTGTAGTTTTAAACTGCCCTTCCATGATGACAAGTGATGTTGCACACCTTTTTATATACATGCTGGCCATTTGTAAGTCTTGTCTTGGAAAATGTCTATCGGACCCCTTGTCCATTTTGTAACTCAAGTGTATTTCTTTTCTTAAGCTGCTAGGTTGTTTGAGTTTCTTATATATTTCCGATATTGACCTCATGTAGGATACATGGCTTCCTGGGCTTGCCTTCCTCCTCCTTTGATCAAAATCCAAATGTCTTTCAAACTTTGGCTAAAATGGCTCCTTGATAAAAGCTTCCACTGGGAATCATCTGCCCTTTCTCTGCCACATCCCAGAGGCCGGGAAACAGAATCCAGATCCACCTCCGCTTGCCTTCTCTGTGTTGCTGAACACAAGTCCCCACAGATAAATTCTGTTTGAAATGAGGGAAAGTAAACATAAAGCTGCAGCCTGGAGTAGAGATGAGGAGTGCCAGGACATTGTCTACTTAGGAAACAGCTTTATGTTTGCAACTTTGGTAAAATTCAAAACAGGAAACCCTCCCAATTTGAATTCCAAATCCAATGGCATTCATAGGGAAGGAATTCTACCGGCCCCTCCAAGAAACACGAATCTTCCAGACACAATGAGGGGCTAGCTATCTTGTCCAACACCCCAGATTCTCAGCATCTCCTGAGTAAAGAGAAAATGAGTTCTCAAGGGAACAACAGAGGTGGCTACTGTCCCAATGGTGTCTGCAAGGCTGAAGGCGTACGTGGCTTTCCAGCATAATTTAAATGAACCTGAAGAAAGTCTAAGTGTCACCAGTGACAAGCTGCAAAAGGTAAAACCTCATTGTGCACTGCCCACAACACACACCAAGGCAGGCTGGCCAGCAATGGGCATCAGAGACAGGAACTGGACCTCATAGCCACATGGCTATATTTAATGATAGGGTAACTTTAGACAAATCACTTAACCTTTCTGGGCCTCAGGTTTCACCTATCCAAAAAGAGAGCCATAGAAGTTAATGTTAAGTTCTTACTACACCCTAGACGCTCTGCCAATTGCTGTCCATGCCGTATGCAACCAGATTGAATGAGTTCACGTGTTTAAAGCTCCCGGTTCAGAATGCAACACAGGATAAACATTGAAAACAATAAATGATGGTTCTTGTTACTGTGAAGAAAGATGTTATCCCTACAGCCCGTTCAGATGGACTGACAGATTTTTCGTTTCTCACAGCTCAAGCACTGGCTTTGTCCCCCCACCCCCCCCCACACCCCCCCCCCACTGCTGGATGGGGGCTTGGCTGCACTTCTAAAGATTCTCAGCCTCCCTGTCTCTGATCTTCCAAATGCGCGTAACAATCCCTGCTTCACAAGGTCGTTGGGACCAGATACCCGGGTGGGATGTGCAGCTGAAAGGCCTTGAAACGTAATGTATTGTGTGCGTGAATAAGAGTATTCTGAGTATTCCCCCCACCACTATGTTTTCTTCGCTCCCATTCCCACAGTAAATGACCATGACTGAATGCTTAAGGGAATAGAAGATGTAGATGAAGCCTCCCCATGGGCAAGTACAGAGAACAAGCTATAACTCCATGCTTTGCCATCCCCGAGGTCTAAGCCTTGTACCCTTCAAGTTTAGAGGCCACTAATAAGCCACACCCTGGTAAGGTCAACAGAGCAATAAATGGGCCAATGCGTTTGACCAATCTCTCTGTCCTCCCCACACCTTCGTGCCACTCTGGCTGCAAGGAGCGCTGGTCTACTTAGAAGGTAGTTGCGATGACAATGAATGGCATTGGTGGGGTGGAAGAGGGGTGATTAGAAAGGAAATCATGGATTTTGGAGAGGCACAAGAAATGCTTACTTCTAGTTCCTGCTTAAGTGTGCTTCCCCTGAAATGTTTCCTGACCACGCTGTCTGAAATATCCCCCCTTTCCTCATGACTTTCTAACTCTGTGCCTCAGTTTCCCTTTATAAAATGAAGATAACAATTATACCTCTTTTAGGGTGATGATACGGATTAAACACATTATACAGGTAAATGTTTACAACAGGTATGGTGCGTGGGGTTTCACAAATGTTAGCTTTCATCAATAGTCTTAGTACTATTATTTCCATCTAATCGCTATTTTACTCTAGCAGGTATGATATTCTGAAAGCATTATCTTGGCTTCTGATTTCTTTTATGTGGTTGTTACCTGACTTCCCCACTAGGTCTCAACCTTTATAAGAAGGAGCCTAGACTCTCTCTGCACTAAATGCTTAATAAATATCAGTAGGTTGGATAAATGAATGATTTAATGAGTCAATGAATGAATAGGCAACCCCTACACTCACATGACTCATCTCTCAAATCCCAACAACATATTTGTAGAACACAGTTTCTTTCTTTCTTTCTTTCTTTCTTTCTTTCTTTCTTTCTTTCTTTCTTTTTTAAGATTTTATTTATTTATTTGACACAGAGAGAGGGCTTGAGAGAGAGGGAGAGAGAGCACAGTAGGCGGTGGGGCAGAGGGAGAAGCAGGCTTCCCACTGGTCAAGGAGCCCCTGCAGGACCCAACTCAGGACCCTGGGATCAAGACCTTAGTGGAAGGCAGATGCCCAACTGACTGAGCCACCCAGGTGCCCCTAGAACATAGTTTCTTATATGAAGTTTAGACATGAAGAAATAGGGACACTGAAAGATGGACTATCCACATAGGAATGTGGGTGAGCAGTAGGCTGGCTCTATGCCACGCACCATGCAAAGCCCTACTGATTGACTATGGATTGATTTAACCATCCTCATAGTTGTCTGTTCCACAAATATATGTTAAGTTCCTGTCCTGGACCACACACTGGGCTCCCCAACCCCATCCACAAGGGAGGCGGTCTTTAATCCTGGGCTGCACCATACTGCTGGACTCGCAGTTATACACACAGGAAAGCAAGACTGGGGGCAGACCTCACAGTGAAGTGGGGAGGCTGGGGACCACAGACCCCACAGCACTCCTCCTGAAACAGCTGAAGCACAATTGAGTCTCTTCTTCCTGTGACACCTGATTAACTCATAGATGACTGTCACAGCCAGAGCTACATTGTCTCAAGGACAAGGCCATCTGGGTCCAGTTTCGTGAGCCTGCAAGTGCAGCTTTGTTTGTTCCGGTGGGGGCAGGGGGAGGATGTTGATAAGCATCACCATGATCCATGACTTACCATTCATTTCCTAATCAGTCATCACATTTTGTTCAAGCGTAATGCTGACCTATCCTATTTAACGCCACATTCCACAGGAAAAAGCTACTGCTGAGATGACTGAGGGAAACCCGCCAGCTCTTGGCCTTGCTGCTGCAGCAAGCAAAAGGAACTTAGATTTTCGGGATATTTTCCCTCTCGTTATCTAGGGGTTTTCACTTTGTTCAAAGACTGTGTCCACCTCCTCTTCCCTCTTTCCCCCTATGGTGCCGAGACAACCCGAATTACTTACAGCAGAGCTATGTCTGGCAACTACCTCGACCTCCTCTCCCAGCTCCAGCCCCCTCCCAGCAGTTGCACGCACACGCATGCGCATACACGCACTCCCGTCATCAGCCAACACAACTCTGAGACCTTCAGCCAATCACCTCCTTCTCAGCCTACATTTCATCAACTCTAAAATGGGGAGATTGGACTAGGTCATCCTTTTCTGTTCTGAAATGACACCATTCCAGTTTCACATGATTCTCAAATGATCGCGTTCGAGTCCTAAATTATCTGAAATGGAAGACAGGTGTCGACATAATCCAAGATGCCCCTCCATCTTCCAACGGTTTCCCACATCTCCATACCAACTATCCTATTATTTACTCAATTATTTTCCTTTAAGTTGACTTTTTTGCTTAAAGGCCTGTATTTAAAAGGGACAACGTATCACTACCATAATCAGAAAACCATAATCTTTTGTCATAAACAGAATCATAACTAAAAGAAAATAGAGCAAACAGAAAATTCTATCTAGGTACTATCACCCACCTCAAGACGCTAGCCAGCTGCTTGCACCTCTGTGTTGAAATGGCAGCATAGCTAGTGTTGAAAGGTGGCTAGAGTCATGCTTCCACAAAAGGTGATTTCTCCTGGCCTTACTCACCATTGACAAGGGCCACAGTTCTCTCCCCAAGGCGTGCTGGTGTTATTTATCAGAAAGGCTGGACACCATGCCACCCAAGTTCACTCTCACATCCTACTCTTTGTGTAAAACATCTTCACTGTTGTTCTTTGTTCACTATGATACAGCGTTGGGAAGTGTCCCTGTCTGCATTTGTGACCATCTCCTTCACCTCCGGGTACTGCCAGGCAGCCAGGACAGGGAAGCAGAATACTCAAACATACCCTTACACACAAGCACAAAATGCCCCCTAACAGCTTAAAAAAAATTTTTTTTAAATCAAAACAAACAAACAAACAGCACACTGCCTTCCCTGGCTCTTCCCCAAGTCCACAGCACTGGGACTCTCTGACCTTGGGTAGTTCAATGTTGCTGCCTTTTTGCAAGAAATCACTGCCAGCGTACAACCAAGAACAGCTTCCCCTGAACATCTGAGGAGCCTCTGGGCAGTTTGTCCTTTTCCCTTTCCTCTCTTCAGAGACACCAAGAGGAGGAGGAAGAGCAGGACAGAGACTAGAGGAGTAGAGGCAGGAAAGAGCACAGGGGAGGCGCTGCCTTAGTTTATTTAGCACGGTGTAGGGAAAAAACACTTCAGTGTCTCCTCCTTGGATGCAGTCTGGCACCTACTTCCAATTCTATCATTTTGCAGCAACATGAACTTGGGTGAGTTGCTCATCCTCTCAGAGCTATCATCTCGTCCTTTGCAAAATGGCTCCTGTTGGGAAGATGTCCAGAGTCCCGTCAGGTACAAGGCCAGCCAGGCAAGAGAAGAACACTCCCCAGAGATACCTCTTCTACCTCTTTTAGCTTTTCTTAACTTTGGCATCATTCATGGAGGTCCAAAATCTGCCCTCTTCATATTTGTTTATTTGTTTGTTTTGCCTCCCAAATCCTGGGTCTCATCTGCAAAGTAAAACAAAGAGAGAGAAAGAGAGAGACAGAGAGAGAGAGAGCACGTGCTGTGAATTTTCATAATTTAAGGGTTTCTCCTACGATCTGATTATGGAAAGTGATGTATAGGGGCCCAGTGGAATGACAAGGGGGCAAAGAATGGGGAAGAAAAGACTTACCAGCAAGCCCAATAATCAGCCGCTTTTGAATAATCATTAGCAGCCTACTGGAAGCTCCAAGTCCCCAAAAGGTTTTCGGGATGAGAGAGTAACACCATGAATCTAGAAAATGTGGTGCATTTTGTGCATAGATTTGAATTAGAATTCTTGGTTAGTTTTGCATCTGAAGTTGGGGAGGTAGGCAAAGGCACAAAGAAAAACAGAGAAACACTCCCCCCTGCTGGTAATAAGGTAAATAGCAGCATAGATGTAAAAAATTTCCATGAGTGTGGATGTAAAAAATTTCCACTCATGCCCTAAATGTTTGCAAAGGATTCACTAAGTGCATTTGAATTTAAATTTTATGGAACCCATTTTCCCATATGAAGCTACCTTCAAATGTTGTAGAAGTGGTCAAAGAACAGGGGCCTGTTTTCCAATGATTATGTTCTTCACAGGACATTATTTCTTTTCTTGAACAGGAAATACATTAATATGATTTTAAAATCAAAACAATATAAAAATGATATGTTGAAAAGTGTCACCCCTGTTTCTGCCTTCTTTGCCCATACTTCAGATGTTTTTATTAGATTTTTTATGTAAATACAAACATATGCGGCTATATAATCTTTTCCCTTCTTTCTCACACAATAGGTAGCTACTCAACACTGTTCTGTATATTGTTTTTGTCACTGATATGTCTCACAGATGTTTCCATTTCAGGACACTGTAAGCTTCCTCATTCTTTCTTCACCGAGCATCTTAAATACAGAAGAAAAAAAAAATACACTGCCAGTTGGGAAACCATATACATTGGTTGACTTAATTGCAAAATGTGAATGATTTAAAATTTTTAGCATAGATATGACCTTCAGCCCACATGACCCACAGACAAGCACTGTCCATGACCCTTTGTAATAAACTTGTCTCCTGCTTAGATTTTTGTTCCGGTCCTCCTGTGAATTAGCATCTCTGCTGTGGTACCCACCGCGTTCCGTGCCAGAACAGAGCTTTGTCACCAATGAACTTTACAAGCTGGTGCTCAGAACTAAAACAGCTTCATGCCACTGAGATTTCTATTAAAAACCCAGGGTGAAGAAAAAAGCCTTTCGCTTCAGCTGAAATGCTCTCGTAAAGGGCAAAACAGAAAATACAAACACCGCTGCCTTTTTGCTAGTTGGTTACCACAGCCGTCAGCACCTCCCAAGCGTGGCAGTGGGAGCCAGGTTTGGCGTATTTGAAACAGTTAGAAAATGGTGCTTCCAGTGCAGACAGCAAGTCAGTGAGATTGTCAAGGTCAAAGAAAAATCCAGTTATCTATAACAAACACTGACCGTACAATTAAATTATACCAGCCAGAAAAATGTTCGATCCTCTACAACTGGCTTTTCCAGAAAATTCACCCTCAAAGCAGTTTGCACCATTGGTTAGCATCCAGCTGACCAATTTCCCTTTGTCGGCCAACATACTGCAATATGTCAGTATTGCAACTAGTCAATGCGTCAGTGCCCACTCACATTTCCGGGGTCCACCCTAGCAGTCCCCCACAGCTTCAGTGCTAGCACACAGATATCTTACCATCAAGGAATTGCTTCTCTCTACCCAAGGGCTTTTTTGGCTACAGAAGTACACTGTACAGTCCAGGCATGCAAGGCAGGACAGATGTGCCAGGACATGAAGTTCCCCATAGAGCAATGCAGGATGAAAACTGGTAGATACATACCATAAATAGTCAGCCTCCTTCCCTCTTGCTGGAGTGATGCTGAAGGGTGTTGTACCCAGACTCTCAGGGGACACAAGTGCAAATGAGCCCCAAATGTTCACAGTAGTGAGCCACTCATTGACACGTTCTCTGTTGGCTTTTTCCTTCTCCACTCTCTTGTATTTTTCCTGGGATCACCCCCTATGACAATCTGGGTCCAATCAGGAGACAGAAAATACACAGTAACCCACACAAAGCAAGTTGAGTACAAAGAACCATTAACTGTGCTAGAGGAACCGTAAGATACAAAGAGACTCTGTAAAGCACCCTATGGCTTCAGATGAGTACCCATGGAAGAACCAGGCTTGGGAGGGATCCAGACATCTTTGGAGAAGGTGTGGCTCTGCCCACCAGGGAGCAGAGAAGTCTGCTGCTATGGCCAAGCTAGGGCTGGTCCAGAGGTACTTGTGAGGTCACACTCCAAAGAGCAAGTGAGAAAGCCAACAACTAGAAACTGATCTTAGGGTGTAGAGTCAGGGAGTCCTTCAAAGACTGTCTGTGCTGCAGCCTCTGGTTTCCATGTTGAAGGTGCTACACGAAAGTTATGACCACCTTTGCAGAGACTGCAAAGTTGCCAAAGGGCCATGTTTTGGCCTGTGGCTGAGGGAGGCCCCACTGGTGCTCTCACACCCTTAGCTGAGCTTCATCCGGTCCAGAAACGGCAGGAGACCTTCCTCTTTATTACTATTAATAATAATAATAATAATTTTATTATAATAAAAGACAGAGTCTCTGAAGGACTCCCTGACTCTACACCCTAAGATCAGTTTCTAGTTGTTGGCTTTCTCACTTGCTCTTTGGAGTGTGGCCTCACAAGTACCTCTGGACCAGCCCTAGCCTGGCCATAGGCCATGGCCATAGGCCATATCTACTGAAGTTAAATAATCACCAAACCTGTGGTCTAGTAATTCCACTAGCAGGTATAGACTGAAAAGAATAAGAGTATATATTCACCCAAAGATACTACAAGAATGTTGACACCAGCTTTACTCACAATAAGGAAAAAGAGCAAATAACCCAAATGTCCCCCAAGAAGAGATTAGATAAATAACTTGTTATATATTCATAACAATGGATAAAAAAGACAAAGTACTAATATGACATGATAAATCTCACAGACATTATGTTGAACAAAGAAGGAAGACTCAAAAGCAAAATTACTATAAAATGCCATTCTTGTGAAGTTAAAGAACAGTGAAAATTAATCATTGAGGCTAAGTGTCAGAACAGTGGTTATCTCTAGGTGAAGAGGTTACTGACTGAGAAAGCACACGAGGGAACTTTCTAGAAAGGTGACAAAGTTCTGTACCTTAATCTCACTGATAGTTATATAGGTGTATTCAAATTACCCAGGTATATTTGAAAAGTCCACAAGCTGAACACTTAAAATTAGTGCACTTTGACAAACCTTGAAGTTCTTAATTTTACCTGTTTTTTTTTTTAAGATTTTATTTATTTATTTATTTGACAGAAAAGGACCACAAGTAGGCAGAAAGGCAGGCAGAGAGAGACAGGCTCCCCACTGAGCAGAGAGCCTGATGTGGGGCTCAATACCAGGACCCCGAGACCATGACCTGAGCCGAAGGCAGAGGCTTAACCCACTGAGCCACCCAGGCGCCCCTCAGTTTTTGGGGTTTTTTTTTAAGGACTTTTTTTGAACACCCCAGTTTAACAAATTAGTAACTGCAAATAAAAGGCCTTCGGAATCAGAGTTCTGGGTTCAAGTCTCATTTCCACCACTTCCTACCTTGTGAGGACTTGAGAAATCTATTAGCCTGTCTTGAGCATCGATTTCCTCATTTACAGAATGAGCATAATAACTCAGTTGTCTCCAGTCTGCAGAGAGGATTCTACACATAACCCGTGAAACAGCACCTAATACTTACCAACTATTGTGTTCAATAGCTCTCCATTCCTTCTCCAGGAATTTCACAGTTCCTTCCCTTTGGCTTCCCCAAAGCAGGGTTTGTGTCTGTGACGGCAAACGCGGGACGGGCTCATCCCCCACTGTCCATTCCCACACCTGAGGACAGGGCGGTCGGCGGTGCTCCTCTTCCTTGCTGACGCCGAACGCGATCTCCACGAGGTGCTCCCTGAAGCTTCGCATTCCATGAGGGCTGGCACATGAAATAAAACCTATGCGCCATCCTCACCCAGGTTGTATTAATCTCTGCCTTGTCTGTGGCGTCTGGTACAAAGATTTGTCGAGGTTGTGAAAGACGATAAAAGAACTGATATTTATTTAGCATCTAAAGCTCAACCAACTCAGCCCAGGGTTATATAGAGAGAGCTGGTACCTCTTAAATCTTCACAAAAATCTTGTGAGAGAAGCATAATTCTTGTTGAGTAGTCAAAGAAAATGATGTTCAGTCTTACTGAAGTCAGAAGCACCAATTCACAGATCACAGGTGGCGAAGGCAGGTATAAATCCAGGTCAGTCTGTCCCAACGCCCAAGGTCTTTCCACCATGGCATGCCACACTTCATCAACTATGGAAAACCAATGCATGCCTATCGTGAGACAACAGACAATTATGGATGAATCATTCAGAATCGGGAACAAGGAAAATAGACATGCATGATGCCATTAAGAGTGAGTTAAAAAGAAAACATAGGAAACGATTTCATGCCAAGAAGTAAATAAAAATAAGTGAGCCCTGATGGTTACAAAGGAGCAACACAGAATCGCCAGTCTACCACAGTCATCATTTATTGGCTGCTAATTCTGCAGATTTGCTTTTTCAAACGTGAGCACATGAGGTATTCTGTCAATGGAGCAGAGAGCGCCTTGGCTAATCCCAACTGAAGGTCAGCTTCACAATCTCGGCAGAGCCCTGCCGATTTTTCTTGCTTTCAGTTTGGTCTGCTTTCCTGCCATTCCATGTAGCTCATCAGAGATCAGAGATGGGAACACAGAGCTGGCCTCGGACAAAACAGAGCTCTTTGTTGGGGAAGACTGAGAAGACCCAGTGTGCACAGGCCCTGTGCCATTATGAATCTGGAAATACACACTGTAATGCCTTCTCTCCTGGGGAAGCAGAGGAAACAGGAGAAAAGACAGGGTGGGGTAAGAATGCCAGACTGTTAGAGCCACGAGGATCTGCAGATGCCATTCTGCCCATTTCTTCAAATGCCAGTCATGACTACCATATTCCTATGCCATCTTTACTATTATTTACTTTTTCTCTTCCTTTAAATAAGTCCATTTACTTGACTGTATTGACCCTCATCCTAGGAAGCAGATCAGTGAAATTATACGCTTGGTGTGCTAGCTGTAGTTTTCCTCACAGATATTAAAATAAATATGGTACTTATGAAAGTTAAAAATGTTCACCCAAAATCATGATGAGATATCACCTCACACATGTCAGAATGACTAAATGGAAAACACCAGAAACAAGTGTTGGTGAGGATGTGGAGGAAAGGAACCCTTATGCAGTGTTGGTGGGAATGTAAATTGGTATAGCCACTGTGGAAAAAGTATGAAGCCTTCCTCAAAAAATTAAAAATAGTAAGAGTACACTTATCATAAGCACTAAGCAACATATTGAATTATTGAATCATTATATTGTACAACTGAAACTCATATAACACTGTATGTTAAGGATACCTCAATAAAAAAAGAAATGAAAAAATTAAATATAGAACTACAATATTATCC
Organism: Mustela nigripes; assembly: GCF_022355385.1. NCBI lineage: Eukaryota > Metazoa > Chordata > Mammalia > Carnivora > Mustelidae > Mustela > Mustela nigripes. The sequence continues at coordinate 212,038,921 of NC_081557.1, read as the reverse complement.
AGCAATTCCACGTCTGGGCATTTAGGAAACAAAACCCTATTTCAACAAAATATCTGCCCCCTCACATTCATTACATTATTACTTACAAGAGCCAAGACATGGAAATAACCCAAGTGTCCACTGATGGCTGAAGGAGTAGAGAAAATGGGGTCTGTATGTAAAATAGAATATTATTCATCATGAAAAACAACAAAATCCTGCCAATTGTGATAATATGGATGAATCTTCAAGACAGTATGCTAAGTGAAATAAGTCAAAGAATGAATACTTACATGTGGTATCTAAAACACTAAACCCATAGATACAGAGATTAGATTGGTGGTTACTAGAAGCAGAGTATGAAGGATAGGAGAAAATAGTTATAAAATAAATAAGTCCAGGGGAATCAATGTACAGCATAGTGACTATAGTTGATACTATACTATAGATTTGAAAACTGCTGAGAAAATAGAGCTTTAAAAGCTCTCATCACAAGAAAGAAAAATTGTAACTATTGTGGTGATGGATGGTAACTAGATTTATTGTGGTGATCATTTTGTCATATATATGATGTCCAATCATTATGTTGTCACCTGAAATTCATGTAAGGCTATAGGTCAAGTGTATATCAAAAAAGAAAAAAAAATCATTCAGCCATCTAACATGTAAAATCAACAATGTAACCCCCTAGTGGGACATGTACCATTAACACGATGACAAAATATTGCTAAAGGTTGTTGGATTCTAGCCTTTTTTTTTTTTTTTTCAGTAGTAGCAGAAATTCAGTGGTACAGGCACCTGGCTGCCTCAGTCAGTAGAGCATTTATTTGACTCTTGAACTCAAGAGTCATGAGTTCAAGCCCCACATTGGATAAAGAGATTACTAAAAATAAATAAAATAACTTTTTTCTGAAGTGTCCATTTCGAGGGGCACCTAGCTGGCTCAGTTGGTACAGCAGTGACTCTGGATCTCCAGGTTGTGAGTTCAAGACCCACATTGGGCATAGAATTCACAAAAAATAATTAAAGAAAAATTAGAAGTTTAAAAAAAAAAGAAAGAAAGAAATTTAGTGGTCCTAGGGGATTTTAAGGAAACCCAGCCAACCCAGTCCACAGCATAGTGACTCTGATGAAAGAGTAGCATCCACAACCCTTTAGCATCCACACTGCTGCCACCCCATCCCGAACCCTTGGCTGCTCCTTGTAGATCGCATAAAGTGCAAAGAGGGGTACTGGGGACACTGTCCTTGAGGAGGAAACTGAGGCACAGGGAAGAGAGCTGATGAGCAAAGATTGAACGTGGAAGTGATTGCAGGAAAGATCTTGAGCCTGAGACCTCTGACATAATATCTCGAGATACCTGTATTACCCTTGTGCCTTGCAAAAGCTTCCACACTGTGCCAAGGAGATAGCCCATGGTCTCCCTCCTCCTCTGGCTTCCTCCACACCTCTGGTCTGGAACAACACTTGAAGCATGAGAAGAGGCAATCTGGGCCAGGACGGAAGGTAGAACAGTGGGTTTGGACGACGATGACCAAGGTGCTACTGTTCTGAATGCTCTTTGCACCGAGAATATACAACCAACGCATGAGAGCTTCAGGGAAATAGACACAATTCAAATGCACCTGGACCATTTGGGCCCCCGTTCTCCCCTAACGGACACTGAAGCATCTAGAAACGCACCCACCAGCAAACCCAAATCCTACTCCACAAAGATTGAAGAATAATTTGAGACAGCTTCCACATCTTGGTCTCTTTCCTCAACTCCTCCCTTTTCTCCTCACCCTATCCCTCTCCAGCCATGCCCCTCTGGCATCCCGTTCTCGGGATCTTTCTCTCTCAGGGCATCCAGTATCGTTTCACCTGGAGAGCACGCCAGCCTCTGCAGATCTCCCCACCCACTGTGCTGTTCCACACACCAGCAGCCCAGCCCACCCTGCTGGTGATGGAGTCTTCCTCGTCTGAAGCCTGGAGGTGGGATCATAAACAATGAAACTTGAACCGTCTTTTTCTGTCCACCCGATTTTAGCTCAATATAAGCAATCATTTTCCAGAGCAAGAGGGAGAGAGTAAATAGCACAGGGCCCATAGCCTGCCTTTCAGTGAAGAGCCCCATCACTCTAGCTAAGGTGACGCCTCCCAATGGTGATCCTGTATTGGTTAGGGGTCAGGACCACTACACTGACAACTGCACGGGGGTGGGGGGGTGGTGTGTGTGTGTGTGTGTGTGTGTGTGTGTGTGTATGTGTGTGTAAGAGGAGAGAAGATGACTCAGTTGTGGGGTATTCGCTGTCCGGAGGGGCAACTCTGATTAGATGCTGATTAGAATAATGAATTAGTAACAGACATAATAATAAGGCACTACAAGTTGCTCATTCCATGTCTTGTTTATTATTCTCAACTGCCCTGCGAGGTTGCCATTCATATGAACCCCATTTATGTGGAGCAGGTTGCCCAGAAGAGAGTATTTTGTGTGGTTTCTCACATGAAAAACTTGATCCTACTTTTGGGGCAAGTGGTCCTTTGTCTTGGAAATCCCCATTTCAGAAATCCCTCTGGGTTACACATATACAAAGTATACAAAGTAAGTATACAAACTTACAAAGTAAGTTCATTCCTACCCACAGATTTTGGGAAAAGGGGCTGTTTTAGTGGAGAGGGTGCTTGGGAAAAGCTTGTGTTTAGAAGAGAGAAGCTGGTAAGTGGAGTGATAATGGATCTTCTCTCATATATTTTCTAAAAAATTGATTCTTTCTTTCTTTCTTTCTTTCTTTCTTTCTTTTTTAGCATTTTTAAATCTGTAAGAATCCACATAGTAGGCCAAGAAGCCTTCTGGGAGAAGAGGGTTTGGTGTTTACCTACTAATTACATGTATTAGAACACATCCAATGGACAAGGGTAGACACATATGAGGCCAGATTATGGGAAGAAAAAGAAGGATCTCCAAGAGGAAATTTATCAAGGGGGAGGAGTATGGATGAGCACCCTAAGCATGTGTTGTTGGAGCACAGTGCTGGTTCTGAGTCATGAGTAGATGCTGTAACTCACAACACTGCTCTCTGGGTACCAGGCCATGACTTAGGAAATATGGTTGCTCTGTGGTGAAATGGAAGAGCTGACATCTGATGGGCCATGGACCTGCAACCCAAGCCAATCAGAGAGGAGTATTCCTAGTCAAAGGTAACCCAGAGAAGGACTATCGTGCATTGTTCTGAGGGACCATTTCTGCTGACCACAGGGACAGTCCAGCTTCAGCATAGCGATAAGGTTCCCAGGTATCGTTTGATATAGGAAAAGACATTAGGGTTCAAAGCCAATGGACAAGAAAGAATTCAGGACATCCTTGATGCAAAAAGGTGGTTTTATTAAAGAACAGAGACAGTGTGTAAACCTGGCAATTCACAAACCTGTACCCCTGGGGCTAATAATGTATGCTAATAAAAATTTAAAAAAAAAAAGAAAGAAAGAACAGAGACAGGACCAGTGGACAGAAAGAGCTGCACTGGGGTCATGAGAAGTGGCCCATTATATGCTTTCAAGTTGGAAGGGGGTTAGGGTAGCCTAAGTCTGTAAGGAATTTTGGAAGCAAGGTTTCCAGGACCTTGAGGGGGGCTACTTATTGTTGGGAAAGTCATTTATTACTGTCTAATAAAACCCTAGTTATGAGACCCTTCAGATGCTTGGTCATACTTGGAGGATGATGGCCAACATGTATCTTAGGGGATAGAGATAAAGAAAATTTAAAAAGCAATTTTTTTTTAATTTATTTCTTTTCAGTGTAACAGAATTCATTGTTTATGCACCACACCCAGTGCTCCATGCAATCCGTGCCCTCCCCATACCCACCATCTGGCTCCCCCAACCTCCCACCCCCCTCGCCCCTTCAAAACCTTCAGATCGTTTTTCAGAGTCCATAGTCTCTCAGGGTTCACCTCCCCTTCCAATTTCCCTCAACTCCCTTCTCCTCTCCATCTCCCCATGTCCTCTGTGTTATTTCCAATGCCCCACAAATAAGTGAGACCATATGATAAATGACTCTCTCTGCTTGACTTATTTCACTCAGCCTAATCTCTTCCAGTCCCGTCCATGTTGCTACAAAAGTGGGGTATTCATCCTTTCTGATGGAGGCATAATACTCCATAGTGTATATGGACCACATCTTCCTTATCCATTTGTCCGTTGAAAGGCATCTTTCCAAAGCAATTTTTATATGTTAAAGTAGACTTACAGGATTCTAGAGATTGGGCTAAGATTACCTGTTGCCCTTAGCAAAATATTAGCTGAATTCCTAGAAGAAGGTCACTCTGCCTGTTTCAAAGACTTGTCAATGAGCTATAGGTGTAGGGAAATTTAGTAATTTCTCTTCTGCCTTTGTCTCCTGCATTCCCTCAGCGGAACCCCAGTGGGGATTCTTGGGCATCTCATGAAAGGCCCCTGAAGACAAGGGGTGGACAGGGGAAGAGACGGCACTGCCTGCTCATCTGAGCAGGACTGCAGGTAGGAGGACTGTTAGCAAAGGGAACCATGTTGTATTTCTATGAGCTGTTGAGGTCCAGCGATTTTCAGTTTATGAGCATATGAGCCAGCTGAGGCTTAGAGAGGCTTAATAAGAGGATCTCAGCAGTTCTTAACCCTCACAACTCACAGAACCACCCAGGGAGCTTCTCAGACAAACTGATGCTGTGTTTGAAACCTAGTCCAACAGAACCAGTCCTCTGGAGTGGAGCCAAGGAATTGACAATTTTTGAAAAGCTCCCTAGGTGAATCTAATGTGTGGCCAGATTGTAAAGTACAGGACTAACTCAAGAGAGAGGGGTAGATGAGAGAGAGAGAGAGGCAGATGCTGCCATTTTATGGATTAGGAAGCTGGGCGCTCGAAATTCAAAGGAGCAGCCCCAGTTCATTCTGTCAGTAGCAAAGTCCTAGGTCACATCAAGGTCAGTCTGATTGCTGCCCCACATGGACTGTATTCTATCATGTTGCTTTCACAACTGGAGAATGAGAAAAAAGAAACCAGGACAGACAGAACAGAAACACCCTCCAAGACTTCAGCTTCCTACCTGTTAAAAATATCCTTGCAGGAAGTAAAAGGATTTTACAATACTCCTGCATAGCAAGGAAAAGCCACTCAGGTCAGATCAACATATTTCAAGAAAGGCTTCTTTCTTCCCACTTCTTTGTAGCTGGAAATGTCAAGCTCAAAGCACTGAAGGTATGGAGGCTGCATGAAAGGGAGAAAGAACACGGCTGGTGTGGCTTGGACTCCGAGGGAATCGCAGGCGTGCCTGGGCTCCCAGCCACAAAGAGCTCAGACAGAGACCGCCACCTTGTGGGAGAAATAGTGCAAGACAGGCTGGTCCCAGAGCCTCAGACCAGGGCCTCTGGGCACTAGCACTTTCCTCAGAGTGTCTGTGAATACGCAGTGAATTTCAATTAGAGCTTCCCTTAGAATTTGAATCAGAGCTATCATTTATTGAAAGCTCACAATGCACCGTGTTCTAAGCAAGGCCGTTCAAGGGGGCCCTTCACCAGCCACCCCCACCAACACAAAACAAACACACAAACCATGGGGTTGGCGGTATTCTCTTCATGACAGCAATGAGGAGACATGCCTAGAGATGTGTCTCTAGCTCAAGTTACAGAACAAGTAGTGATGAGCCGGGATTCAACCTTGGGCTCAGGATGGAGGGTGGGGGCTGATAGTGACCCTCATTTGCTATTAGGAATACAGGGTCCATCTGACTCCAGAACTCTTGGCAGAGTATGTGATGGGGCAAAATGCAGGCAGGAAAAATGAATGCCAGCCAAAAACCTGTCCTGGCAACTGTCCCACTCGCTGTCTTTTTATGCCCTCTCCTTGGTGTGTAACTGGGCAGAAAACAAGGGTGAACCTGAGGGGCACTTGAGTAATGTACTGGTAAGTATTTAAAAACTGGCTTTGTTGGGGGGAACCCTCATTCGTGGCATTTTTCAATGTCTGTGGTATAAATATTCTCACTGTGGCCAATTTCAAGCTACCAACTTGGCATCAACTACTTCACAAATTTCCTAATAATTTAACACAAGCTTGTTGTCTGAAGTGGCTCCAATATACCTATGGAACCGATTTGGTCGAAGAAAATAATACTGGGCAGTTAGAAGTAGGGACCACCCCATCCCCCGGTCGGTCCAAATAACCCAGAGTGTTTTAGCACCCTTCAGTGATCTCATTCAGGTTTCTTCTCACAAGGGCTAATGTGTAATTTACTTCATTTTGGCAGACCCACACAACCGGGTTTTGCGACTGGCATTGTGCACAGAACACTAATGAATGAAAGCTCTGGGGTGCCCGGGTGGTTCAGTGGGTTAAAGCCTCTGCCTTCGGCTCCGGTCATGATCCCAGGGTCCTGGAATCGAGCTCCGCATCGGGCTCTCTGCTCAGCGGGGAGCCTGTTTCCCCCTTCTCTCTCTCTGCCTGCCTCTCTGCCTACTTGTGATGTCTGTCAAATAAATAAATAAAATCTTTAAAAAAAAAAAATGTCTTCCAAAAAAAAAAGAAAAACAAAAGAAAGCTCTGGGTTCCACAGGCTGAAAATCCAAGTGAGTGACATTCCAGACCAGAGGAATAGGTTTCATGAATCAAACCGGAGAAAAGATCCATCCAAGTCAAGACTGGGTTCAATGGATGAAGGAACAAATTAGAACCCTTAAAAATGAAAAAGCAGAGTGAGAGTGGAGATGAACTACATATGTATGTATGTATGTATGTATATACTCTCTCTATATGACTCTCCCACTAGGGGAGAGGAGGTCACAATGAATATTCGTCTTTGAACATCAATATAAACCTAAACAGATAATAACGGGATTTCTATAAAAGAAAAAGGAGTAAGGGGCACCTGGTGGCTTAGTCAGTTGAGCAAGCAACTCTTGGTTTCAGCTCAGGCCATGATCCTGGGGTCATGAGATCAAGCCCCACATGGGACTCCTACACTCTGTGCAGAGTCTGCTTGAGATTCTTTCTCCCTCTCCCTTTGCCCCTCCCCCTGCTCATCCTCTCTCACTCTTTCTCTCTCTCTAAAGTAAATAAAATCTTTAGAAAGAAAAAGGAAGGAAGAAAGAGAGGAAGGAAGGAAGGAGGAAGAGGGCAGAAGGGAGGGAGACAGACGGACTATGGTAACCGGGAATCGTGCTTTCCTTTGGATTCAGATTCACTTTGCTCCTTCTTAGAACACTGGGTTAAGTTTGGTCTTCCTGGGAGGAAACAGTGGAATGCCTACCTGCACAGGCTTTAGGGGGATAGCCTGTGACACTGATCAAGTCACATGATATTTATAAACCTCAGATTCCTTGTCTGTAGAATGGTGGTATTGATGATACCTTCAAACCCACTTCTTAGGTAAATCAAGTGTGAACATTTATCCACATTTTATTTCAAATTGTTGGCAAGGGAAAATACTTCAAGAACACTAGTTCAAAGGTTTTCTTTGTGGAGGAAAACAAATGTGATTTAATAAACATTACTTGACTGGAGGTTTAAAAGATGAATGTGTGGTTTACAGATTATTAGAATAGCATCAGGCTTAAAAGAGCATTGTACCTTTGAATATCTGGTTAAAAGTTATTGCATGTATCTAAAGAACAAGAGTTAGCAGAATGGAGTCAATCTAACTTCCCAGAAGGACTCTAAATCACATTAAACTCCATCAGAAAAAAACACCAGCACTTTATCAGGAAGGCTGGAGCCTTCCCAAAGGGGCTAAAAATCACATCAGCCCACAAAGTTCTGCCCCAGATCAGATTTGGAGTGATTTCCTTTCGTGGTAACCATCACACTGGGCTGGTGTGAGGATTAAATGAAGTGCTAACAGCAGTTAACTTCTACTAAATGTGTGTCCTGTGCCAGGACCAGTGGTGAGCACTTGACTTCCATTAAAAAATCATGTCATTCACCAGTTTAAAATTCTCCAGGGGCTTTTCCTTGCACTTAAGAGAAAACACATCTCCTATCCTTGATATCAAAGCCCTACATGGTCTGATTCCATCTGCTATCCCTTTACCCCTTGCCCAATATCCTCCAGCTGCAAACCTTGTTTCTGCTCCTCAAACACAATAAAGCTGAATCCTGCCCCAGGACCTTCACACTAGCTGCTCTCCCTGCCAGGGCTGCTTCTCTTCCTTTTCTCATGGCTGGCTTCCCTAGGACCTTCAGATTCGAGAAAGACCATCCCTAACCTGAAAGCTGCTAGTCCCTCACCCTCGAGCATATGGCTCTACTTAATCTTCTGTAGGGCACTTATCTCTGTCTGAAATGTTATTTTTGCATTTATTTGATGACCAGCTAATTCCACTGGGACAGAAGCACCGTTAGGACAAAGGTTTATCTGTCTGGCTTACCTGCACTCCCTCCGACATCTAGAACATTTCCTGAGAGGGCACTTGGGTGGCTCAGTCAGTTAAGCTTCTGCCTTTGGCTCAGGCCATGATTGCAGGGTCCTGGGATGGAGTCCTATATTGGGCTCTCTGCCCAGCAGGGAGTCTACTTCTCCCACTCACTCTCCCTTTGTGCTATCCTTCTCTCTCTCTCAAATCAATAAATAAGATCTTTAAAAAAAAAAAAAAAAAAAGGAGCATTTCTTGACCTGTAGTAGTAGCCCAAAACATATTTGTGGAATGAATGAATGATATCAATCATATCTTCTCCTAAACCATATGGTTGCTCTATTATTCTTTGCATTAAACAAATAAGAAAACAGCACAGAGAGATGTGGAACAATTTTCCCAGTCAGACTGCTAGAACCAGCAAAGCTAAAAATGCAAACCCAGCTGTTGCTCCAAAGCCCCCAGGCTCTACCCCTTCATAGTCATGCCTGTAAAAACAAGCTTCTTCACTCATATAATCTATTTTATATATTACACATTTAGTCTAGAAAATTGGTATAAATCTGACCTTGCTTTAGACTTTAATCTGTTCTTCTGCATTCATTAGTCAAAGAGCTATGTACTGTTTTATGTTAATCAAAATCAAGAAACAAGCTCACTTCAGGGGTGAACATGCCCATATTTGTATGACTATACTTTTCCTATGTCTAACCTTGAAAATTAAGCTTACTAACTTACTTACTCATGCCTTCCACACCCCCTGCCCACCCACTGACTATCATTTCTTTTAAAACCAGGTTCAAGGCTGCCTTCCTACAGACTGCTTGCTTCACTTCTGAACTCAGCTTACCCCAGCACCCTTCCATATATGTACATGTTCATTTTTTGCCCATGTTGTCCTCATTTTTTACATGATCTGACTGCATTTATTTTACTTCAAATATATATTATAATTTAAATTGAAGTTTAAAAAGTAGTTATTGTTTGTACCTGCCAAGCATGTTTTGTCTTTACAGTGAGCACTCTGGCTCCTTGGGAAAGGGGTCCATGCCCACGGGGCTTCCTGTATTAGGCAAATGTACATGAGACCAACAAGATAGTGGAGAACATCTCTTCACTTGCCTATTAACAGAAAATTGAATATATAAATAAAAATGCACTTTCTTCTCTCTTCCTTCCTTGTTGAAATGTCTAGATTTGGGGAACAACACAGATATTTTCTTTATTGCAAAACTCACTGTTTAACCACGACTGTAACTTGTTCAACATATTTACCACATCAAAGTATGTATTTCTGATCACCTAAAATAGTGGAAATTCAAGTTTACATTCAAGCTAAAAGAATCTTGAAAGCTAGTCAGGCTTTTTATTTTCTTCTTTGAGAAATGTGGTTGGGGAGGCACAGAGGGAGAGGGAGACAATCTTAAGCAGACTGCATGCCCAGCACAGAGCCCAATATAGGGCTGGATCCCATGACCCTGAGATCAAGACCTGAGCTGCAATCAAGTCAGCGACACTCAACCAACTGAGCCACCAAGGTGCTCCAGCTACTCAGGCTTTTATTATCTTTTTTTTTAAATGGTTACCTGAATCTCACCTGTTAATTATGATCTCACTCTTTTGCACAGAGTGTGCAAAACATTTGAATAATTTCCTAACTTAAATCCAGAGAAGCACAACCATTGCTTTAGTATTCATTGCCAAAAATAATTACTGATGACTATTTTATTGTTTTCTTTGAAGTGAGCATTTGTCTTGTCTTTCTCTAACTAACTTTGATATATCTTGAGGCATATGGTTCAACTCCATGGAAATCATTATCTAGGTACATCTGGGTGGCTCAAATAGTTAAGCATCTGCCTTTGGCTCAAGTCATGATCCCAGGGTCCTAGGATCCAGTTCTGCTTCTCCCTCTGCCTGCCATTCCCCCTGCATGTGTGCATCTTCTCCTGCTCTCTCTAATAAATAAATTAATAAAATCTTAAAAAAAGAAAGAAAGAAAGAAATCCTTCTCAAGTCAAATCTTTGTAGTGAGAAAGTTCCTGCATTTTAAGAGTTGTCCCCACCCAACCCATGGCCTCTCTGAATAACTGAGGCACTAATATGGAAAGAACAATTCATCTGCCTTGAAAAATATCACATTTGTATTGACACTGTGATGCACATCCGTATCGATTAGGAGTAAGTGTTGAGGTCAAGGTGGTTTACAAAGGGGTAAACAGTGATGAACACTGGTGTTCATTAGGCTCCTGCACACCTGACACCACTTTTCAGCATCCCTTCTCATCTGTGGGAACATCTATGGGAGTTCCCTCCCATAAACATAACACACACATTCCATATTAAACAATAGGACTTTCATCAGTTAGGATGATTTCTGCAATTTGTCTCACATAATCAAAGATAACTAGGACAAGTAACTGGGTAGCAGAACTATGGGGAATGCAGGCAGAGCCTTCACCGCCGATCTCTCATCTGTGCTTCACTCGGCGGGTTCACAGTTTTTGGTTTTTTTTTTCCCCCTCTCACAGACTGACTCTGTCCGTGTGGAACAGGACCTGGTGGTTGACTACTCCAGACGTGTGTTTACATCATGGCCACCAGAGAGGGACACCAGTTACCTTCAAATGTCACAAATTCTAATTTGTGCAGCTCAGATCAACGGCTTAACCCTAGATTGTTAACGGTTGTCTATAAACCTCTTTATTTTCCTCATTGTCTATAAAAAACATGAGTCAGCAGTGTAATCAGTGCCAATTGAATTTAAAGCCAATAAAACTGGCCAATAAAATTGGATATAACCTGAGATAGCCTAGCTGATCACCCACACTGCTCCCTATGGCAATGGCTCAATTGGTTCACTATAGTGTGGGGCGACCCTTCAGTCTTGCAAGGCCAGAAGGTGAATATCAGGTCACGAAGAATGGATGTGAATCCCGGTAGTTTGACAATTAACCAAACTCTTAGAGCTTTGTACATTAAAATAACTCCGGGGACTGGAATTAGACTAAAAAATTAAAATCATTCATGGGGAGAGGTACTTCCACCCAGTGCAGAGATTACTTTGAATCTCTCCAGGTGTTGACAGCATCTTTTCTTCCTATAGTAAACTATCCCCCCCTTTTATTTTTAAGATTTTATTTCTTTATTTGACAGAGAGATAGCGCAAGAAGGGGTAGCAGCAGGCAGCGGGAAAGGGGGAAGCAGGCTCCCTGCTGAGCAGAGCCCAATGTGGGACTCAATCTCAGGACTCAGGAATCATGACTTGATTCCATGATTTGATTCCAAGGCAGACACTCAACCAACCGAGCCACCCAGGCACCACCACCCCCACTTCTAGTAAAATCCAAATGTGAAGCCAAATATGCCCCAAATGATCACAGAGTCACAAGAGGAACAATTAAGATCATCTAATTAAACTTAATGGCTTCCACCTAATAGCTGAAGGGGTTCAGAACAAGTGTTTCCAAAATATGCCACTTTGTCATGAGGATTATTTTGAACTAAAGGTAGTCAAGACCCAGCAGATTCAGGAAAAGCTCTTTACCTCCTCCTCAGCTGCCTAAGCTTACACAGGAAAGGGAGCCTGTAACACGAAGAGAACTATTACCAGTTTTTTTGAAAAAGTTCAGCTTTTTATTGGACATGTTACGAAAGAGGTTTAGTCAAAAAGACCGAAGTCCCTGTCATCATCAGACTCCTCAGATTCTTCTTTCCTTACTTCCATTTCTTCTCCTCAGATGGGACAGCAGGGTTGAAAGGGGCAGGAGCTCCTGCTAGGGCAGTGCCAGCTGATGGGGCAGGTCTACTAGTGCCTACACTGCAGCTGTGCTGACATTGGCCAACGTCACTGCAAACAAGCCTGGCCAGAAAGCTTTAACATTTACACCTGCTGCTTTACAGCGGGCATTGATCTTATCTTCTGTGACTGTCAACTCATCATCCAGCAGAGTGGATGCAAGTGAGCTCCAGGGGGAGGCCAGACTGCAGGTAACTGCTGGATGGGCTCTGCCAGGCACCATGCTAGTCACTGATGAAGGAGGACCTCACTCCAACATGGCCTCACCTTCCTTTGAATAGCTGAGCACCTTAGTGGCGCTGAAGAAAGGGGTTAGAAATCCCTTCTTTCCTAAGAAAGGTACCTGCAGAGCAGGGCAAGCTTTGTTTTCCAAACATCTCTCGCCTTTCCATGAATAGCCTTCCTTCCCTTCATATCCCCAGACCTCTACCGCTTTCCTCAGCTGTTACCTGGCTGCCCTTCGGGTCTCATATGTTCATAGGGTTCCTGTATGTACAGAATGATATTTGTTTTTCTCCTGTTAAATCTCATATCCATTTAGTTGTTTGACCAGCCAAATAACCTAGCAGGGAAGAAGGGATAATTCTTCTGCCCCTACATACCAAACATATTCTCTCCATAGACAATGCCAATTCTAGACACTTTGGATCCCTTCCTTTCACAGATGCCTGTCAACCATCTCCCCTCTGAAAATATTCCTTACTCTAAGATCAAATAGTCTTATTACTTAAGTATGCAATTTCTTGCTTAAAATCACTGTTTTCTCCTCCTCAAAATTTCTACCTAGAATTTCTACCTAGATTCCACCTAGACCTGAATTGGATTTAAGGTATTCAGATAATATCACATAATTTCCACAGATCTTCCTTTCATTTCCACTCTCCCTAATTTCCTTCCAGGAGGTGTGACTTTTAGTTTTCAGGGCACCATCTATCATCTAGAATATTCAAGAAACATATATATATACTAAAGCTATTTTTAAGATAAAAACAATTGGGTGCCTGGGTGGCTCATATCATGATCCCAGGAGTCCTGGGATCGAGTCCCACATCATAGTCCCACATTAGGCTCCCTGCTTAGCAGGGAATCTGCTTCTCCCTCTGCCCCTCCACCCTGCATCCTCCCTCTCTCTCTCTCTCTCTCTTTCTTGCAAAAATAAATAAAGACAACCATCATGAAGACTAATTCTTATTACTGTAAAGCTCTTTTCCATCTTTATAAGCACATATAGAATATCTTTTATTTAAGCCATCTGCTATGTCACCCCAGTTGTCAAAATAGCCAGCAACTCAGTAACATTAATAGATACTGGCTCCTTAACTGCATAATAAATCTTAGTTTTGTTAATCTGATCACTATCATTACCAGTTTAAATCTTAAAAGCTGAGTAATATGAAAAAAGTGAAGTCATCTGCGTTAAAGGAGTATCTTCTTATGAAAAAAAAAAAAAGTGTTCACACCAGAAAGCATGGAACAAAAATATGATAAAAATACTCATTTAAGGGAAAGATAAATGGCCATCAGAGTTCCCCAAACACAGATGAAAAATTCATATTCTAAAATTCTATCTTGGTATACCCACCATCTCCTTCCCCCAAGGCTAAGAGCAATTTTTTCACAAAGTAGCAAATCTGCATGTATCTTAATGGACAGTTTAATGTTAACTGATGGGCTACATCACAGAATATTTCTTACAAAAATGAAATAAACATCCCATAATAAATTAGCATCTATTATGCATATAGTATATACCCAGTACCATACTAAAGACCTGGTTTTCTACCTTGATTATATTCTCATTTATGGCACACTTTGACCTTTTACTTTATACCCTGACCTCTGCTCAACATGCAGAGCTTCCCCCTTTCTCTCTGTCCAAATTCCACCCATTCTGTGTGGCAGGGAGGCAGAGGAGAAAATCCCAGATGCCAGGCTTGATCTCACAACCCTGATATCATGACCTGAGCCGAAATCAAGAACCAGAGGCCAAGAGGCTCTTGGTGGCTCAGTTGGTTAAACGTTTGCCTTTGGCTTAAGTCATGACCCCAGATTCCTGGAATTGAGCCCCAGGTCACATTCCCTGCTCAGAGGGGAGTCTGCAGTTCCCCTAGCTTGTGTGTGTTCTCTCTCATGAATAAGTATCTTTACAAAAGAGAGATGCTCAACAACTGAGCCACAGAGGCATCCCACAACTCCAACCATTCTTAATGATTTACTTCATCTGAGATGCATTATTACAAACCACCGTCATTTATATGACTTGGCTACCCTGTGAATTAAGCATTATTTCCTCTGTTCAGAAAAGTAACTTGTTATCTAGTGAATGGCACTTCTTCAATACAGACTTCCCAACTGAAAGGTCTCACAACCACACCTTTTGCTGCCTCCTTCCAGCCCAGGGATTGGCAAACTTTTCCTATAGATTGCCATATGGTAACTCGTCTTACCTTTGCCAACCAGTCTCCATCTCAACTGTAGCCTTGCAGCCAAAGAAGCCAGACAATTGAAACCAAGCAAACCCAACAGGTGTGGCTATGTTCCAATTAATATTTATAAAGACAGGTAAACAGGATTAGGTCCGTGGTTTGTCTAGTCTGATGTTTCTCAGATGGTGATCCCTCAGCGTTTGCTGAAAAGTGAAGCTCGGGTCATGACCCAGATCTACTAGATTAGACTCTGGGCATGGGGCTGGCACTGTGTGTTGACCAGCCCTCCAGATTTGTGAGGCATGCTAAAGTTTGAGAGCCACTGCTAATGTTCCTGATTACCCCCACAGAACTCTCCTACCGCATAAAGTATGAATAACTAAGGTGACAGATATGTCCCACTTCACCAGAAAGTGTCCATTCCCTGCCTCCCACCCCTCCTGACTTCTCTCCTCCTCTGGATTTCCTACCCCAATATTCCAGGGGCTTATGTTGCCCAATCCTGGTTCTCTGCAACCATTCCCATGATCTTCCCAGTTCCATCATCCATTCTACCAGCTAGGTCTCAGCTGCCTTCTTGAATTCTGCAGCTCTTCCAGCCCCCATTTCCAAAGCACCCCTACTCTTGAGCACTCCTAGAATCGCAAGGAATGAGGTTTCCAGTGTCTGCCAAATGTTGCCCAGGAACCACCCATCCCCCTCTCTAGCTTATCATCCCCCTGCACCGCCCCATCTCCATATTCTGACCCCAGAGCAAGAAGGCAATTCTTTCAAGCTCCTTCAAGACAAAAAGCAATCCCTCTTCCAGATTCACATTTGATAACGCTCTGCCCAACTATTACCTCCACCTGTACTGGTGATTTTATACTGCAGCAGAAATAGAGAGATAGCTGTGAGCTTGGAGTTTGCTATGGAAAGGCAAATAATACTTGTCCTCTCCCATACAACCTTACAAAAACTGTCACAAGAACTTAATGGGAGTTTGAACCCCACCTAAAAACGTGTTCTATTCTCACTGAAAACATGAACTTTCGAGGTTTCAACTGGGATCAGTGTTGATGGAGAGTCATTTAGGAAATGATATTGGTCAGTCTTTTGATTATGAAAGGCAAGGCCTAGGGCCTGATTTGGAGTGGAGAAGCCCGGGGAGGGGAGGGAAAGGAACCAATCCCGCCCAATAAGCCAATGGGCTTCGTTGGGGGTTAGGAGATAGCCATAAACCACTGACCTTCACTGGATTAACCCTCAGAGACAGAGTTTAGAGGATGGGGTAGAGGTGAGCGGTCAGGCAGGCTGGTCTGTAAAGAGGGGGAAATCACAGGGCCCTGTAAGGGCCTACTTAGCCAGAGCGATTCCATCCAGTTAAACAGTGATTTTGTTGTTTATACAGTAGAACTTAAACTGTCCCTGCCCCCCCCCCGCCCCGGGGACTTACTTAAAAACAAGTCCTAGAAACCAGTCCCAGGTAACAAAGCCCAAATACAAGGATGGGTCAGGCCAAGTGGAGGTATCCAATCAGTGGGGACCCATACTGTCTCCCTAGCAACCAAGGAGTATGGGCCCTGCCCTTTGGGCACCTTTTGGACACCAATTCTGACTAAGGTGATAGGCTAGTTCAAATATCTACTACAGGGTAAATTGTAATTCAATTGGTCACTTATGTGTGACCTAGCATGACTGTGTAGCTTTCTCTGTGTGTTACAATCTCATTGGCCACCTGTGTGTGGCCAGGCCCAATCACAGAGCCTTTACCCTTAAAAGCTAGTCTGTAAGGCAGAGAGAGGTCATCTCTTTGTAAGAGATGGCCCCGACCGGTCAGTTTGACAGTCAGTTTGATTCTCAATGCTTGGCGTGAAATAAAGCTTTGCTTCACCCTTCGCTTTGTATCAGTCTCACTCCTTTGATTATGGACCCAACAGCCCAGACACCTGGCAGGAGTATGGTGTCCAAGGATATAAATGGCGACCAATGAGTTGCTGCCATAATAAATAACATACACTTAACAATATATTATATCATTCCCCGCATTCCCAAAGTACTCATAAAATTTGTTAACCATCATCTTAGCATCAGACTTAGGGAACAAAATCGCAATCATGTTCTTTGAGAAAAGCAATTGATCCTTATCAGAATGTTCCAAATTCCGACACAGTGGGGTAGGGGAACAATGGCATTTTTTTTTAAGACCTCACATCACTATTGTCAAAAATTATATAGACAATTATATTGTCACAAGAGATATCAAAGCAAAGAGGTCATGGTAAGAAATGATGACTGCTTAAAACAGATTAAAAAAAAAAAAAAGATTTAAATATATGCCATTTCCCCTCCAGGTATTCACAATACTCATCTCTAGGACCTGTCTTCAAGAGTAAAGAAAAGTACCTTTGAAGAGTCAAAGCAGTGAGGATTATCGACCCTCATTCTTTCAATGTAACTAGTTGACAAGGCTGCAAAATTTTCAAGTTACACTGTATCTAGTATGTGTATACCCAGTGTAACTTGAACCCATGGATACAAACAGTTATTTCTTTTAGATTCAATGTGTATTTTTGAGTAAAACAGTTATTTCTTTTAGATTCAATGTGTATTATTGAGTAAAACAGTTAACACACATTTTATAAAATTGATTGTGAATCATCTATTTAGATTATAATCAGTTCTCACCTTATTACATTTTAGAAAATATTTAGGATTTTCTATAGGTTACTCACAAAACAAAAACAAAAAATATTAAGATTTTATTTATTTATTTGAGAGAGAGAGAGCACACACAAGTAGGGTGGAGGGGCAGAAGGAGAGGGAGAAGCCACTACCCACTGAACCAATTTATTTTTGCCAGCAAATGCCTTATTGTCTCATTATATTTTTAAAACCTAGATCACTATGCCTAATTAAATTTATGGAATTTTGCTGAATGTTTATGGGTGATTCTTAGTTATTCCCCAAAAGCTGAATAAATTTGATACATGCACATAAATATACCAAACAAATGCCACGTCTTTTATCATACTATACACGTAGTAAATAACACATATTTAGCACCATATTGTATTGCATTGTTGATAATTAAGGGAAACATCATATTTGCATCTTATTTTCTCTAATTTTAAAAATGGATAAAACAATTATGTCTTACACTATTTTAATTTTCATTGCTTCTAGTAATCTTTTAAGATTCATTCCATGACTTTTTCTCTCTGCAGTCTTCATTATGATCCTCAAAAAGCATGACACTTTATTTGAACTGAAACAATGAAGCCAAACTGTTTCTCACAGAAAGTGAATCCGATTTGGCTAGTTTTATGTTGAAAACAGGCTCTGTTAACAATGGCCACAGTCGCCAAACTGTGGAAAGAACCAAGATGCCCTTCAACAGACAAATGGATAAGGAAGATGTGGTCCATATACACTATGGAGTATTATGCCTCCATCAGAAAGGACGAATACCCAACTTTTGTATCAACATGGACAGGACTGGAAGAGATTATGCTGAGTGAAATAAGTCAAGCAGAGAGAGTCAATTATCATATGGTTTCACTTATTTGTGGAGCGTAACAAAAAGCATGGAGGACATGGGGAGTTAGAGAGGAGAAGGGAGTTGGGGGAAATTGGAAGGGGAGGTGAACCATGAGAGACTATGGACTCTGAAAAACAATCTGAGGGTTTTGAAGGGGCGGGGGGTGAGAGGTCGGGGTACCAGGTGGTGGGTATAATAGAGGGCACGGATTGCATGGAGCACTGGGTGTGGTGCAAAAATAACGAATACTGTTATGCTGAAAATAAAAAATAAATTTAATAAAAGGAAAGAAAGAAAACAGGCTCTGTTAATTAGGGTACATGACACACTTTCCATGGTTGACAAAGTTTCAACCTGAATGAGCTGTATCATTAGCAGAAAAGTTTTGACCCAAACAAAACTGAAGTATAGGATAACAAAACAAAATTTAAAAAAGCACTTTAACTGAAACAATTTATGAAAATTAACAATGTCTAGATTTTCCCCAAACTTTGGAATATATCAGGTTAAACAATGTACATCTCATTGGAAAAAAAAAAGTCTCATTTATAGTCATTTGATATTTTAATAAAGTCTATTTGGTTTATTTCCCAGAAACTGAAAAAGTGAACAAGGACTAGATAAACAAATCCTTTGGCAAGTCAGGTGGTTTTCAATTCTTTTGCTTTGAAGGAAGGTTGAACAGTGAATTCGTAAGTCATCAAATCTAATTTTTTGATACCAAGAATTGAACGGCATTGCTCCAATAAAAGTCCATTCCCGGATATAGTGCCTGTTTATACGAATACGGTTTTTCAGGGCATACAGATGTAAAAATTAGAAATAAGAATAAAAGCTAAAAAAAAAAAAGAAAAAAACAGAAGTGATGCTCAGCTTTCCAGAAACGAGACATATTCAACCATACACATATGAATTTGTAAAATATCCACTTCGCCAAGAAAATATTTTCCAATAAACTTTACATTCCATTAAATAATTAGGAAAAATACTTATTCTATTTTGACCACCTACAACAGTAATTAAAAACAAAAAAACAACAAAGAAAAAAAACCTCAGTCCAGAATCACCCGATTTGCCTGCTGTCTGTATAATCTTGGCATTTTACTTAATGTCTCAGTTTCCTGATTTTGCAGTACCTGAGGACAGTACCTACTAAGACGTAGCTCAGTGTTGTTCTAAAGACTGAACGAATTAATGCGTATAGGAAGCGCTTAGCCCCATGCCGGGCACAAAGTGCGAGCTTTATAAGCGTTACCTGTTACTCCTAGTAAAATAATCCATAGCAAACCCTCAAAACTAAAAGCTTGTGCGTTTGTCTTCACCGTTAGGAAGATGCTGGAGGGATGGACCAGAGGCACCCTCGGAGAATTAGAGGGGGATGTCCCCGGGAAAACAGGACGTAGAGAGGGGAAGAGAGACAGGAGGTCCCTGGAGCTCCCAGCTTGGAAGAGAACGGGAGCCGGTCCCAGGCTGAGAGCGAGCGCAGACGGGTAGGAGAGTTGAGCAGTTCCACCTACGGTTCGCATCATGCCTGCGGATCGCGACTGCTCCGTGAAACAGGAGCAAGAGCGTCAGGCCTAAATGCCACCGGGAACCCGGCCAGCTCCGCACCGGCGCCCCCTCGGCCCCCGGCCCGGGGAGTCGCTAGGCTCACGCGCCAGACCACCCCCGACTCCGATACTGACCTTTGGCCCAGACGCCGCGGCTGGCTCGGCTTTGTCGCCGCCACTTCCGCCGCAGCCCGGCCTCGCGAGGGCGCCCGCGGGCAGCCGGAACTGGCCCCTCGCGGCCCCCGTCGCCGCACCTTCCTTGTTATTGTCACCGCCTTTACCCCCACTCTTCCCCTGGTTCCCTTTCACTTCCGGGGTTGCTCTGGATCCGCTGGTTCCGTAACAACATCCCGTTGGCTTCCCTCAGGCGGCGGGACCGGTGCAGCCGCCGCCTACCAGGAGCGCCCGCCCGCCCGGGCCTGCGCCTTCCCTGGCCCAGGCCTCCATGGCTACCAACCCGCAGCCGCAGCCGCCTCCTCCGGCGCCGCCGCCTCCCCCGCCGCAGCCGCAGCCGCCGCCACCGCCGCCGGGCCCCGGGGTTGGCCCGGGTGCCCCGGGCGGCGCGGGGGCCGGTGCAGGTGCCGGAGACCCGCAGCTCGTGGCCATGATCGTGAACCACCTCAAGAGCCAAGGGCTCTTCGACCAGTTCCGCAGGGACTGCCTGGCCGACGTGGACACCAAGGTTCGGGGCGCGCGGGGACGGCGGGGGAAGGGGAGGACTCCAAGGGCCGTCTTCTCCGCCACTCACTCTCATTCGTTCATAGGCAGGCTGCGCTTTGACTTCTTCAGCTGGGGCTCCTCCTGAGCCCTCCCCAGGTTCACTGTGCCACTGCTTCCTCTTTGAGAGGCTGCCAAGCACCAGGCACTGTGCAGGTCTCGGTGCGTTCATTCATTCGCCGATCCTTTCGTTCGTTTAACCGACTAGTGTTAATAAGCTACTACGTGCAGGCACTGCTTAAGCGCGTGGAATATAGTGGTGACCAACACTAAGTCATTGTTCTCAAGGAGACTCGTCTGAAACACTAACGCTAATCGGGCTTTCATCTCGGATTTCCCCCCCACCCCCCTGCGCCTCACTTTGTATCCAAGTTATTTTTACCTCCTCTTTTGAAGATTTCTGGGCGGTAAGAGTCTTGTCTTTGTCCTTTGGGAAAATGTTTAAGTGATAATGAATCAACTTAACTTGCAGTGTGCCTTGCTGTACACTGTGGGGATGCAAAGGTAAGGAGGCAGACCTAGATGGCTGGAAGGTGGCTTAGGGAGATCGGGACTCTTGTTTCTACCAATGACTACCTGATTAAGGTAGTTTAGGTCAGGTCACTTCTCTGAAGTGGCAAGGGGTTGGGGATACGGTGAAGGGTTGGAGGAGAGGTGACAGCAGGTACTGAAGGGGAAAAAAGACAGGAAAGAAGAGTGAGTTCTGGAGAATAGGAAGAGGGGAAGATGGTCAGCAAAGTGCTTCCATGTATAGAAAGAGTTAGGGGCTAGAAGGGGAAGGATTTTGTACCAAATGTCAGAGTGAAAGGGGTGGTAGCAGGAATGGGTACACTGAGCTGGTTCTGCGAAAAATGAGCAGAGAACACCAGGACAGAGCAGTCAGTGAGACAGATGGAAAAGGGAGTCTGGAATTCTGGAAACTCTTGAAAGAAACAATTAGAAAATTGGGGATTTGGTCTTATATTTGGTTGGGTCCATGAGACTGTAGTTTTGATGGAATGAGGGTTTTCTCAGCAAATAAAGCTTTTTTGAGGAACCTCGTTTCTTTGAGAAAGGGGTGTTTGCAGCTTTCATAGATGCTTCCTTGTGACTTGGAGTTCACCTGGATTTGATGAGAACAGCACACAAATTTGCTGTCTCCTCTGGGAAAACCCTTCGGACAGTCTGGGGGTATCTTCTCTTATAAGGGCTCTGATCCACCTTATAGACCAGGAGTAGAATTCAGAATTGGGGTCTTTACATCACAGAGAATTAAGTATACTTGTGGATGTTTTTCTGTGTAGGAAGTATATAGTTTTCTTACTTTGTTATAGGGAATATGCACAGCCATCATTTTGAAAAAAATCCCTTTTGCTCCTCCCCCCCCCCCAATGGGAGATTAGACAAGTCCAGGTAGATGTTACCTAAATAAAGCTGGTTATTTGTATCCATCAAGTAGAGATCTCAGTTTGCTATTCCGAAACTTAAGGATCTGTATGTTATCCTTGTGTACCCACATTGGAAATTTAAATATGTTGAAAGGGGTGCTACATTATCTAAGACTCAACTTTTTTTTTTTTTTAAGATTTTATTTATTTATTTGACAGAGGGAGAGAGATCAGAAGTAGGCAGAGAGGGAGAAGCAGGCTCCCTGCTGAGCAGAGATCCCAGTGTGGGCCTTGAGATCATGACCTGAGCTGAAGGCAAAGGCTTAACCCACTGAGCCACCCAGGCACCCTAAGGCTCAACTTCTTCTTTCCCACTAAATGTTATTGTTGCATGTCAATAATGTCCCTGCCAGATCCTCTCAAAGTAGAATTTGAAAACCTTTATTGGGGGAAGGAAGGAAGTACTTTTGTCTTGACAATCTAATGAAGCTAGGACCTTCTCCCAAGAAAAATGCACATACATATTAAAATACAGTTTTTGTAATTCAGAAATGGTCAACTCCAGACAATTACATGTGGCTTAAACTAATACATAGTTTCAAGGAGTTCAACAAGATCTCTTGTTTTAATATTTGAAACTAGGGAAGAGTAGAACCGAAATGATACCCCTTCCCTGGCAGAAGAGTTTGCCTGGGTATGGTGGAAATTCCGCAGCCCTCACGTCCTTTCTCTTTCTTTATTCTTGATGCCTGCCCCCCTCGTTTTCTCTTTGTCTTTCTACCTCTGTGAACTGCTCTTTCTGGTTATCTTGCTCCTCTCCCCGTGACTGTCTCCCTCTTCCTCTTCTTAGCTTTACAAATAATTATGTCAATTTTAATTTAAGGTATTGCTTCTTATTTTATAGCATCTTATACTCCCTTTTCTTATTTAAAAAAAAAAAAAAAGGTCTTAAGTTTGAAAGTCTCAATAAACATACAGAAGGGGCGCCTGGGTGGCTCAGTGGGTTAAAGCCTCTACCTTCAGCTCAGGTCATGATCTCAGGGTCCTGGGATCGAGCCCCACATTGGGCTCTCTGCTCAGCAGGGAGCCTGCTTCCTCCTCTCTCTCTGCCTGCCTCTCTGTCAAATAAATAAATAAAATCTTAAAAAAAAAAATACAGAAGCCACGATTTTCTTTGGTATGAGCTTAACATCTTCCCAGTGTGCTGAGTGGACCAGAGTAGGCCTGAGATGCCTCATGCAGAGGCACATCACGAATAGAACTGTTGAATCTCAGCTGTAAGAACACCTTACAATTGAGACCTCTTGTGGTATGGTGCTTTTGGTCACTGACCCCAGAAGACTGACCTGCTTTGTGTCAAACTCTAACCTACAGTATATACTTTGTAGGGTTGTAGCAATAACTGAAGTGTCAGTCACATGCATATTTAAGAATCAAGACATTTGATACCTATCAGGTGCTTTCCAAGAGCTGAACTGTCATCCAGCCCAGTGTGTTTAAAACAAGGTGAGAAGTACCAAAGTCTGTCTCCATTCCAGAAGACTGTAAAACCTTTCAAACTGTCCTGGGGTCCTTAGCCGACAAAGAGAGGGATCTGACCATAGCAGACCAAATCTCCTACCCAAAGAATTGGAACCTTGGACATCCTAACTAATGCTAAGGCTCCTGTGCTGTAGATTACAAACTGCCAGATCGCTGGAGCAAACCGAGAGGTTACAAAGTTATTCTGACCTTTTGCTCTGAGGTCACACTGGAGAGTATGAAGAGGGAAGATCAAGAGAGGCCCATCATTCTATCCCAGGCAGGGAGCTCACCAACTAAATAAATGTAGCACCTTTCTCCCCAGGTAATAAAGGTCAATTTTGGATACTTTCTCAGTTACAAGTGTCTCCTGCTCACTGTGATTATTGCCTGTCTTTTTCCTTTTAGATTTGAAAGGAATATCAAAGAGCATATAAATTTATTCACCCAACAAATATTTGTTACGTACCAGGCACTATGTTAGGTGCCAGGATACAGCATCCCTGCTGTTATGGAGCTTGCATCCCAGCAAAGAGAAACACAGGGAATAAAGTGTAATAGGTTCTGTGGAAGAAATAAAGCAGGGTGAAGGTGGAAAGGGATGCTGATTTGTTTTCAGTAAGTTGTCTGGGGAAGATTTCAGTAAGATGATACTTGAGCCATCACTGAATGAACTGAAGAAGCCATCTAGCTATATGGGGCTAAGCATTCTAAGTAGAGACCACAGGTGAGGGGGAAAGTGATAGAAGATGAGAGAGAAGTGGCCCTCCTGTCCTCCCTTCACAGATCTGACAGGCCCTGGAAGCTATCATAAGAGTTGGGCTTTTACTAGAGCAGAGAAGCCACTGGCAAGTTTTGAGCCTAAGGGCATGATCCAACTTCTCTGTTAGTAGATGGATTGGTTTTAGGAAATTATTAGTAGTCCTGATATGGTTTGGATAATGAATTATATGATTACCCTGATTTTAGAAGATTTACCTAACTGCTGTATGAAAAATAGACTTCATTTGTTTAGGAGTAGAAAGAAGCCAGGAGATCAGTGACAAATCTAGACAAGAGATGAGTGCCTTGGACCAGAGTGGGAGAAGGGGGGTGGGTCTGCCCAGATTCAGACTGTATTTTAATGCTAATGATGACAATTTGCCAGAGGTGTGAAGCTGGGGAGAATCAGGGATGACTCCAGGTCTTTTTACCAGAGAGCACTGGCAAAGAAAGAAAAGAGAGAGCATCTCAGAGGAAGGTTGGAATCCAAGATACTGCTGGAATCACTAGGCTTTTTATTGAAAGGAGAGTGTGGCAACAGGGAGAATTACCTATTATCCTTCACATTGGAACTTGCCATGGAGCCACTAGAGGGCTAATACGCTGTGATGTTTGAGCCCAGTGGGAAGGATTATGTTTTAGAATCACTGGGTGAAAAGAATTAGTTTTAGTTCACATTGATGTTGGTTAAATGGAGGGGGGTGTGAGAGATGATCATGAGTGTTTCTTGTAGGATAGAAAATAGGTATCAGCAAAAGTCTGGAACTTGGGGAGGGATAAGCTGACATAACAAAGGGATGAAACCTTACCATCTGTGCTGGAGATAGTTATCTGGCCATCTCCTCTAACAACTGCATTTTAATTGCTTATCTGCCAAGCAATGTTGTAAACTATGTGAAAGCAAAGATTCAGGGCGTGGGAGGAGGAGGCTTCCATTCAGTGGAGAGAGAAATGCCGGCCCCAACCACCTACAGTAACAAGAGTTGTTGGAAAGATGGTATATATAGAAGGAACTTGGGGGAAGGCTAGGGGAGCCTAGTATGGGTGTCGGAATGACATCGCAGAGCTTACCCTTGAGCTCTGAAGGTGAGAAGTTTGCCAAATGGAAACAGGGAATGATAAGTATAGAAGATTGAAAGGCATGAGAATTTATCGCAGGAGTATAAGCTTTGAAGGATAAAGAGAACAGCAAATGGCAGAAGATGAAGCTGTAGTGTTGCTGAAAGTCATTCAGAGATGTTCAAACTCATTTACATAAAAAGCCACATGAAAGATAGAACATGAGCTGGGGGGGGCAGCCTCTAGGAATGGAGTGTGCAGCCTTGCTGGGGTGAGCAAACATTCCTTCTAGGCAGTGTCCTTTTAAGAAGTGACACAATATGGAGCACCTGCCTGGCTCAGTCTGTTAAGCATCTGTCTTTGGCTTAGGTCATGATCCCAGGGTCCTGGGATTTTGCTCCCTGCTCAGCAGGCAGCCCACTTCTCCCTCTCCTGTTTCCCCTGCTTGTGTTCACTTTCTCTCTCTCTCTCTCTCTCTCTCTCTCTGTCAAATAAATAAATAAAATCTTTAAAAGAAAAAAACAAAGAAGTGACATAATCTGTGTCCTCTCTTCTGATTCCCTTATCTTAGGGGTTCTCAGCCTCAGCACTGTTGACATTTTGGGCTAGATGATTCTTTGTTGTTCTGGGTTCCCTTCTGCACTCTAAGATATTCAGCAGTATCCCTACCCTTTACCCACAGAATGCCAGTAGCAGCTTCCTGAGCCGTGACAACCAAAAATGTCTCTAGACATCATCCAATGTCCCCTGAGGTGAAAGTAGAGGGCGAAGTTGCTCCCAGTTGAGAACCACTACCTTACATCAAATTAATGCCCAGTTCTAGTTTTGCCCCTTTGTAACTTCTCTTGGTTCCATGCCTTTCAGCCTATTTCTGCCACCGCAGTACAGACCTTCATCACTGGAGTACTGCATCCTTTCCTATATATATTTTAGGTCTCTTTACTCTCTCACTCTTGGAAGATTAATCATCAGAAAACTCAGCTGTCACATATCACTCTGCTCATGTGCACTCAGTTCCTCTCCTCAACTCCATAATTTCAGGCTTCGTTTTTTGGTTTTTTGTTTTTTGGGTTTTTTTTTTTTTTTTTTTAGATTTTATTCATTCATTTGACAGAGATCACAAGTAGGCAGAGAAGCAGGCAGAGAGAGGAGGAAGCAGGCTCCCCACCGAGCAGAGAGCCTGATTCGGGGCTCGATCCCAGGACCTTGGGATTATGACCCAAGCCGAAGGCAGAGGCTTTAACCCACTGAGCCACCGAGGTGCCCCAATCCCAGACTTCTTATACAGGTACCCAAAGTGCTCCAGCCCCCAGCCCCAACCTGTTTCCAACCTCCTATCTCTGCCCTTTTATATTCTCTTATCCAGACAAATTGGATGCCCACAAATGCTCCTGACCCCACGTTTTCTCATTCAGTTGCTCTTTGCTTCTGTTGTTGGCTGTTTGTTCAGGGCCCACCTTTCCAGTTGCCGGTATCATTGGGGAACCTTGAAGGTCCAACTCAGATGCCACGTTATCAGCAAAGACTTCTTCCTTTGCTCTTCTCCCTTTCTTTGCTCCAAATCATCTAACATTAATATTAATTGTGTCTTATTTTCTAGTCCCTTGTCTACAAATAAGACATGTCTTTCTTCTTTGTGTTCCTCCCATCTCCAAACATCTTGTCTTAGGCAAAGAAAGTAGTATTTGAATGTCTAGGTTATCCTAAAGCAGCATAGGCATAAGCTGAGAAACTTGGTTGCCACTAAGTTTGATACGGTAATCTAAAACATATTGACACTGTTAAAAATACTCAAATTCCCAAGGCTATAAATACTGATATTGTATAACATTGAAGATTTTTAACATTTGTGTTTTTTTTTTCTCCCCTCTCTAGCCTGCCTATCAGAACCTGAGGCAGCGAGTTGACAACTTTGTTGCGAACCACTTGGCAACTCATACATGGAGTCCCCACCTCAATAAGAACCAGCTAAGAAACAATATTAGGCAGCAAGTGCTCAAGTAAGTCTCAGAAGGGCCCAGCCCCTGGGCAGGCCTGACAATGTCCATCTACTCTGTGGAAGGCAGGGATGTTACATGGAGGTCTGATGTTATTTTGTCAAGTTTGATTGGCTGTTGCATATGTGATGCTGTGTAATTTTAGAGCGAGCTGTCTTATCACTGCACATTCCCCATAAATTATAGCAGTCTGATTTCTCTGTAGACCTGGGGAACTAACTGAAGGAAGAGGATGACAATGTGACTTTAAAAAAAAAAAAAAAAAAAAAAAAAAAAAAAAAAAACCCTAGCCCTAGCGTAGAATATTAATAGATGGTAAGTGCCAGAATATTGCTATACCATTCATTCACAACTATTTTCTTGACCCCAAAAGATCAGGCTTTTTTATTCCTCTTTGACAAGTAAAAAGACATTCTAGATTATTGCAATTAAGATAATTGCCTCTGACTTGAGGTTGTGTCTTGTATCTTCTAATACAGTACTCCCAGTACCCCCCTCTTTTTTTTGCACTTTACTATGACTTTTAACTCTGTTTTTAGTGATGATATGCCCAGTAAAGGAAGGAAAGTGTGTTTGGGTAAACATAAGATAAAGAGAATGAAAAGAACTGGAATGTTTAGAGGGACCTTTAAAAAAAAAAAAAAAAAAGGTGTTCCTAAAAAAGCAGATTTACAATACTATCTTGTTCTTGAATATAAATATTTGACAAGACAAGAAGACCTCGACCCTATATCTTTGCTTCACCACCCCACAGCCTGCTCAAGGGGTTACTAAGTTATTTAAAGAGTACCATTTCTTCCTCTCTTGACAAATATTTACATTCAAGTTCATCTTTTAGAATGAAATGTGACTTCCAAACCGTTAAATCCATTTTCTACCTGCCACCTTTTCATACCCTCTTGTCCTATAGGAACCTCACTAACCTAATAGTGTGCATACTCCATTGATAGTTCTATCTGCAAGAAACCCCACAGAACTTCCTACTCTGACTCAAAGACCTATTTAGGTCCAGGTAATATGAGAAACCAGGAGCCTGGGGGCCCTTACTAGCTTCTACCACAGAAGAGAGGAGGGAAATAGAACAATAGTTTTGTTGTCTACATTTTATAGGAAGTTTAAGGAACCTTTATAAAAGAGCCTAGGAGAGATCAGAAGATGCCAGGGAGGACTGCATAGTAAGATCTGATGAGAGAAGCCAATGCCCTTCCTAAAAACCTGAGGCAGCCGTGGTTTGCTGGGGACAGGGCCTGGTGGGGTACTTATTTCCAGGCTTTCAAGAAAACAGGGGGAAGGGGGAGAAACCTACTGACTATTTCTACAGAGTACTCCTAATTACTGAGGGCTCTCACCCTTTTCACAAATGATTACATAGCTTTAAAAACAGTTTTTCTTGGGTTGGAAGGGGAGGTGCTTTCTTTTTTTCATATATTGAGAGACTAAAGTGGAAGGCAGATTTCCTTGTATTGCATTTACTCCTTAGCATACAAAACCTAGAAAGGATGGAAGCTGTCAGTTATTCTTTTCTTGCTCCTGTAAAATAAGGCACTTAAAACTCTTAGGGCACCAATATTAAGACATTTTCACAGACTCTTGTTTGGTGAGGGGTTGCTATACCCCATCAGTAAGGGGTTCTCATGACTACTAATAGTTACTGTTGTAGTGTGACTGGCTTCTAGAGACATTTTAGAACAAGGGAAACAGCTGTGTCTTGGATAGCTTAATCATTACTCTTCTTGGGACATTTGTTAATTTTCTTCTAGCCATGTTATTTATTTTTAAATAAAATATTCTTTTATTTAAATTCCATTAGTAAAGTCATATGTTACTGATTATAATATTTTCAGGCTTCCTTAAAGAAAGAGTTGTCTCCAACTACTGTTGTAGGGAGAGACTAGTCCCTATAAATAGAATTTCTTTTTTATTTTATTTTATTTTATTTTTATTTTTTTACATAAATAGAATTTCAAAGAGTTTTTCATACAAAGACATTGAGAAATATTCAGTTGACCATTAGCTTGAACCATCTACAGTTGCCATTTTTGTAGAACAAAAACCATCTAATTTCAGCAGTTTCAAATAGTTGAACTTAATCGTTGGTATTCTGACTCAGTAGCATGCTTTTTATGCATTTATTTGAACAACAAAGTCTAAAATGCTACTTAGCTCTAAATAATGATCTTAACTGAGCAATTTAAAAGGAAGACAATGAAGTAGCTTCAATCAGGAAAAATACCACCTGCTGGCCTTTTGGCCTTGCCCTTGGATGGATACAGGGTTGTGGCTTCTCAGGTGAGGCAGATGTGACCACACTGTGATTGAGTGAGCCCACTAGGAGCCCACAGTTTTCTTAGTGGGTTTACTTGAGCGCAGTGTGGTCACAGAACTGGCCTCCACTTTAAGATCAGAGCTGACCTTGGTGGAAGACTAGACTGAAGTAGACGAGGACCTGGAATATAAGCAGAGAAAGAGGCTGCAGCAGTAATTTTAGGGAGAGTGGGTTTTATTTTTTATGTAACGCCTTTGTATTATGCCTTAAAACATTTTTTAGATTGGTTGTCCTTTTCTTTTCCACCTGCTACATTTTGAAGGTACCTCTAAGATGTAACAGTGTTTGCAGGACTTGCAATTTTTTTTTTTAATCTTAGAACTTTAAAAAGCAGGTTACCTACTTTATATGGTGTTGACTCATTTTTCTCTATGGCCCACATAAGTAGAATTATAGTATCACAAGGCTGCAAGGTGCCTCAGGAAATGGAAAGCTAATCCATCCTCTACTCCAGACTGAGCTGCAGTCAAAAATAGCATTGTAATGTAAAAGAAGAAACACCTCCCCCATTCTGCAGAGAGCCTGAGGCCTAGTGGCTGGAGGGACCAGCACCCTGCTCTTGCAGCACTCTCCAGGGAACTTTGGCTCCTTGGGTGGTTTGTTTTGTTTTGTCTTAAGGGAGAAACACGTTTTAGGTACATTTCTTAAAATCCTTGTCCTCTTCTCTATCGCGTGCTCTCTCTCTCTCAAAAAAAAAAAGGAAAAGAAAGAAAAAAGAAAATGCTTGTCCTCTTATTTTACTCAAGGTTTTGTGATTTTCTACAATTTCAGACTCCGTTGCTCCCTTTGCTCCTGTATCTCTAGTGTATATTTCTCTGAGCTCTTTCTTCCTCTTCTGTGGAAATCAAGGCTCAGTGCAAATGTCTTTTCTTTGTGACACATTCCCAAATGTTCTTAAATATATCTAATAATTCTTTATTCCACTTTTTCCCTACAGTAGATAGTGTGTTGTAGTGCCTATCTGGTATTTTAATTGTTTGTTTCTATTTCTCCTGCCAGCTGGGGACCAGGTCTGATTTGTAGTGGACAGTGACCAGCATAGTAACAGTCATAACATAATTGTTGAATGAATAAATCGCCAGTTTTTATAGAGGAAGATAATAAAAAGAAAGCCTGAAGTCTTAAGTCTTAAGTTTTGTTTTTGTGTTTCTGAATTTTTCTTTCTTTTTTTGTAAGTTTTAATGAAATTACACGCTGTGTGTTCTTCAGTTTTCCTAAAGATCCTAATACTTATAAAAGTTTTATATTTTTCTGTTAAAAAAAAAGTTGTGGAGTACATAGGTTTATTTTATACCCAGAATTCAGCTTTAGTGAACATTTATTCTCATATGCCCTGCCAGGGTTGGAGTAAGATAGGCATCACCTGTTAAGTGTGGACTCTAGATAGTCTATTATGTCTAGCTTTCTCTTTTGTTTAAGATTTTTTTAATTTATTTGACAGACAGCAAGAGAGGGAACGCAAGCAAGAGAGTGGGAGAGGGAGAAGCAGGCCTCCCGCCAAGCAGGGCTCAACCCCAGGACCCTGGGATTATGACCTGAGCCAAATGCAGATGCTTAAAGACTGAGCCACCCAGGTGCCCCTATTGTGTCTAGTTTTTAAGGATTTGGTTTTTGTTTTGTCTGCTTTAGTATTTCCACTAGTGATACCAATGATAAAAAGCATACCAACTTTCTTGTAGTGTGGTGTATTTCCCACCGCCTGTTCTTTCCATATATTAAGATGAGTGGATCAGGGCAATTTAAGGTTGCACATACATGTAATAGATACAGTTTACTTAAAAGTAATTAATGCAAATAATTTGAAATTGTTTTTTACTTTTCTGTAAAAATTTTCTTGTGTTTCAGATCAGGAATGTTGGAGTCTGGTATTGACCGAATTATTTCTCAGGTTGTGGATCCAAAGATCAACCACACATTCAGACCTCAAGTAGAGAAAGCTGTGCATGAGTTTTTGGCCACACTAAATCACAAAGAGGAAGCAAGTGGCAGCACAGCCCCCGATGATGAGAAACCAGACTCTTCCATCATTACACAAGGTGCCTTGCTTTTCCTCTTGGTCAGTTCCATTGCTTTGCTTCTTGAACCGAGTATAAAGTTAGGGATATGTAGTTCCTTAAAACATCTATCTCTGTGGCAATGCTAGTGAAATTATATTTATTTTAAATATCACCTATATTCCTTAACTGACAGAACGTTTCTTTTTTAGATTATCACAAAATAATAGACATTTTACTAATGTAGTGAGAGTGTATGCATATGTATGTATGTGTGTGTGTGTGTTTATGTGTGTTTCAGTAGAGGGAATAATTGAAATAGCTAAAGGGAATTAAGACTATTCTCAGTATGGTGGCTTTCCTGTGATTCAGTAGAGAATTTAGAATGTGCTAGGTACTAACAATGGTATCCAAAAGTCTAAAGAAATATGAATGGTGTGTATAGCATATGTGTCTTATAAAGATGGCAGTGGCTTGTAGTGTTAATTCAGCAGAGGGGCTTATCTTCTGCATAAATGTTTTCTTTCTCTTTTTTTAAAGGATTTATTTATTTTAGAGAGAGAGTGCAGGTGCATGAGCACAGAGAGGGGCAGAGGGACAGGGAGAGAATTCTCAAGCAGACTCCCTGCTGAGTGCAGAGCCCCATACAGGGTTCAATCCCACGATCCTGAGATTGGGACCTGAGCCAAAATCAAGAGTTGGGCACTCAACCAACTGAGCCACCCAGGCGCCTCTGCGTCACTTTTTTTTTTAACACTTGTCTTTCCCTCAAAGGTGTCCCAGTTCCTGGACCCAGCGCTAATGTAGCCAATGATGCCATGTCAATCTTGGAAACCATAACTTCTCTTAACCAAGAAGCCAGTGCGGCCAGGGCTTCAACAGAAACGTCAAATGCCAAGACCAGTGAGAGAGTATCCAAAAAACTCCCTTCTCAGCCAAGCATTGACACTAGTACTGAAAAGGAAAAAACTTCAGAGGACATAGCTGATAAAGAAAAACCTACACCCGATTCTGCAGGGGAAGGACAGGAGACAGCTCCCAAGCCTGAAGAATTTACTGATCTCCCTTGTCCAATTGAAGAAATTAAAAATCACACAAAAGAGAGCAATAATTCAGTTCTGCTGAATAAGGATGTTCAACAGGAAAGCAGTGACCAAAAGAACAAATCTACAGACAAAGGTGAAAAGAAGCCAGAGAGCAATGACAAAGGAGAAAGAAAAAAAGAAAAGAAGGAAAAGACTGAAAAGAAATTTGATCACTCCAAAAGGAACGAGGACCTACAAAAAGTAAAAGAGGAAAAACAAACAAAGGAAAAAGAAATAGAATGTTCAAAACTCCCTTCAGAAAAGAACAGTAATAAACCTAAAACCATTGAAGGGACAAAAGAAGGTATATAAAAACTTGCAAAAATCTACAACTGTTTACACATCAGAAAGTGTCCATTGGGGACGAGGTGTCAAATTTGCCTTCAGATTTTAGTAACTATTTCAGCTGTTTCAAAAGCCTAAAAAGTCATATCCCCTTTGCTAAAAAATGAAGAATAAACATTTGTATATTTTCCATGCCAATGTACCAACTCACAAAGTAAATGAGAAAAAGTCTAAACCTTATAATTTAACTTATAATTTATGCACATACATTATTCCAAGCAACTTAATTTATAGTTATATATCCTAATCTTCAAAATATTAGTAAATAATTCACTTTCTTAGTATTTGCTTTGGTATATGTCATTTACATCATAAATTAGTAGTTATTTTTACAGAATACTAGTTTGTCTTTGTATTTTCTCAAAACAGCTCTACCTTGATACTGGTTACAAATGATGAGAGATTTCTATTTTTTTTTTCTATTTTTTGAGAGATTTTTGTTTCTAAAGTTGAAGATCTTTGACATGTATTTAATGCAGGAATTATAGATGTAATTTAGGAATCGGGTGCTGAATATGTTTTTGTAACAACGTGCTTTATCTTCGTGTTTTGTTTCCTTTTTGAAGATTGCTCTTTGATAGATTCTGATGTGGATGGACTTACAGACATTACAGTTAGCTCCGTCCATACCAGTGACCTTTCCTCTTTTGAAGAAGATACCGAGGAGGAAGTTCTAATGTCTGATAGCATGGAAGAAGGAGAGATTACATCAGATGGTAAAGCATTTTACTTAATAATGCCTCTGTGAAGCTTTCCGTGGAACATTATTTGTATATTCAGATGGCTGTTTCGTGAAAGACAGTGTGGTATAGTGGCAAGAGCATGGGACTTTGTAGTTGAAAGATTTGTTTCTGAGTCCCAGCTCCGAGGTTGTCTGTCTGAGCAAGCTTGGTAAGTTACTCAGTAAGCCTTGGTACTCCATCTTTTAACTCCATTCCTCAGGTTTATTAGACGGTGTAGATGAGACAGTGTACATGAAGATGCTGTATGTGTAAGTGTATGTGTCTGGGTTTGTACAGGTGATGTTGAGGGAACAGTCTATAAGATTGCCCTTACTTCTGACACCAGTTGCAAATTTGGGATCCCCAAACCCACTGTTAGGTTTGATAATTCTCTAGAAGGACTCACTGAAAGCTTTAAAATTTATGGTTATGGTTTGTTACAGCTGAGGGACACACATTAAAATCAGCCAAGGAACAGGCATATAGGTCAGAGTCCAAGAAAGTTCCAAACACTGAGCTTCCAGTAGGCCTTTTCGTGTAGAGTTATGGAGAGCATTACTTTCCTGCCATTGATGTCAGACAATATGTATGGCTAATCGCCAACTAGGGAAACTCACATAAGCCTTGATGCCCAAAGTTTTTGTTGGGGCTCCATCATGTAGACATAGTGTCTGATCTCAGTCCCCAGCCTCTCTGAAAGTCAGGCTGATACTTCATGGCCCAAATCTTCCAACCCAGATCATACTGTGATATGATTTAATTTGACCCAGGAGCCCCAAGCAAACAAACACCTGTCAGACATGACATTCCAGAGACTCAGAGATCACCTCCCAGAAGCTAGACCACAGTCATGCCTTGTCCCAAAACAAAACCATACTTCTCTTTACAGTTTGTTTTTCAGCTAACCCTTATTAAGCACTTACTGTATTCTAGTCATTGTGTTAAGTTCTCACATTCCTGTGTGTATGAGCTTCTGTAATCCTCACAACAGCCCTGGGGAGTAGGTCCAAGTGAGGAAACAAAGTTCCAAGAGAAGGGTTCCTGTCCAGGGTCACGCAGCTGTTGAGCTCCAGGGCCAGTTTCAAACCTGAGTCAGGGCTTCTAACCAGCATTTTGTGTGGCTCTGTATCACACGATTAACTTCTGCTTTATGACCTTTTTAAAAAATCAAATATTTGCAACTATTTGTAAGTAGCATCTTGTAAATTTGCTGTTGGCTTTTGGATAAAACACTGTAAAGAGAAAATCCTAGAGGAGAAAAAGTAGATGCTTTTAATTCCACAAATGTATTTTTCAGTCTCTCCCATTTTGCATTCTTAGTAGCCCCAGGATGACCAGCTTAAAAAGCAACATCAGTATTCAGCCACTTTTCATACCTCTTCATGAGGTCAGTTCTGTAGGCTTTATGTAGGATGATGAATGCTACTCATCCTGTGAGCACCCCACTTTCTGAAGCTGACTAAAATTCTCATTCTGGGTGCTTTTGTGGGGCTCTTCAAGTTTTTTCCTAGACAGGACTCCTGGTTTTCTATGTATGAGATCCAGAAAGTAAGAAGGTGATTATTTTTAAAGTACTAAGTGGTAGGAAATGAAAAACTTGTTTACAAGTGTTCTACTTGACTGTGTGATGGGGCAACATACCCACCATCCTAGGGTAGAGGTGTTTTATTATTATTTATTTTAATTTTATTGATTTGAGAGAAAGAGCATAAACAGGGCGAAGAACAAAGGGAGAGGGAGAAGCAGATTCCACACTGAGCAGGGAGCCCAACTCCGGGCTTAATCACAGGACCCTGAGATCATGACCTGAGCTAAAGTCAGGTACTTAACCAACTGAGCTACCCAGGTGCCCCAAGGTAGAGGAGTTTTAGTGTATACTTTGTGTAGGGCCTCTTGTGTAGGGACTCTTGTATCATTAAAATCTCAAATTAAAGAAAAGAATTTCAAGCCCACGTTAAAATGTGGCTTCAAGTAAATTTATTCAGTTTTACGGTCGTAAAATATTCATACCAGGTCCACTGACCTACAAATGAGAATTAACTATTTGTCAAGGAACAATAAATAGCGATAAGATCTGATTTTTCTTTGCTTTCTTTATGTGTGAGAAGTTAATTGTAAGAAATAAATTAAGATTTGGATTACAGCCATTAAAATGTTTATTTCTGATTTTTTGCATACTGATATTTCCTGTTGGACTCAGATGTACTTGAACTACATTGGTACTGTTTTGCCACTTGATGTGGATCAAGCATAATGTTAATTTTATTGGTCATTCACAGAAGCACTCCTTTTTCTGTTGGCTTTCTTCCAGATGAGGAGAAGAACAAGCAGAACAAAACAAAAACTCAAACCAGTGATCCCAGTGAAGGAAAAGCAAAAAGTGTACGGCACGCTTATGTTCACAAACCTTATCTTTACTCAAAATATTACAGTGATTCCGATGATGAGCTTACTGTAGAACAACGGCGCCAGTCGATTGTAAGTTCAGACTAGATCTGTTGCTATTTTAACCTATTTGACTGGTCTGTATGCAGAGTACTGGACAGCACACCAAACTGACATGTCGGTTCTGCCTTCAGGAACTTGACATTTAATTAGGCAGTACAGACATAAACATGGAATATGGGTCTTTGTGTCTTGATCAGTAGTGAGAACTTGGTAACAATGCTTCACAGTATGGACATGTTTGAATCCAGCGTGGATCGAGCCATACAAAGAGGATGTGCAGCCATCAGTCTAATATGAAGAGGGGGTACAGTCTGCATATTTTCTAGTTAAAGATGGGTGCTTGGATTACTAACAGCTTCTTTTTTTTTATTTTTTTAAGATTTAATTTATTTATTTGACAGAGAGAGAGAGATCACAAGTAGGTAGAGAGGCAGGCAGAGAGAGAGGAGGAAGCAGATTCCCCGCTGAGCAGAGAGCCCAATGTGGGCCTCGATCCCAGGACCCTGGGACCATGACCTGAGCCGAAGGCAGAGGCTTTAACCCACTGAGCCACCCAGGCGCCCTATTAACAGCTTCTTAAAGAAAAAGATTGCCACTTCATCATATGTGTACATCTGTTTTAAGATGACTTAACAGTTTTAGAAACATTAAAATACGGAATTACACATTTTAGAATAAGGAAATATTGCATAGAAAAATTATTTGAAAGAAGTGAGAATGCTAATAATGGCTTATCTCTTGAGAAACTGGCTTCATCAGGATTTATACCAATACCTAGGATTTTTGGCACTTTGAGACTTTGAGTTCTGAATGGGTATGGGGTGGTGTGAGTAACCCACAATAACTGGATTCTTGGCTTTTTTAAATAGAAAGGCAGAAAGTCCCACATTTAAAACCTGGGTTTCCAAGAACATAACCAGCCAGTTGTATTTGTTGTAGGACTAGCCTGTCTCTTAAATCTGTACAATTTTCTCCTTTAGAATAATTTTAAAAATTACGATATATTTGCTTATGTATACTTGATGTTCATACATAATTTCTAGCTTTTTTTTTTTTTTTTTTTTTGAGAGAGAGAGTGAGCAGTGGGGCAGGGGGTAGAGGGAGACACAGAGAGAGAATCTTAAGTAGGCTCCGTGCCCCAGCGCAGAGCCTTACATGGGGCTCAGTCTCATAATCCTGAGATTATGACCTGAGCTAAAATCTGGAGTTGGATGCTTAACTGACTGAGCCACCCAGTGGCCCCTCACAGCCCTCCTTTTAGTTAAACTAACTGGTTTATTAAATCACCATTTCCCAGAATGATACCTTTCCCATTCTTTAAACTAATGGCAATCTGAAAGAGTAATTAAAAATTTTCACATCTGTCCCTTATTCTTCTGGTAGCTTCCAAATGGTATAATGAATATGCAGCATTGCAAAGCCCCTTATTTGTAAGAACATTTGAAGGGTAAACATACTTTTTTTCAGTGTTTTTGCTTTTTCCTCATGGTCAGTATAATTGTGACTATTTTGTGGTTTTAGGCTAAAGAAAAAGAAGAGAGACTTTTAAGAAGGCAAATTAATAGAGAGAAACTTGAAGAAAAACGAAAGCAGAAAGCTGAAAAGACAAAGTCTTCAAAAGCTAAGAATCAAGGTATAGGAAGTGTTAACTTTAATATTTTAAATGTCTTATATACTTCATTAATTTTAGATATCCATCTTACTTCTGAGATGATTATAAAATAGAATTATCTAAATTACATCTCAAAAAACTGTGTTAAAAAATTAATCTATTTTCAGGTATGGGAGATTCCTTTTTAATCTGATGTGTTGAATAACTTTTTAAATTCTATTTCTGTGTCTAAACATTCTGTCAGGTGCCAGCTTATACAACCCACATTTTAGCAATTTATTTTCTGTGATTGTGGAATGAATTATCTCTGGAAAATCAGTTGTTAATCCATGAGTAATCAAGCCTTGATGGTGATATGAGTAGAATTAATCAATGCTTTATGTTATCTAAAGTTTCAGACATTTATCTGGAGTATTTCATTGACCCAAACTGAACTTACTCTGGGCAGTGATCCTATATAATATACAAAAACATATATACACTTGCAATTAAAAAAGTATGGCTCCTCCATCTAAAATATTTTTTTTATCCCAGCACAACTTAAGGATATTAAAGCTATCTAGCATTTTTACAGTAATTAGAAAATCTTAATGAAAAAGAAATACTAATGTTGTTTATAAACTCTGTTCTGAAATGTAGTTTATTGATTATTTCTTTCCTAGGCAAAAATAGTGTGGATTTAGAAGAATCATCAGCAAAGAGTGTGGAACCTAAAACCCCCAGAATTAAAGAAGTCCTTAAAGAACGGAAAGTTTTAGAGAAAAAAGTAGCCTTAAGCAAAAAAAGAAAGAAAGATTCGAGGTACATATTTTATCTGGCAGCATTCCTATGGTAACATTCCCCCAGCATGCTTTCAGAAGAGAGGCATTGATAGGGTTAATAAAGAGCCATACCTTGAATGTGTGTGTCTTTATCACATGTTTATGAAAACCATAGTGTTTCACTTCTTGTCGCATAATTCATTGTGTTAATATCTATATTTCAAAATAGTGTTTCTAAATCATTTGTGGAGGGTGGTCCCCAGAAAAACGCACATGCATAAACAGTTGTTTCTAGAATTTCAGAGTTCATAGCCCCTCTAGAATCTCAGGAAATATCTCCACTGTGGACATTCAATAACCTCTTATTTACAGTGACTGCATGCATTTTCCAGGCTTGCTAGTATTCATGCATCTCCCCATAATCCAGAGGGCTGAACCAAATTCTTACTTATCTTTGTGTTATCATAGTTAATTCTGTAAGAATTAGAAAGCTGAAGAGACTCTCAACGTGACTCTGAAGTCCTTGGAGCCATAAGCTATGACCAGGTTGCAATTATGGACATTTATCACAGACTTCAAGGTAGCAGAATCAATAATCTGCAGAACTCAGAGGAGTCTGCTCTCAGTTTTCTTACTGTACCTCATTACTATTGATCTGAATAAATACGACTACCATATTTACTCAAAAGACAGTAAGACGTTTGAAATCTAATTATAGCCAATCAGGTATTCATTTTCAAGCAACAAATTTAGGAATTTTTTTTCAAGTATACTTAACTTTAGTGCCAAGAGTAAGTTACTCACAGTGGGGATTATATTTGCTTCTGTTGACTGAGATAGGAATTAAACTGAAATGCAAGGAGGCTTCCTTTATGGATCAAGTGTTTATAATAAAGAAAAATGAAGCTTTTTTTTTTTTTTAAACCTTCTGAGAAAAACTTATATTTGATTCAAATCAAGTTAATGTATGACTCTTCCCTCTCACTTAGGAATGTTGAAGAGAATTCTAAAAAGAAACCACAGTCTGAAGAAGATTCAAAAGAAACTCTCAAGACAAGTGAGGTGTGTCTTAATTAATAAAGCCTATTTTAAATTCTCTTTTGTTAGATATAGGCCATTCAGTCCTTTGGAGTAAAACTTAGAAATTCAATTTGCTCTTTTCCAAGTTAAATAAAAAATCCCTCATCTTTAGCATTCTTGAACTCCCATTCTATTATGGCCTAAATTCCTCATTTTAACTAGTTGATTCATGTAATCTTTTATTTAGTTAACAGCTACTTTTTCCTACTTTCCTTTCCCTCACCCCCTAACCCCCCACCACTATTTCTTATACTGACAATAACAAAATTGCCAGTAATGATAATAAGAAAAAGGGTGGGGGGGATGGCGCCTGGGTGGCTTCATAGGTTAAACGTCTACCTTCCACCCAGGTCATGATCTGAGTTCCAATATCAGCCCCACATTGGGATCCCTGCTAAGTGGGGAGTATTCTCCCTCTACCCCTCCCTCTACTCATGCTCCCTCTCTCTTGCTCACTCTCTCTTTCTCAAATAAATAAATAAAATCTTTAAAAAAAAAAAAAGAAAGAAAGAAAAGGGAGGGCTCTAAAATCCCTCCACCGTAGTGGACCATCCATTTCATTCTCACACACTCTTCATCCATAAATGTATGTAATTTTGTAGAGTGGATATAATCTTGCAAAATGATTTTAACATTCCTTCTTACTCATCTCGTGTTTCTTTGTAGGCTTCTAACTTATATTTAACGATTGCCTAGTGTTTGATTGAATAGACATACCATGATTTAAGCATTTCCTTAGAGTTGAACACTTAGATTACTTACAAGATCTGATCAATTGAAATAGTAAAAATTATGTTCAATGAATGTTTGGATTATTTTCTTGGGATAAACTTTTACTTTCACTGGATTTAAATTCTTATTTGCCCTGCCATATTTATAATTCTGAAGCCAAACTTTTTTCTTTTTCTTTTTCTTTTTTTTTTTTTTTTGAGCAAGCTCCACACCTAACATGGGGCTCAGACTCATGACCCTGAAATCAAGTCATATGCTCTGCCAACTGAGCCAGCCAGGTGCCCCTAAACCCTAACTATGTTAGGGAAAACTAATAAAGATTATTTGTTCGTAGCCAATAAATAATCTTCATTTCTTTATTTAGAAATTACAGATATATTTATGAGTATATCCTGATGTATTAACGGCGTATTTTTAAATATTTAGCTTAATTTTGTGATAAATTTCTTTGAAAAAGTATCTCATAAAATTTTATTCATGTTAATTGGTTGGAACTACTATAAAATTAGGTTGATAAAATCCCTGTTCTTTCTTTGATGAATTTTAAAGTGTTTTTTTAAAGATTTCACTATGCCCTACTCCCTGAGTTAGTAGAATTTCATTAATCTTTG
Source organism: Mustela nigripes (assembly GCF_022355385.1). Classification (NCBI taxonomy): domain Eukaryota; kingdom Metazoa; phylum Chordata; class Mammalia; order Carnivora; family Mustelidae; genus Mustela; species Mustela nigripes. Next base: position 211,998,147 of record NC_081557.1, on the reverse strand, counting down.
TGTTAAATGCTAAGACAGTACATTGATAAACTGACCCAGAAACACAGAAATCTTTCTGAGAACTTCACCCCATTATTTGAATAAGAATAATTACAGGTAATAGTGAGACTGTACTAAAGTATATTTCATTCATTAATACTAATAATCTCCTCAGTGCCATGCCTTGGGGCTGGAAGGAAGGTCAGATGTGCTCATCCATCAGTGTCTTCCTTTGGTTATATAAACATACACATGCTTGGGGCACCTGGGTGGCTCAGTGGGTTAAAGCCTCTGCCTTTGGCTCAGGTCATGATCCCAGGATTCTGGGATCAAGCCCTGCATCGGGCTCTCTGCCTACTTGTGGTCTCTGTCTGTCAAATAAATAAATAAAATATTTAAAAAAGAAAAAACCATACACATGCTTTATATGTGATATGGTTAGTGTTACAGTGAGTTATCATGTGCATTTGAAACTTCCTAAGTAAAATGCCCTACAAGTAGCCTGGATTCATGAGGTTTCCATAAATAATTCAGGCTCCTAAATTAAAATGTTAGGAAACTTTTATTTATTTCAGTATAATATTTTTAATTATTTTCATTGTCAGATATGCTTTGGGACTAAAAATATCAGACTGTCATTTGTGCAGCTTATATTTATTAATGGCTACTGGGTATTAGTGAGCTTTAGTAATTTAAAGTTAAAGGCCTCCCAAATGCATGGACCCATCTTAGGAGAAATAATTAATTGTGCACAGATGTCTGTGATATAGTGGGAAGAGTCCCCAACTGAGAATGAAATCCTCTCAACTTGTTGCCTGGGTATCAAGTTATGGAGCCACTCTGACCTTCAGTTTCCTGGTGCATAAAATGAGGTCACCCATACCTACCACAGGCTGCTGGCTGAGATTAAGTGACATGTCATACATGACAACATTCAGCATATCCAGTGTACCCAAATGTTAAGTTTAAATATAAAGGTCGATTTTAGTATTGCTCATATTTTAACTTTTATTTTCTTACAGCATTGTGAAAAGGAAAAGGTATCTTCTTCAAAGGATCTGAAGCATGTTCATGCAAAAAGTGAACCAAGTAAACCTGCCCGGAGACTTTCAGAATCTTTGCATTCAGCTGATGAAAACAAAAATGAATCCAAAATAGAAAGAGAACATAAAAGACGCACATCTACCCCTGTTGTGGTGGAAGGGGCACAAGAAGAGCCTGATACAAGAGATGGGAAAAGGCAAGCAGAACGGTCGGAAATTGGCACAGAAGAGCCCCAGAAACAGAAAAGCACACTTAAAAATGAAAAGCATCTAAAAAAAGACGATTCTGAAACAGTACATGTGAAAAGCCTACCTAAGAAAGAGACAAAATCTTCCAAGGAAAAGCCTGAAAAAGACAAGACTCTGTCAGAAGACAAATTATCAACAAAACATAAATATAAAGGTGACTGTATGCATAAAACAGGTGATGAGATTGAGCTTCATTCTTCAGAGAAAGGTTTAAAAATGGATGAAAATATCCAAAAGCAAAATCAACAAACGAAACTTTCTTCAGATGAAAAAATGGAACGAAAAAGTAAACATAAGAATGAAAGGAAGTTATCAATTTTGGGCAAAGATGGAAAGCCAGTTTCTGAATATATTATAAAAACAGATGAGAATGTTCGTAAAGAAAACAACAAAAAAGAGAGGCACCTATCAGCCGAAAAGACTAAGGCAGAGCACAAATCAAGAAGATCAAGTGATTCTAAAATTCAGAAAGATTCTCTGAGTTCTAAGCAACATGGAATTGCATTACAGAGAAGAAGTGAAAGTTATTCAGAGGATAAGTGTGATACAGACTCAACTAATTTAGATAGTAATTCAAAACCAGAAGAGGTGGTTCACAAGGAGAAGCGAAGAACAAAGAGCTTACTAGAAGAGAAACTTATGCTAAAGTCTAAACCAAAAAGTCAAGGCAAACAGTTAAAAGTAGTTGAAACGGAATTACAAGAAAGTGTCACAAAACAGGTGGCCACTCCAAAACCAGATAAGGAGAAGAACACAGAAGAAATTGACACAGATAGACAGCGGAAGTCTAAAGTTGAAGACAAACCTTCTGAGGAAATTGGTGTCGAAGTTGTATTGGACAGTGCTGCTTCCTCAGCACATGGTACACAGAAGGATTCTAGTCACAGAACCAAGTTACCATTAGCAAAGGAGAAATACAAAGCTGATAAGGATTCAGGCTCCTCCAGACCCGAGAGAAAGTTATCAGATGGGCACAAAAGCAGAACCTTAAAGCATGGTAGTAAGGAAATGAAAAGGAAGGAAGAAAATAAATCAGATGACAAGGATGGTAAAGAAGTTGACAGTAATCATGAAAAGGCCAGAGGGAATAGTTCAGTTTTGGAAAAGAAATTAAGTAGAAGGTTGTGTGAAAACCGAAGAGGAAGCTTATCCCAAGAAATGACCAAAGGAGAAGAAAAACCAGCAGCAAACTCCTTGAGCACTCCCAATAGTTCCTCTGTTCAGAAACCAAAAAAGAGCAGTGATACCACAGTAATGCCTGAACAAGAGCCAATGGAAATTGATTCTGAGCCATCTGTTGAAAATGTATTTGAAGTATCTAAAACCCAAGATGGCAGCAGTAATAGTTCTCAGCAAGGCAGTGACTCTGAAAATGTTATGAAACAAAAAACCAATATCGTTCTAAAGGATGAATTAAGAACTTCCACAGTAGATTCAAAAACACCAGCTCCAGCCTATAAATCAGGACGTGGAACAGGAGTTACTGGTAATTCTGAAAAGCACACTGACCATAAAGGCACCCTTACCAAGAAAGTGCATATCCAAAGTGCTGTGTCCAAACTGAACCCTGGGGAAAAAGAACCCATTCAACAGGGAACTCATGAAACAAATACAGACTCTGAAACTAGTCATAGACTATTGTCACGAGCCCCATCAGAAAATGATAGGACACAGAAGAATTTGAAAAACACAACCACACTCACTGAAGAACATGTTGCTCAAGGAAATGCTGATCATGAGCATTCCCCAAATTTAGATCCTTCACCGTCCTTAAGTTCAGTAACTGTGATCCCTCAGAAGGAATCTTGTGATGCAGATGTAAGTCCTTTGATTGACAAAAGGACTGTTTTAGAAGGTGGCACAGCAAGCACTTCCCTTGTAGAGCACTCTGATATTCCTAACCAAAGTTTGACTCTTAGGGAATCAGAAGTCCCTAGGACAAGTGACAGCAAAGAAAGTGGGGCAGTTTCCACAGTAGATACACTGGCAAAAGCAAGCATGGATAGCAGAAGACACATTCCAGAAGGTTTCCAGCCTGCTGTGCTGCACACTAAACAAGGAAAAGTAATTGTGCCTGTTGGTAGCAAGTTAATGGATGTCAATACAGAAAATGAGAATGCTCACAAAGAAGGCAGCTTTATGGACATGGCCAGAAAAGAAAATGACTTCAACACAGAGCCCAGTTCAAAGGAGACAACAAGAGTGGTACTAGAAAATGGCAAAAAGCATGGCATCACTGTTGACCCTGTGGTAGGCATGAGAACAGAAAAAGATGCTGAGACCGTCAAACTTAAGTGTAGTAGTGGCCCAGGTGAAATGGAAAACAAATCAGTTGTGTTTGAAGGAAGGACTGAAAGTAGCGAGGTCGACACCAGTGCTGGAAATAACGCTGCTTCCTCAGTTTTACAGCAAAGGAATGGAGAAACTGCTGATGGCACAACCGGGTCTGGCAGAGCAGAAAAGACTTCTTTTGCCACTAGCACTGCAAGGAAAGATGAAGGTGTTCCCCTAAATACAGTAAAGGCAGGGGATGCCACGACCACTTCCTCAGAAACAGGAGAGGGTGAGGTGGCTGTGCCCTGCACAAGCATTGAGGCAGATGAAGGCTTCATAACAGGTGCATGCTCTAAAAACAATCCTCTTCACACTGGGGCAGAAGCCAGTGAATACACAGTTTTTGCTGCAGCAGAAGAAGGCGGCAGCGTTGTCACAGAAGGATTTGCTGAAAGTGAAACCTTCCTTACAAGCACCAAGGAGGGAGAAAGTGGAGAGTGTGCTATGGCTGAATCTGAAGAGAGAGCAATGGGCCCCGTGACTGCTCACGAAGTTACGGTTGAAGATGATGTCAACAGTGGTGTGACAGAAGAGAAGGATGACGCTGTCACCAGTGCCGGCTCTGAAGAAAAATGTGATGGTTCTTCACGTACAGACTCAGAAATGGCTGAAGGAACTGTTACCTTTATTAGTGAGGTTGAAAGTGATGGTGCGGTGACAAGTGCTGGGACAGAAATAAGGGAGGGCTCCTTAAGCAGTGAAGAGGTGGATGGATTCCAGAGAAATATGACGAGAATGGGCCCCAAAAAAGAAACTGAGGGAACTGTGACATGTACTGGAGCAGAAAGGAGAAGTGCTACTTCTATTATGTGCCCAGTAACAGGCGCCAAACGACAGGAAGAGCATGTGGTTACAGGCGCAGCTGTGACCCTTGTCAGTAATGACACACCACCAGGAACCAGTGCCCCCCAGGAAGGAAATGCTTCTGTGAATGACGGGGCAGAAGGCGAAAGTGCCGTCACCAGCACAGGGATAACAGAAGAAGATGGAGAGGGGTTGGGGAGCTGCACAGGTTCAGAAGAGGGCAGTGAGGGCTTTCCTCTAAGTTCTGAATCAGAAGACAACGGAGAGAGTGCAATGGACAGTACAGTAGCCAAAGAAGCCACTAACATACCATCCGTCGCTGCTGGGCCTTGTGATGATGAAGGAATTGTAACCAGCACCGGTGCAAAAGAGGAGGATGAGGAAGGTGAAGGGGTAGTGACCAGTACTGGAAGGGGAAATGAAATTGGGCATGCATCCACTTGCACTGGGACAGAGGAGGAGAGTGAAGGGGTATCAATTTATGGAAGTGCCGAAGAAGGTGACAGTCAGATTGGTACTGCAGCAGGGCAGGTGGGAGCAGAGGCTGGAGCCACCATCACCAATGCCAACGAGAGCAATGTTGACAGCATGAGTGGTGCAGAGAAAGGCATGAAACATAGGGAGATCTGCTTCAGTGCAAAAGGGATTGTAGAAAGCAGTGTAACCAGCGTGGCCTCAGGGAAAGGTGAAGTGGCACCAGTTCCCAAAGGTGTTGAGGGTCCCATGACTAGTGCAGCTTCAGGTCAGAGTGACAGTTTGCTCACCAGAAAAGAAAAAGTTGATGATACCACAATTTCCACCGGCCTGGTGGGGGGCAGCTACAAGGTGCTTGCATCCAGGGCAGTCCCAGAATGTGAAGCTGGTCACACATCACCCAGTGGAAAAGAAGACGAAGGTATCATCACCTCAGTGGACAATGAAGAATGCGATGGCCTTATGGCTAGTACAGCCAGTGACAGTGTTACCAACCAGACTTGCTTAGCTGGGGGTAAAAGTCCAGGCAAAGGCTTGATGATTTCCACCAGTACCACGCATGACTACAGCACTCAGTTAAGCACAGTTACAGGCGTGGAAGAAGGTCATTCAAGTGTGCTGAGAACCGAAGAAAATAAGGAAGGCACCAGACTAAGCATGGAGGAATTTGAGGCCCCCATGCCCAGTGCAGTGTCAGGAGATGAGAGCCAGCTCCCTGCTATGAGAAATGAAGAGAAAGATGAGTGTGCCATGATTTCCACGAGCATAGGGGAGGAGTTCGAAGTGCCCATTTCCAGTGCCACAACCATCACATGTGCAGAAAGTCAGCAGCCAGTGGCCACCATGGAAGAAGGAGCTCAGGACTCCGGCCTAGTGAGCACCGACGACTTCGAGGGGCCCATGCCCAGTGCGGCCACAGCGGTTGAGAGCCCTCTTGCCTCAACTAGCAAGGAGGAGAAAGACGAATGCGCACTCATCTCCACCAGCATAGCAGAGGAGTGCGAGGCTTCTATTTCTGGCGTCCTCGCAGAAAGCGAAAAGGTGCGACCCACCACTGTGGGTCTGGAAGAGAAAGATGGGAGCGCCATCATCTCCACCAGCTCGGGAGAAGACTGCGAGGGCCCCGTGTCCAGCGCCGCCCCACAGGAGGAAGTCCAGCCCTCCGTTACCCGAGCAGAGGAGATCAGCGACACCACCATGATTTCCACAAGCACCTCTGAAGGCCGAGAAGCAGTCATGATGGGCGCTCTCCCGCAGGACGACGAGCCACCTGGCACGGCAAGGATGGAAGATTTGAGTGACGCCGCCATCATCTCCACCAGCACTGCTGAGTGCGTGCTGGCGCCGGCCGGCCTTGACAGGCTGGATGAGAACCCACGGACTGCAAGTAGCGTGGATGAGAAAGCGCAACTGTCGGCTCACAGGATGAGCAAGGGTGAGGCCCCGAGGCCCCGCCTGATGTGCGCAAACAGCTGTCCGCACCCTGGGCCGCCAGCAGGGGGCAGAGCCGCGGGCATCGAGGACGGCCCGCCAGGGGCTGCACAAGCATCGGAGGAGGGGTGCAGGCGGGACGGTTCCTGCGAGGTGCCACTAGTGAGGAAGGGACAGAGTGAGAGCAAGTTGGGCCTCATAAATGCGGCAGAGAGGAGTGTGTGGCTGAGTTCTGTTCCGAGAAGACAGAGGAGCCAGGAGGTGGCTGCCGCAGGCCATAGCACCTGTTGGGCAGGAAGGGATCTGTGGAGGGGAGTGGACTCATCTGAGAATCTGGCGGGACCAGAGCAAAGGGCGGGGCCAACAACTGAGGACCCCTCTCTCGGGATCTGCTGCTTGCCAGCAGTAAGTCCTGGTGCTAAGAACACAGATGACGTGCTGCCTGCCAGAGACACTGCGGTGGAGCCGTCCTCCCCTGAGCAGTCCTGGCCCACGGCCCCCGTGAACACTACCACTGAATGTATTAATGGCCAAGAATCAGAAATTGGCCCTTGCCACGCGCTAGTCCTTCCAGCTGCCTACAATGTAGCTCTGTCTGCTCCAAACTATGACCACGGCTTGACTGTAAAGGGTGATAACAATGGCAAACGGCTGGTTCAAGGGTCCATTGAGAAAACAAGAGATGGTAATGGCATGAGGAAATCATCCCAGGAGGAGGTAGACCTCAAGGTTCCTCCTGAAGAAAATTTGCATGACATAGGTGAGAATCTCTGTAATTGTACATTTTAACATCTTAACAAAGATGATTGCTTGTAGAGTACATTTTAAACAGCCTTCCAAAAGAGGATTTTGATTCCAGAATGTCACAAAATAACTTCTCAAATGGGAAGATTGGGCTTAGAAACTTGAGTTTAAAAACTGAAAACCTTAGACCCATTTTTCCTGTGCTAGGAGAGCAGAGTCAGGAAGCTGGGGGAGGGGAAGGCAGCCAGCTAGCTATGTGCAAGTTGCTAAACCTTTGACCCTCAGGTTTCTTGTGAGTCAAAATGAACACTACCTTACAACAGCCCTGCGAAATGAGTATTTTTTTATCATCCTCATTTTACAAATGAGGAAATGGGTTCTGATTGTTTAAATAACTTGCATAGTCCTTCGGGCCTGTTAGAAAAAAATTACCTCAGAACTTCAGTTTTCTGTTGTGTAAGATGGGGACAATAGTTATAAACACCATTCCAGCCTTCATCTGATGTCCTATTGTCTTGTGGTATATGTCAGTTTAGTTCAGCTGGCTACTTAAAATCAGGGAAGCACTTTTTTTTTTTTTTTTTAACTGAGTTTTATGTTCAGGTAAAATGAGTTCTGATTTGAAATTTGAAAGAAAAGAAAAATGTTTCCTCCTGACAGGCTTCAAAGAGTGTCAATCTTGCTAGACATACTTGATAACTTTCAAAGGGGTAAGCTTTGGGGCTCAGTCATTCACTATGCCATACACACAGTAGGGCCAGCTACTATTGTGCTAGGCTCTGGGAATGCAAAGGTAACTCTTCAAAATGGGGAACAGCTGTGAATCCAGCCTTGTATTTTAAGTAGGTAGTGACACTCTGGTGGCAGGTGCTTAGAATCTTTGAGAACTCAGAGGGACATCATGGGCTAGACTTGAAGGGTCAGGGATGTTGACTTTTCTACTCTGGCTGTATAAATTTTGGTGTCCTGGACTTTTAAACTGGAACAGACCTTGAATGTCATCAAATACAGCCTCAGGAAGCTGAGGCCAGTAGATTGAGTCCTGTTCATTATAGGGACTTAAGAAAGTATTCCAAGGGTTGAAATAACTTGAAATTTTTCCATTGAATTTAGCCTGGGTAAATTGAATGCTTTGCAGATTTTTATGACTTAACCCTTGCTACAGTCTGTTACTCCTTCCCCTCCCCACCTTTGTTTCTGTGAAGGAGCAAAAAACAGAAGAGTTTTTACCAAGGAAAAGCCTGCAGCCTCTTAGAGAAAAGAAGGATTTTTCCCTGGAGGCTTCTGTATGGGTGGGTGAAAGAACTGGAAGCCACAGTCACAGAGGGACAAGGGAGAGAGAAAGAAAGGACTACAACAGGGATAGGATTGAGTCTCCACCAGAGGAAATGCCATTTTCCTTTTGTCTGCCTCACAGCTTCCTAATTTGATTTTCAGCTTTGCTGTGTCAGAGTGAAGCAACAAAGTGAGTCTGTTCATAAACATTTTCTTTGTTGAGAATATATATCAGTGGCCCAGAATATTTTCTTTTAGGGCCAAACTTGATACAGAACACTGTAGAAAAATATTTGGAAATGTGATGTCTCCAGAAATAGTCTTTTGTTATTCTTTCTGGGCCGCCGTCTTAACAGCAAGAAACAATTTCACTCCCCAAAATGAGTAAATGACCCCTGCCTTTCATCCAAGATTTTTCATCCATATTCCTTTTATTGTTTTCTACTGATGGCAAAATAAAACAGCAGAGGAAGGGGTCATGGCATGCTAGATAATAGCATCCTGTTACCTTTTAATTCAGCGTGTATTTTGTAAGCAAATTCTTTAATTGGTTTAATGGTCTGAATTTCATTAGGCAATGAAGAATCTCCACCGAATGTTCTGGGAGGACGAGCACTGAAAGGCACCTTGAAAACTGAGGTATGGCTGATAGTCCAGTTATGCTGAGCTATAGGTCATATGAGTGCCATTTGACTGCACGCAGATGTATGTGTCCTTAAGTATCATGTGGCTCCTGCTGCCAGTGTACTTAATACACTTACACATTGTTTCTGTCATATCATGAGGCAGGAAAGCTAAAAACCTCAACAATCTCGGTAAATAGTGCCATCATATTTCCATTTTCTCAAACCAGACAGCAGGAGTCAAGTTCAGTCTCTTCTTGTCACCCCATATTTAATCCATTGCCAGTTCTTGCCCGATCTATTTCCAAAATATAACTTGAATCTCCACACCCCCTTTGCAGCCTGACTTCATGGCACCCTCTTGAGTATATGAGAGACAAGGTAGCAATGTACATGCAGAGGAGACTCCACTTACTAGCCAGAGCCATGGGTACACAGACAGGAGGGTTTGCAAGGAAGATATTAGAGTGGGGTTTTACAAGTAGAGTAGAAGTTTACCAGAGGAGAAAGAAACAAAAAGAGCCTTGCAGGCAAAGGTGCATGTTCTAGACACAGAGCAGGAGGGCCAATTGTGAGCCATGGGCACTGCAGCGATAACTGCATTGTGTGGACAAATGCAGACCTGATGACGGAAGGGACATGATTAATGAAGATCATGTGTGTCGTTACTGATTTGGAGTTTAACTTTTAAAGCAATGGGAGAACCATTGATGGATGAAATATGAGATTAGATTGATTTGTTTTTTGTTTTAGAAAGTTGGCATGTATTCATTTTCAATTTTGCACAGACTTGAAAGTAGTCTTTTATGTTGTTACAATATGCTAGATGTTTTAATTAAGTTTAGGTTAGTCATGACTTCTTGTTCTAAAAACCTCAGTTAACTTAGTTTTTTATGGTGCTTTGGTCTTTTTAGACATTTGTACCATCAGAGGAAGAAAAAAACCATGAAATTGTAACAGCACCAGCAAGTCCATGTGGGAGAAAGCCAAGTGGAGTAGGTAAGTAAGCTCCTTTCCGCAGTGGTTCACATTAATTTCCTGGCCTATGGTTTTATCTTTCGTTAACAGCTTAAAATCAATAGCTGAGAGGTGCCTGGGTAGCACAGTCAGTGAAGCATCTGCCTTTGGCTCAGGTCATGATCTCAGGGTCCTGAGACCAAATCCTTCATCAGACTCTCTGCTCAGTGGGGAGTCTGTTTCTCCTTCTCCCTGTGCCCCTCTTCTCCACTCATGTTCTCTCTCACTCGCTCTGCTCTCTCTCAAATAAATGAATCTTAAAAAAAAAATAAAATAATAGCTGATTCATAATAAAAACCTGACAGGCTATGTGAATTTGCCTCTCACTTTTTAAAATAGGCTGGAAAGGATTCTTTACTATTTTATTTTTAGCATATACTTTTTCTCATCAGTTATCAGTCAGTTTTATGTAAGGTAATGTGTAAATCTCTTATTTCCAAATAAGTACAGCAGAAAGCAAGTTGCTTTGAAGCAGACTCTTGAGCTCCTTCCCCAAAATGTGTCTCCATGCACCTTCCTGCCCTTCCAGGTGCTGTCACACCTCCTTTCCAAAAGCTAGCTTACAGCCCATGCACCCATTCACACCTCTGCCTGTTGGCCTTTGGACTCTAGCTGGGCCCCAATGACCACTGACGCTGCTACCAGTTTGTACAGGCTCTTCCCAGTCTCTGCGCTGTCTTCAGTGTCTACTTCATGTTTTCTAGGAGAAAGTCTCTTAAGGCAGCAGCTCCCAAACTCAGGACCACTTTATACTCTTAAAAATTATTGAGGATCCTAGAGAATTTTCGTTATGTGGATTATACTTGTTGACATTTACCAAATAACAAACTAAAACTGAGAAGGTTATAATATACATATCCATCCAATATAATTAACTCACTGTAGGTTAACATAAATAACACTGTTTTTCATGAAAAGTAGCAGATTTTCCCAAATGACAAAATGCAGTAAGAAAAGCGACATGGTTTTGCATTTTCGCAAATCTCTTTAAATCTAGCATAATAGAAGGCAGCTGGTTACTCATGCTGTTCCTATATTCAATATGTTGCTGTTGTTGCCTTGGTTGAAGTATATGAAGAAAATTCAACATCACACTTAACATGGTTGATTTTAATAGCCTTTTCAGATAATTCTGGGAACATCACATGGCCTCTGGAAAATTGCATTGTGTACTCATGAATTTAAAAGACGAATAACATCTTAGTATTTTGACAGTGGTGTGGACCTCGTGGAGCCCTTGAACGATGATTTCAGGAGCCCCAGGGGTCTTTGGACCACACTTTGAGAACCACTGGGTTAGGGAAATAGAAATGAGAATTGTGACAATGGACAATTATTTCTGGTTTGTTTTCTAGTCATTATGGTATTGTCTCTTCTGATCTGCATGTTAACTAGTGGGGGAAAGTAAAAGCAACTTTAGAGCCTGTCACCAAATTTATGCTATTTCTTTCTCCCCCCAACCCATGTTAAAATGTCCATGCAAGCTGCGTAGAGCAGTCAGGGTGATTTTAGTTGCAAGTCACAAAAAAACCTGCAAATGTTTACAGGAAATGTATTAGCTCACCATCTTAGGCAGTTTAGGCTCTTAGAACAGAATTCCATAGACTAAGTGCTTAAGCACCAAATACTTCTTTCCCTTGGTTCTGGAGCCTGGAGGTCTAAGTTCAGGGTGCCAGCATGGTCAGGTTCTTGGTAAGGAATCTCTTTTTGGTTATATTTTCGCATGTATGCATGTAGAGAAAGAGATCTCCTCTCCTTATTTCCATAAAGACACTAATCCCAGCACAATGTTCCACCCTCATGATACTTAAACATCCCAAAGGCCCCGCCTCCAAATACTATCACACTAGGAACTTAGGGTTTCAATATATGAATTTTGGGGGGACTCAAACATCCAGTTCATAATATTATTCACAAAATTGCAAAGTTCAGCCAGAGCATGATCCAAGAGCATGGTGATGTCCCCAAAGACCCATCTTGCAAAGACCCAATTTTCTTCCCTTTCCCTTAGACCCCAGTTGAGGTAATTGCTTTCTCATTTGTAAGTCTCTAGAGAAATATCTTTGTCCTCTCATTCCTGGCCAAAATCCCAAGACTTATTCTGATTCAGCTTAGGTACCTTTGTCCATCCTAAACTAATTACTTTGGCCAGATGAACATACTTGCTGGTTGATTAAAAGTAAATCAAGTGCTCTGTTTCTGGGGTGAGAGTAGAGCTGGTATCCCTGGAAACACATTGTACCCCAGACCACAATCCAAGTTCTTAGGGAAGGTGCTAGGAGAGCAACTATATGTTTACAATGTGATGACCTTGGTTCTTTAAATTATTCCCCCAACAAACATTGGTAAGCAAGGTAAGGGAAATTGAGGTAGAGAATGAAGTCCCTGTCTGCGCTCAGGGAGTTTGCAGAAATAACATGCCGGGAGAAAGGTGCTCTCTGTAATAAAGATACGTTCGTGTCTGGTGGGGTCAGCTTTGCTGGGGAGGGCTTTGGGGAGGGCAAGGTTTAAACTTAACCAATCTCTCTCTCCCCTTTAATTATAGAAAGTAAGACACATAGAAGCGCATAATCGTTTTCCCACTTCTCATGATACCCTCCTTAAATACAACCCTATATTCAAACAAAAATGTAATCATAGTATTTGTAGTGTTTTCTAATTTCCTTTTTTTTTTTTTTTTACTTAGTGTATACAGATTGACTTCATTTGTTTTAACAGCTGAAAGTAGTCTGTAACGCCTTTTCCCACTTGTTAGATCTTCAGTGGTCTCGTTTTATAGTATTTACTATTATAAATAAAGCTGCAATGAACTTTCATATGTGTGTAGTTACGTGTTTCCCTAAGTATTTCCATGAAAGAGAATTGAAGGCTCAAAGAATATGTAAGTTTTGAATTTTCATAACACTCGTCACTCCCCCTAAGTTGGAACCAGATATGGAGGCATGAATAGGTTTGCATTAGGTGGACACAGCAAAGGGAAGGGCAGTGTGTAAGGAGTAGTGTGTATAAATCCTCACCCAGGACTATCTGGGGTGATCAGGGCAGGGACCTTCTAAGGCAAAACCATCTGAAGGAGTGACCTTCAAAGTATGTGATCTCAAAAGCCTTATAAACAGAAGTATCAGGCAGTCCTGGAAGACCACCCCAAGGCCTGAGAAACCATTCATGCTGATGTGTTAAAACCGAAATGATGACAGATTTATTCAAAACCTAGATATATTAATTAAAACTTGTATATATGTGTTAAAGTACAAATAATTGAGCACCTAAGTGGCTTAGTTAAGCGTCTGCCTTCGGCTCAGGTCATGATCCCAGGGTCCTGCGATGGAGCCCCACATCCAGCTTCTTGCTCAGCAGGAGTCTGCTTTTCCCTCTGTCCCGTCCCCCACACACACAAGCTCTCAAATAAATAAATAAAATCTTTATTTTAAAAGGTACAAATAATTAATAATCCCATTTGTTAATTGTCAAGAAGGTAGCATTTTTGGATTCTGAAGTCCTTTGTTCCCACAGTTTATTCCAGATGACTTCACTGTGTTTAGGTACGATTCAATAAGGGATGTACTTACGTAAAAGGAAGTTGTTTAAAAGAAAAATGTGCGTTCTGTCATTGTTGAGTAGAAACAGTAGACCTCGTACTTCAAGTTTCCAGAGAATATAAATAGACCAATGCTGTTTGAAGGAATAGAATCTAACTTTTCACTTGATGGCATTATTTTTAAATGAACAAGTGTCACTTTGCTGCGGAACAGTTACAGCAAAGGTCTACCTTTCTCCTAAGCTTCATTTGATCAACATAGTTAAATAGGTGCAGGGATTTAATGGACCATTGCCATTATTATAAAAATGCAGTTAACATTAATTTCTGTTGTTTTTCTGGAATAATGGCAGGCACAGTTTATAGAAAATAATTGGTCAGAATTTAATAGTTCACAAGGCAGCTAGGCAATAGCGACATAGTCCTGCTTTACCTTAAAAAATTCTAAGATAAGGGGTGCCTGGGTGGCTCAGTGGCTTAAGCCGCTGCCTTCGGCTCAGGTCATGATCTCAGGGTCCTGGGATCGAGTCCCGCGTCAGGCTCTCTGCTCAGCAGGGAGCCTGCTTCCTTCTCTCTTTCTCTCTGCCTGCCTCTCAGTGTACTTGTAATTTCTCTCTGTCAAATAAATAAATAAAATCTTTAAAAAAAAAAAAAATTCTAAGATAAAAAATTCTAAGTTTATTCTCTGTGGTTCAGAAACAATATTCAGTTTCGTTATTTCTCATTTTTGTTTTCGAACAGCCGAACTACAGAGGGAGCCTTTCTTGGTGAATGAATCACTTAATAATGTAAGTCACCATAATGGTTTGAGTTTTGTTATGGGGCTTGGTGTTTTGAGAGCAAATGTAAAAGGGACATCTAGCAAAGGTAGTCTGTGCATTCTTTAGGAGACAGGAGGCTATTTGTAGTATGCTCTCCACTCACGTGCAACATACCAGCTGAGATACTCAGGCCAGTGTACAATTGTATTTACTGATGTTAGGAATTTTAGTTGTTTTCCCCAAGAAAAAAGATCACTTGTGAAACATTTAAGGAAACAGAAGAAGGCCCAGATACCTCAGACTAGGAAACTCACCTCGGAGTTACTAATGAAATCCTTCAAAGAACCATGAACTTTCTATTTTTTATTACTGTAACAAGTTTGATAATTGGATTACAACATCTGAAATTATCCTAGTGCTATAAACAAAACATTTTATTTTGAGAACTAAAGTTCTTTTTGTGTTTCTGGAAAGCCTTTATGAAGATACTACACTCTAATTGCCACATATACTTATTCTTTCCCAGCTGTGGCTGTCATAATGTCTTTGGTGCTTGAAAGAAATTTTATGTCTTTCTTAATGCACAGGGGACCTGATACCAGGAGAGAACATTCTGTAAAATGCCTGCAAATTGCAAAGAGACACATTATTTCTAGTGTCCCAAGAGAACTCCGGGGAGCTCTGTGCACTGCCAGACATCAGAGGGCTATCTTCACCCCTTGAAACATCCTGCTTTATGGCTAGAAACTCATATACAGTCAGCTGAGTAAGAGGAAAGAGAAAAACCCACTTGGTTTGGTTCAGATTTACTCTCCAACAGGATTCCAAATGTGGAGCCAGTGCTCCTCCACACCTCATTACCCTGAGGACCCTGGCAGCTGCCTTTCCCTAATCTGAGAATATCACTGGCCTTTCCAAATATGCATGAAATTCTGTAGTTAGGATTTAGAATGTTGTAGGAAACTCTAAGACTTCCCCTCAGTTAAAAAAATAAAAGTACAGTTGACGAGATTTGCCAGAGAGATGATGACAAAATGACAGGATGCTTTAGCATTTTTAAATAAAGAAAAAAGTCATGAGAATATGAGATGGGAAGAAAATTCATAGAATTCAGAATTTATTTTTTTTTAATTTCTTACACTTTTGTTATAACTGTTTTAAAAACAAGGAGAATAAAACAGTAGGATGATAATTTGTTAAACCCAAACTTCTTCAAAAGGAAGATTCTCTGTGCTCTACCTCTTGTAGATGAAATTTAAAAGAGCATGTATTCCAGCCCATTTCCACATTTCCCATAAACAACCAGGTTATGTCAGTTCTCTTACTTGTTTTTTCTGCCTTTAAGACTTTGGTGATACTATCCATAAATAACCTTTTCTGTGGTATGTTTAGGCCAAAAATATGGGCTCAAGAGCAAATGAAGAACTTTGTAGCAAATCTCCTAACACAGAAGGTAAGTTAATGAATTTTATAGTATTAATATTGGTTTTAATTGTAGTTCCCATTTGCTGAATGCTTTCTATATGCCAAGCCCTGTGCTAATTACTTCACAAATTTTCTCTTAATTCATATCATTTGGTAGGTATTAATAGCATTACTTCTGTAGCTGGGGAACCAAGGGTGTGAGGGGTCCACTGCCTTGTTCAAGGTCCTGCAGCTATTAAGTGGCGCCTTGATGTAAATAGCTACTAGAACTTTCTCAGTAACTTCACTGTGGACTTAATCCAATGTGAATACAAATGTGTAGCTGCCTGAGGTTTGTACTGTAGAAGTTCTGTGTTTACTTCTGACAGGCAGTCTCTATTTGGTAGATCAAGTGTATCACATTTATGTCGATCTTCTCCTAGGAGTCAGGCCTCATTCCATGAAACCTGTGGAGGCTACCTACTCCACAGGAATAATTCTCCTCTCAAAAAGAACATAGAATGTTGTTGATACCTTATTCCAAGAGTGGGGAAAGAAGTCTTTTTATAATATACCATATTTCAAACCAAAGTAAAGCAGCAATAATTATAAACAGTCATGTACTTATCACCTAGTTTTGTCATATCTTTAAAAATGTAGTATATTTGCTTCAGGTGCTTTTTAAAAAAATATTAACAGATATAGTTGAAATCACTTATGCCTCACTGATCCCAATCTCTCTTATCTTGCTCAAAAGGGAGCCACTGTTCTGCAATTGCTATATATATTTCCATAAAAAATATATAGCCTGATGTCGCATAGTTTAGGAAGAGGGGATCATGTTAGAGAAACTGTCTCCCCCTTGTTTTTTCATTTGGCATTATGCTCTCAAATTGTGTCATGTTGATATGTATAACTCTGATTACTTTATTTCAGTTGCTCTTTGGTATTCCATTGTGTGAATATACCACTGTAATTCTCTTTTGCTTTTGCTGGTGGACATTTGGGCTTTTGCAACTTTTCCCAATTTCAGAGTGCTGCCATGCATGATCTTGTACCTGTCTCCCAATGCATATGTCATTTACCTGGAACTTAAGTGTGGAATTGCTGAGTTAGTGGGCACCTCTTCAGGGATGTGCCAAATTATCCCCAGGTGGTGTACCAGTTATAACTCCACACCTTCTCTTTTTTGGTTTTACCAGACTGGTGAATGTTTGCTAATCTGACAGCTATGAAATAATACCTCTTGTTTTCCTTGGATACATCTTCACATTGTGTTGCTCCATGAGCTGGAGGAAACTGGCTGTGAAGTCACTGTGCAGAGTCCAGTGACCTCATCCCTCCATAAACCCATTTATTTACATTCTTCAAATGGGAATCACGGAGCTTACGTGGTTGCTCTGAGGACCCCGTCAAAATGACTTATAAAGTGTCCTTCCAGCTGCCATGCACACCCTAAAATAAGTATTGGAATGAATAAATACTTAGCTTTTTTTTCCTCTTTTTTGTATTTATTAATCAGAGATATCCAGCGGCAGAAAAGACAGTACAGAAGGCTTAAGAGATCACAGTGTTGAAACAAATCCTAAAGAGGTGGGTTTGCATAAGAAACTCAAGTATTCATGTTTTGTATATAGTGCTTTTGTACAAAGGCCTTAGTTCTTTGTATGAATTAAAAATTAAGTGGCTCTCCATATCACTTTTATCTGTTTATACTCTCGTGTAGGTAATTATTGGTAACTATGTCCACATTGCAGTCAGGAATGCTAAATGTTATTTCTTACACTGTCTTTCCTCAGTTCTTTGCTAGGCCACTGAAAGAGGAGAACACTACCAATTAATTTAGGACATACCACTGATTGTAAGACATATCTTGACTTCAGAGATGGGAAAAGAAGCAATATGTTGTTTGTTTGTTTTTTTTAAACATATTTTAAAATGGTTGGAATACAGTGACTAACCAGAAACATGTTCTAATGTTTTGTATGGATTTACATTCAAATACAATACAAAAAAAAAAGAAGACTCAACCTTACAAAATAAGGATCATCCAAATCTAGATGCTGAAAGTGTTATTCTAGATTTTTAAAAAACTTATTTCAAAGACTAAAGCTAATAAATGTACTGTCATTTTAGTAGATTTGGTTCCAAATTCTATTGACGTTAATATATAGTCATTCTTGATTCCAGGATGAAGAGGAAGAAAGGCAGATGCCTAAAAGAAAAAGAAAGAAGCATTACCCCTCTTCAGAAGATGAACTGGGTAACATATTTAGACCATATATATTCCTTTTTCAGACATCTTGGAAGATCATATTATTTTTACATCCAAAATATTGGGCCAATATCAAAAATTTTTGAGAGGAATAATTGCTTACTTGTACAGCTCTGGAGTCCAGTTTGTATCCAGACTGGCTTGACATCTACAGGGCTTTTTTTTTTTTTTTTAATTTTATTTATTTATTTGACAGGCAGAGAGGCAGGCAGAGAGAGAGAGAGGAAGGGAAGCAGACTCCCTGCTGAGCAGAGAGCCGGATGCAGGGCTTGATCCCAGGACCCTGAGACCATGACCTGAGCCGAAGGCAGAGGCTTAACCTACTGAGCCACCCCGGCGTCCCTCCAGGGCTGTTTCTGAAGTTGATTTAGAAACTACATTTTTACCTGCAGAAGACCCAAACCCTGGAACTCAAACAGACCCAGACTCCCTCTATAACCTGTGCCTGGGACCCAGCCAGATGCCATCTAACTCCTTTTTTATATCATCAACAGATGCCCCACAGAGCTAGTGAAGCATGTTAATAAAAATTCATGTAATAGCTCTTGTGTGCTTCATACTGTTGATTTTCCCACAGTCTATAACAGTGCTATCCCACAGAATTTGCCACGGTGATGGAAATGTTCTTTTGTCTAGTACAATAGCCACTAGCCACATGTGAGTGTTGAGCAATTAAATGTGGTTGGTGTGAATGAAATACTGGATTTATAATTGCATTCAATTTTAATTACTCAAATTTCAACAGCCACATATAGCTAATGGCTACCATATCAGATGATACAGAGACTTATACATTGATACCTGGCATAAGGTACAAATGTAGCAAATATTTATTAAGTAATATGTGAGAAAGAAAGGATAAATACTTTCCTTTTTTGGTTAGGAGTATGTAATTATTTTTTAATTCTTGAGTTCATATTTTAGGTACTATTCATGTATTTTATACACATTCATAATAACTGTGTGAGTTAGGAATTATTACCATTTTATAAATAAAGAAATTAAGATTCGGCAAGATTATGACTTTATTCCCACCAAGTAAATCTGATTCCTAAACCCATGGTCTCAATCACTATGCTGTACCTCCTAGATGGTAACACATTCGGGAAGTTAAACAGATCTCTGGGAACTTTGTATGCCCTAAGCCCTTACCATAGAGTCTTCTAGCATATTGATATCAGCTAAGCATTTGTGGATTTTTTATTTTACTTTTTATATTTTACTTTCTTGGTTTTGCAGGGGCCACAGTCAGTGTTTAGTACTTAAATCACATAAGTACATTTAGAATAACTTTTCTCTTCACTGTATCACAAGACTAAAAAAGAAGTCTTAAACTGTCTTAAAATAGAACTGTGCATTTCATTTTTCATTTAGCTTTTATTCCTTTGTGATTCTGTCCAAACTGATTTACAGATGATAATCCAGATGTCCTAGATTCCAAAATAGAAACAGCACAGAGGCAGTGTTCTGAAACTGAACCGCAAGATATAAAGGTATTCTTTCCATGTATTAATTTTAAGTTTTGGGGTAACCTAATTTCATCACTGTGAACACTTAATATTCTTTTTCGTTCTAGTATTCTTTTTACTTTATGTATCTCTAATATTCATTATATTATAAAATGTATATTTTTTAGGATCCTGCAGGAAAAAAAACCAAGTACTGCACTTTATTATTTTATACTGTGAGAGTGTAATAATTTCAGTTTGTATATAACCGTTGCTTAGGTTTCTGTTCAATGATGTCATTGACTTCAGGCTTCTAGGTGCTTCCTTCCAAAGTGTCAGATGCTTTACCACAGATGTGCTTGTATCAAAACATTAAAATACAGTGATACATATTATGTTAAAGTTTTAATAACCTGCCTTCTCTCTTCTTTACTTCCTGCCTCTAAAATATAAGTTGTCCAAGGATTGGCCTCACTCATTGCCTTTTTTTCATATGGTCTTATTTTCATCTGATGACTCAGGGAAGTGGCTCACAAATTTTATTTCTTTTCCTGCTCTCTAGGCCCAGATTTCTCCATTTCCTGCTAGATAGCTCTTCTTAGACATGCTTCCATTTCTGAGACTCAGTGCTGCTCATTGTCTATTCCAAACTAGTTCCATCTTTTTTCTCTGTCTTTCCCTAATTTATTTTTTTCCACCATGTTCCAAAAGTGTTTAAGTTAACTTATAGAAATATATGCAGTTGAATTCTAGCTTACTAAAACCAGTTCAGAGTCTCTGTTTTCTGCCAGTGACTGATGAACTAAATAAAAAGTAGTCAAAGAATTTTTAACAACCAAGCAGAGAGTCATGTATCGTCATGAATTTCAATTGGTCATGGTGAGGGAAAGAAACAGGATTTTAACCCCATCCTTCCGCCTGCCCTATCTGAATCCTGAGACAGTACTCTTTAATTTGGAGAGAGGCAGGAATATTGAAGGGGTATCTTTTTATTTTCCCTTCAATATCATGAAAGTTTTTTAATGCAGAATTTAACTAAAATATACCAACCATTTTCACTAAGAAATCACATCTAGATAATGTTTTCAATGTTTATAAGACAAATGTTTAGAAGACAATTCTAATTTTATATTTTAATTTGTGTGGGTTGGGGTTTGTTTTGTTTTTTACATACTATATCAGTATTAAAGTACAACATTTTGGTATTTCATGCTGAAAACTGTTTTGCAACTAAGAGTGAATGATTCAACTGTTGAGAGACCATTGCTCTAAATCAGCCTACCCTGATACCCTCAAATTCTCATAGGTGCTTTCCCTCTTTATCCTTTCCCCCTAGTCCCCTCCTCCGACACCCAATAAAGGAAAGAAATCTGTTGCAAGTTCCTATCAGTTCCTTCTTTGGAGTTTCTCTCAGAAAGATAAAATACAGGATGAGGGAGGAAAAGGCCGATTCTATTTTGCAGGGAGGAAGATAGTGCCCTTGTTGCTTTATGGTTGAGTTTTATCTCATTCTGTTCCACCTTCAGAATTTGTATCTCTTTGTATAGCCTCACTAGCTGCAAAAAAGAGTTACTTTTTAAAATTCTGCAACAAACTTATTAAAAAACAGCTAGAAATTTGTTTTTGAGATAAAAAGGAAAACCTTGGGGAGGACCAGTGAGGCAGGGTTAAGAAGCTTCTTGTATTGTTTAACTTCTCCACAGGAGGAGAACACTGGAGATTTGGAAGGATTATCTAAAACAAGTTCTAAGACAAACAGCACTGCTTCAAGGGCCATGGATGAAAAAGGTGAGTATACTATACAGACTTGGATGAATTGTTTTGAGATGAGACTCCCCTCTCAACCAGGCTTCGTAGCCTAAACCTCGCCAACTTGTTTGCCCTCCCTTGAGAATGTACTTTATACTCACAGGGCTTGGGAATCATTTTGAATTTGGGTCTTAACCCAAAGTGTGCTTCTTATCAGTTAGCCAGACTCCTGCTTGTTAACTTCAGTGGCATAGGCCTGCGATGACGTACATGTGCATGTGTGTCTGGGGCCGTGCAGGACACCTGGGCAGGTGTGGTGGCCATGTGGCTGACTCTGGTCCCCAGCCCTGAACAGAGCTCTGCTGTCTCTGCAGACGAATACAGCAGCAGCGAAGCTGCTGGCGAAAAGACAGAGCAGAATGACGATGACAACGTGAAATCTCAGGAGGTAGGGGATGTCTTTTTTGTATCTTCCTGTTCAGATATTTAAGTACTAATGGCAAATAAAATGCATTAAGTGCTATTACCTAAAGTTTTTGTCAAGTGCTTTTGAAGTAGTTCATTTTTTTAGTGCAGTGGGACACCCTTTCATACTGTGCATTTTATCAGTGTCAGTTTGATTAATTTTGGTCTCTTCATTTTCATTTCATCCGTACATTTGTTTGAGACCTATTTCTGTCAAGACTGCATAGGATAAGCCCAGAGCTGTACCTCAGTTGTTAAGTCACGTTCCTGTCCTGGCAGTGGGGCATGGCCGAGTCAGGCAAGTGTTTAGGTCAGAGAATCGGGCTGCTGTGCCCTGGAGTGTGGACAGGACAAAATGGGTGCAGCACAGCAGGGTGTGCAGAAGGCCTACAGCTGATGCCCAGTGGAACCCAGTTTTGTGAGGCCCCGTGGGGGATTCCTGGAAGGCAGCAGGAGCAGGCCAACCTCCAGCCCTGCCCCTCCCTGCCTCAGGGGATTTACAGGGAGCCCAGTGCAGGGAGGAATCCACTGGCCTGAGACAGGCCCTAAATCAAGGGAGACAACCTATACACCAGACACATCTAGATAACCATTACCAAGTTTGTCTGACACCCTTTTTTTAATTTTATTTTTAAATTCAAGTTAGTTAACATGTATTATTAGTTTCAGAGGTAGAATTATGATTCATCAGTTGCATGCAACCCCAGCACTCATTCCATCAAGTGCCCTCCTTAAATACCCATCCCCCAGTTACCCCATCCCCTCACACACCTCCCCTCCCACCACCCTCAGTTTGTTACCTAGAGTTAAGAATGTCTTCTGGTTTGCCTCCCTCTCTTGTTTTTATCTTGTTATATTTTTCCTTCCCTTCTCCTGTGTTGATTAGTTTTGTTTCTTACATTCTACCCAGTACAACTTCTTAATAGTTCCTATTGTTTTCTCACACTTCTGTATAAGAAGTTCAGTGGCCTCCTTTATTTTTCGTTAAGGGATAACATTTGGTCACAAGTGACTAGAACTAAATCCAAATTTAAATGTGCATGCATACCGATTGCCGAAGTCAAAGTGGACACAAAGTGCTCACTTAGATTACCTCATCATAGATTCACAGTACAGTTCTCAGTGTTTGTCAGGTGATGGAATGCACAGAGAGAAATGAAGCACAGGGGTCATGTATTTTTTTAAATACAAGTGACAGGATCGGAGACCTCTGAGGAGGGAACTCTAAATTTTTATTGCTTTTTTTCCCTCCCTTTCCCCCTTAGGAAGATCAGCCAGTAATTATTAAAAGGAAAAGAGGAAGACCTCGTAAACACCCCTTAGAAACAGCATTAAAAACAAGTAAGTATTTGTTGTGTTTTCGGTTCACACGCAAGACATTTTCAGGGGGTGCCTGGCTGGTAGAGTGTGCAGTTCTTAATCTCAGAGTCGTGAGTGCAAGCTCCATGTTGGGTATGGGGCCAACTTTAAAAAAAAAAAGACATTTTCAAACTGATTTTCTAAATGAGATTTTTATTTTTTGTTTTTTAGAAGAAGACTGCAAAACAGATACTGGCATTGTCACTGTAAGTAATTGTAACAGACGAGAACTCTGGGAGTTCTTGACCTGGATAGTGTATACTGCAATATTTGTATTTTCCACTACTTTATTTTTTCAAATATTAGAAAAGTATTAAAAGAATCCCTTAAATAAAACACTGAATAACCATTTAAATAATATTTCAGTTACTAATGTCTTTACATAAATAGTCTTCAGTCTGATCCCATCCTCACTTGTGAGTTTGCTTATATAAAAATTATCTAGGGACTTCGCTTCTTGTCATCCTTGATTACAATACAGAAGATGGTTGTTTTATACGGTTTTTAGGTAATTACTTCTTTATGGAACTCTCCTCTTATTCCTCTCTGTAGAGTTCCTCTCATAACAAAACGTACACTGATTTCAATGCAGGAAAATCCTCAGTGACACTTTATCTTTGACTCTGAAGTGTATATTCAGCAAAAATCATTGTATCAAGACTTTATTGCATGACAGCATTAATAGAAGGACAAATATATGTCCAGTGTCCTAAAAGCAAATGAGGATTCAGCCTCAGCTTTGCCACTTACTCCCAGAACTATGATGCCGAGCTGATCATGTGACCCTCTTAAAGCTCCTATTGGACATAAAGTAGCATAATAATACCTATAGTGCTCATCTCAATAGAATTATTACAAGACAGCAAAACGAAAGCGCCATAGGCAAACACATTTGTCGACACATAAGACATCATGGGGAATATGAGCAGTGGCCTGGCTGCGTCACCTCCTGTGCCCCCTCCCAGGGTTGCAGTGGAATGGCTGGGGAAGAGGCTCGTGGGGGCCCTGATTGTCTTGTTGAAAGACCATGTGTTCAGAAACATGGCATCTATATTTGCTTGGTATTCTTAATTAGCTGCAAAAGATAGGTTCCAAGTACTCTGCCTCCATAATAGAGGTCCTAAACCTGCCTTGCAGAACAGATGACTTTATTTGTGATGATGACTAACTGCTGACTTCAGTTTTTTGTTGGTTTAAATTTAGGTAGAACAGTCTCCACCTGGCGGCAAACCAAAATTAACACAGACAGGTGTGTACCTAGAGCATTATTCTGCATTGGATCTAAGGAAGGGGTGGGGGCAGCTGGCTATTGGGGAAGGTTTTAGAGTTTCATTGTTTCACCATGAAGTGGATTAGAAGGTTGTCCTTTTAGCCCTGGGAGACTACAGCTATTGGCTTTTCTTGTGATCTGAGCTCTTCTTGGTTTTGGAAGTCTCTAGGAAGCCTCCAGAGAGGAGGATAAAGGCAACAAAAAGTAAAATGGGGATGACATAGCTGCGTCCAAATTATAATTTACTGGATATGTTTAAGGGAGAAATAGATCAGCCTGGGAACTAGGCACTCTTACCAGGAAGTCGGGAATTTACTCAAGAGCCTATTATTCTCAGAAAAATAAGAATTTTGAAAGCAGCCTGTGTAGTTTCTAAAGCCAGAGTGCAAGAGATAAAACTGTTTCAGTTATTTTTTGTCCTCATTCCAAGGAGAGAAATACTCCAAAATGTTGACAATGATTGGCTCTGAGTGGTTAGATAATGGGAACATTCCATGTTGTTAACATTGCCTAAATTTTCTGGAATTTTTACAATGTGTATATATTAATGTCTTGGTTAAAATTTTTTTCTACATGACAACAGCAAGACTGGGGCACCTGTAGCTAGGTTGATTAAGCATCTGACACTTAATTTTGACTTAGGGCATGATCTCAGGGTTGTGAGATCAAGCTCCATGTCAGGTTCCACACTCAACAGGGAATCTGCTTGAGATTCTTTCTCCCTCTCCCTCTGTCCTTGCCCTCAGCACACACGCTCTCAATCTCTCTCGTAAAATCTTTTTTTTTCTTTTTTAAAAGGCAACAAGGCCTTTTGGTGAGTTTCAAAGTGTTGGCATAGGCAAAAAAGATGAATGTGACAACTGTTTTGGATAAAATAAATAGCTGATTAGATCAGGAAAGTATGTACATAATCTGACCAAGGTAAAGCAAATATGTAATTTAGAAACCTTTCCACGTAGTTAACTGTGTGTGATCTTGTGATCATATTTCAGTTTTTCTTGTCTCTTGGAAAATTAAGGTTAATTTATTATTTTTTTTTACAAGGGGGAATTCTGCTTATGTTTGGATTTTAACCAGTTTTATTCATAATTTTATAATGTTTTGAATCAATACAACGAGAAATAATTATAAAGAAACCTTTATAATTTGATTGCCCTTTAAGGATTGTAATTTGAGCTGTGTGATTATGTTTTGAGGTTTGGCAGCAGTTTTCCAAGTCTGGGTAATGATGACCAGTTATGACAGGCTTCTTTGCTGTAAGCCTTCTTGGTATAACTCTTCTGTCTATATCAGTGTACTGAACTTGCAAAAAGGGACCTCGCCACCAGTGAGAAGTACCTTTGGGTTGTCGAGTGTCTAGGGAGCATCCCTGAACTCTAATTTCAAACAGTCCATTAAACTAAACTTCATTTTCCCCCAAGATACATTGTCAGAAAATTGTAACTTCTACAGAAAGCAAATATATAAAGAGTAGGCATACACAGCCTAAAATAACTTAAATATGTACTTTTCTAATTGCTCTGATGGAACTGTTTATAGTCAAGAGAACTCTAGCTATTGCACTACTTATTAGTCCTGTGACTGAACAAATTACTTAAATCAAGTTACTTGAGTCTCATTTTTCCTAACTACCAAAGGGGTATCATAATGGAGAGGGAGCTATATAAGTTATCAGCGAGATCTGTAATCCTGACCTGTGGGTCCTGGTGTGGTTTGAGGGCTCCGCAGATGTCCCTTTCCCTCCTCTCTTTCTGGGTGCAGAGCATTTGATCTGAAAGGGACCATACAGGTGGTCTGACCCTTTTATCTTATGGATAAAAACTGAGGCTTGAAGAATTTAAGTAATTTTCTCAGATTGCATAGGTTATTTGTGAAAAATCTGAAGTACAAATCTGGAGGTCCTGACTTGTATTCGAATGTACTTTCTGCTAGGTATTCTGACTCCAACTCTGCTTGCCTGATATAAAATAATGTTGAATTGTTAAACAGTACATTAATCAGCACTGGTACATTCAGAGACAATAAGCCAGACTGTTGAAAAGTTAATTTTATACTAAGAGAGTGTTAATGCAGACATTTTCCTTTTCTTAAAGATGAGTCCAATAAAGAAACCACTACCCTACAAGAAAGAGGTATAAGCAACGTAAGTGTCAGTTTTCTTATCAAGGTATGTCCTTTAGGTACTGAACAAGGTATGTTCAATTAGCCATCCTTTCAACTTTAATTTTATTGCTTCCAGGACGATGGTGAAGAAAAAACAGTAGCAAGTGTGCGTCGGAGAGGAAGAAAGCCCAAGCGTTCACTCACTCTGTCAGATGATGCTGGTGTGTTTCTGGCACATTTCTTAATTGCAGGGTCTTATCATTTCAAAATCCCCTTTTTTAAGAGTTTTTCTCTGGATGAGGAAAAAATCTAGTGGGGCACAGTCAGTATTAATATTACGTAAATATGTGTGAAATTACTCTAATCCCATGTCAGAAATGGTACATCCCAGATGCTTTTCTGAGTACATGTGAATTTTTCATGAATGCTGGCTGTGAACTGCCTAAGTAAACTATCCCAAATGTGTTTGAGATTAAGTTAAACAATTGTGAATTGCAAGTGCTGAAACAAAAGGAAATGGAAAACCACTTCTTCTGCCTCCAAGTCCCTAATATCCTACATTCTAAACTCCATGACTCTCCTTTGGAAGTATCTTGGGGAATTGTACAATCCAGGTGTTACCCTTCTATTTGAACAGAATCTTCAGAGCCAGAAAGAAAACGCCAGAAATCAGTTTCTGAAGCCACTGAGGACAAGAAAGACCAGGATTCTGAGGAGGAAGAGGAGGAGGAAGAAGAGGATGAGCCCTCAGGAGCCACTACACGGTCCACCACCAGATCAGAGGCTCAGAGGTAACGGGGGCAACAGAGAGCTTCCAAAGGCCTTCACCACCTTCTCCATCAGACAGCAGCTTTGGCTTTCATTGATTCTCTTTTCATTGACTCACTCGTGCCACAGTGTAAGCCATTTCCTTTCGTTTTATCTTAAGCAGAGAGCACATGCTCTTAGCCATTGGACACTGCAGTTCTTCTTAGAGAAACCTGCCTTGCATCTTAAACAATTGTTGAGGATCACACCAGGCTTTGCCAGGTTCAAAATGCCTGTTCGGTAAAACGCATTCAGTTCCTGTACAGATATTTATTGAGCCTCAGTAGCTATCTCAGATACTATTCTGGGCCCGTGGGTGAAAGCAGGTCTTGTGTATACAGAACAGTCCCTACGTGTAGTACGCCTAGGTCAAGTGCAAGAGAGAAGGCAGGCATACCCATCACCATCATAGGATGCTTGGAATTCTGCAGTGCTATGGTATAGGTTGACATGTGAAATTGCCCATATGCAACCATGTTTTACTAACATAAACTAATTTCATGTTCCCAAAGTTTATTCTGCCAAACCCCAGTATGGCCAGAAGCCCCTGGAAAAAAGTGCCATGGTCAAATGAGTTTCAGGAATGCTGGTGAATTCCTTTTCCTTCTTAAGTCACAGCGCACATTAAAATATTAAGAGCCTGGCATAGTCCTAAAAGAAAGAAACCTGTTAAACTTTGAACAAATGTTATTTGCCAATTATACCCCAAACCTATTAATACCAGTGTTCCTTTCCCCACTGCACATTTTGAGACATATTGCATCCCTTTACTATTTATCAATCTACTAAAGCAAAAATATGTTCCATTTCCAAGGTGATTCAGAAG
Source organism: Mustela nigripes (assembly GCF_022355385.1). Taxonomy (NCBI): domain Eukaryota; kingdom Metazoa; phylum Chordata; class Mammalia; order Carnivora; family Mustelidae; genus Mustela; species Mustela nigripes. The sequence goes on along the minus strand of NC_081557.1, from coordinate 211,970,169 downwards.
TTGTTGATTTGGTATCATCTTTTGTCATTTCATTAGCCATCATTAATCAAAAAGTTCAGGAACATTTATTTCAAGAGTATCACTTACTATACCTGTCACCGAAGTGTAACAGTAATAATGTCTTGTGTTTATATAAAGACTTAAAATCAGCCTATTTCTGTTCACTTCATACTTGCATATTATTAGCCATTCATGCCATGGTTTGATTTCTCAAAAGAGTCAGATTTTAAAGCCACAAGACTTTAAGAGCTCCCACAGCTGAAGGTAAGGTGGGGTCCCATATTTGTTTTTAGATGGAACAACACAAATAAATGGAAGAGACAGAAGCAAGTTTCCTGCTGATGGGAGAGGCTGGGGGTGCTGGAGCACACAACCCCAGCACCACCACTCCTTAAACACCCACACAGAGGTCACCCAGGACAGCAGGGCCCCACTTCAAATTGTTTTGTAGGTCAAAAGGCCCCACTTCAGATAGTTTCGTAAGCCAAAAGTAGCAGTGAGGTTGCCCTTTTAAACTTCGTTCTTTGAAAACAAATCTTATTTGACCTGTGATTCTGTAAATACCTAGACTGTCAATATTCCTCCTTAACAGACCTTGAGAACTGTTGATTTACAAATGAATCCTTTTCTCTTTGTTTAGATTCGTCAGCATCAGTCTCAGCTCCTGGGCTCTGGCATCTTCCTCATTGCAGATTCTTAGGGTTGGCTGGGGTCTTCATGGGTTACTGCCTCACTGTCTGCAGCAGCAGCTCCTCTGCGAAGGTCTTTCTGCTTGCAGGTTCCTTGGGGACAGGGAAGCCTCCTTCTCCTCAGCATTCTCTTCCTTGTGTCCAGTAGAAGTCGGCCTCCCTGAGGCATCTGCTCTTGTTCTAATTCTGCTCTTGGGGCTTCTCTGCAGCATTTCCCTGAGCATTGGAGGGCAGCTTCCAGGTCTTCTGTTTCGATCCCCCTCCTCACCCCTGTTTGTTCAAGAATTTATCTGCTCTCCTCTGTAAGGTTCTACACAGAGCGTGGGCTGATGAACTCCGAAGAGGGTTGCCCCACCTTATCCTGGGGTACCTGCTTCCACATGCACCCAGTCTCTGTTCCCTCCGCTGGACCGGCACACTGGCTCAGCGAGTCCTTTCTCTTACAGTTTCATTGGCAAGCCTGCTCTTCCATCCCCTAGTCCTTGTGCAGTTGCCTGCCTGGCCTTGTGAATTACACTATTTTTACTATCCTGGCCCCTTATTCTACTCTGGTGAACACTTGAGGAATTGTCATCTTGTCCACCAGTGTATTGTTTATTATCACAGAGTCGTCTTTCTCTAAAATCATGACAAAAAACCCTGCATAGTAAAAGCAAAGACACCGTCATGCAGGCAGGCACTTGTGGACCACATCAGACCTACTTTTTACCAACAGTCCAGAAAACCAACCATTTTCTGCTTTTTTTGTCCCCATTCTCTGACTCACCCATGAGGAGCGTCGTCCTTTCTGAAGTGGTCCTGGGCCTGGCGTGTTCAGTACACCGCTGCCCGGTGTTTCTGTCATCTGTTTCAGAAGGCATCATAGCAAGCCATCAGCACGTGCAGCATCCACGTTTGGCAGCCCAGAAACCATTTCTGCTAGAAATCGCCAAATATTAGCAAAAGAGAAGTTATCTACCCGCGAAAAAGTTAGTAAATCTCCCCCATTAGGAAGGTAAGTCCCTGCTTACACTTGAAGTCATCTTTAATCCCCAGAGACTATTTTTTGGTATGGTAATGTTTCCTTCCCAAATTCCTTTTAAGATTTTTCTCTTGCCACATAACTACCTCGGGATCATTGGTTTCCCAAATGGAAACCCACTCCAGAAGGCACTGGGGCCGCAGAAGGAATCTCAGGCCTCATTTCACGCCCTCCTCTACAGACTTGCCTTTGAGCTTTGTGAGCCTTACACATGGGCTCCTGTCCACCAGGACCAGAGGTGAGGCGTGTTTCTTCCCGAGTGGTCCCAGGTCCGAGTACTTGGCTAAAGTGGCGCAGCGTGGCCAGTTGCGTCACAGCCCAGAATCGTTTCTGTTTTAGCCAGCATGTTAGAGAAGCAGTGGGGTAGACAGAGTAAAACAGTCACTTCCAGCTCAGCCCTGGCTGGCTCCCACCGTCTATAGCCTCATTCATCCTACCACTTCCCACAGGCTGCGCCCAGCCCTCCTTTGTGGCCTTGGCTTGTGCTGGTTCTTGAGTGCCCTTGCCCCAGCTGCCAGCAGGCCAGGCACTGCCATCCTTCCCACTCCCTCTTTAGGAGGCCCCTGCTGCTTTAGTTCCTCTCTGACCTTCCCGCAGCACTACCAGCCTGCTATGCACAGGATGGTGGTGTATGCCGTCTCTGAACTCTAAGCTTCTTCCTTGAGTCTTGTATTACTTTCTGTACATTTTAGCATCGACAGAGCTAAAAGACTCTTCACAGTGTACAAAAACTGTCATGGTCTTCCTCGCATATGGATAATGTAGTATGTGTTATCAGCCCCATGTTCTAGAAAGGGAAGCACAGTAAAGTGCCAGGTGTCTTTCATACGCATTCTCCCACTTAATCCTCATTAAGTGAAATGTCATATTTATCCTTATTTTATAAGTGAGGGAAGGAATCTCAGGAAGGTCTGGTCCATATTTCTCAAAATGGAATTGCAGACCAGTCAGGAAAACTCAGTGCTAAGATTCTGGGTAGGGCCTGAGAGTCTGCATTTCTAGTAGCTCCCTGGTGATGCTGGTGTCACTGGTCACAGACTACACTTAGGGTGCAGGAAAGGGCTTGGGTGACCCCCTGAGCTCAGACAGCCCAGAGGATGCACCGTGACTCCGAGCTGCTGTCCCCTGCTACATGGAATCTTGCACAGCACTGGCGTGCCCACTGCTCTCCAGCCCCTCTCGGTACATGCATGTATGTCGAAATTGTATCCTATGCAGCATCGAGCGACTCGGTTCGAGTTTACTCACTTGTGCCATCAAAAGAATAATAAGAAGACCTGTCTTATCAGTGCAGCTCCATCAGTCCATCTCCTGCAGTCTTGGTTTTCCAGGCCTTTTTCTTCATGGATAGAACTGTGGCTGCTTGCTGATATGTGCCTTTGTGCAACATACTGGGGAGAGGAAAAGGAGTAATACCCAGCAGTGGCCCTGGAAAAGGATCCTAGCGGGGATATTTGTCCATGACTTGGAAGCTTTTTTGGCACCACCCACACTAAACCTCTGTTTTGCAGTACATTTGCAGAATGCTCACATTCTGCCGCTGTCACTGCAACAAAACTTGCACATTGTTCAAAATAATGACTATATCCTACAGCTGGCAAAAGCCATCAGGTAATTGACAGTGGTGAGCACTCTGTTGAAGACACAAAGTGCTGTGGATATCCAGAGAGCATCTTACTCTCTGGTGAGGAAGGGTTGGAGGGCTTGCTTTTGAACTGGGACTTAAAGATGAGGATGTCTGCTAGATGGGAGGTATGGGGTGATCTCTAAAAACTCACATGCCAAAGCATGAAAATGTGAAAGAATGTCCTGTGTTTGGAATGGCCGTATTTTGGCAGGACTGTAGCCCAAGGTGGTGCAGAAGCCAGGGCAAATTATAAAGGACTCCGTGAATTCTCAGGATGACTGATCCAGAGGGCATCCGATAATCAAGAGGAATATACATATAAAAGATAAACAGGACAGTGACCTGATTCATTGGGGTTTCTGACAGATAAATCTGGCAGATGGGAGAGCAGGGATAGGCTGGTAGCAGGGAGATTGGCCAGAATGCTGCTCTGAAATTCCCATGCGTTTTCTGACATTGCCGGCTCTCCTCCATAACACTGTCCCATGAGACATGATCGGGCACCACTCAGACATAGTCCACAGTCCTCTACTCCCGCTGGTCGCCTCAACTTGGGACAGCTTGTGGAAGACTGACTGGCTGTTGATTGTTTTGTAGATAAAAGAACTAGGACCCAGAGAAGAAGGTAGATTTGACACAGGCCAGCACCGGGAGTGTGACCAAGCTGGAACCGGAGCACGGGCCTCCAAGCTCCTCTCGGGCCATTTGGGTGTGAGCTGGTCAGCAGATGACCAATTAGCACTGTTCTTCTAGAGTCTCCTCTTCTATATAAATGTGACCCAGGTTTTCTCTTCCTGGCTCTCAAGTCAAAAACTTTCCCTGTTTTAAAGAATTCCCAAATTATTGAAGCCGCTCCTTTCAGCTCTTACCACTACCTTGATTTTTGTTTACTGCAGATCGAAGGCCCAGCTCTCCCCTTCTAGCAAGCGCAAGAGGGAAGCCAGCCCCCCCGGAGCCCGAACCAGAGGCCAGCAGAGGGTGGAAGAAGCCCCCTCGAAAAAGGCCAAGCGGTAATCCTGGCCTCCACTGCCCCTGGCTTGTTGGGGACACAGCCAAGAGAAGAGAATCAAGCCTCGGGGCCATAGCTTTTTTTTTTTTTTTTTTTTAAACCAGGGAAAGGACATGCATGTGCTCTAAGTTCCTAGGTGCAAGCTTTTTCTCGTTCTGTTTTAAACAGCTTTATAAACTATTGTTCATAGAAGATATTATGTACATTTATTTCAGATAAAGGAAAATAAGTTTACTTTGTATCTGAACTCAAAACAAAGTAGTTGTATATTTTAACATTTGAAATTGGGATTTCCCGATGTGACACATCACTAATGCAAACCCTTCCAGCCCATCAGACACCAGGCTGCCTACTGGTAATCTGTGTACAGTATATAAACATGTAAAAATAGGTTGTATTTTACTCTATGTATGATGCTAATCAATGAACACTTTATTTATTTTACAGAGAAAACTTATCTGTGAACTTTACTATATATCTGTTTATTTTATTTTATTATTTTTTTTTTTATAAAAAAAAAGGGGGGGTTTTAAATGCTATGCAGTCATTAGTAGAAATGTTTTAGGATGCTGCCTGCCTTGTAACTCTCTGAAATATGATCTGGCAGGAAATACAGAATCTTCTCGCATGTATCCAAGTGAAGTAGTTTAGCTCAAGAAAGGGTCTGCATTGCTCCTCTGTTCACAGTTGTGACTGTTTTTAAGAATGTAACTTGTTTTTAGATTATGCTCGCATCTATGACTTTACTTCCAGCCCCACTGGTGTGAAAGGTTCTGGTTCAGGTAAAGTTACATCCTGTCACCTGCAGCAAACATGCCTCTGTCATTGTTCATTCTTCCCCTCTGTGCTTTTCTGAGGCTTCTGCCCATTCTCTTTCCATATTGTCCTTTTCAGTGAAGGGAAATGCATCGAGATTAGGTCACTCATGTCTATCAAGCTTCAGGATTTTATGTTGTTTTATATGCAATTATTTCAGGATAGAAACTGGCTTTATTGCCAGATTCTTTTTTAAACATGTTTTAACTCCCATATGAACAAACTGTCCAACTTAAGTTTTTCATAAAATTAAATTTTTCTTAAGATCAAATTTGTCTCTAGCAATGATGTGATGAGTTGCCAAATAATTGAGATTATTTTAAAATGTTTTGTTCATATTGTTTTATAATTAAAATTTACATTCAGTGTGTGTGAATTTTTTTTTTGACTCTTAATGTAAGGTGGATATTTCTGTCATTTTACATGGTTTCTTACAAGATTTATATATAAATTATAAAATGTTTCCAAAACTTGAGTGGTAAGAATTTTTTTTCTATATTTTAAATTTTCTCCCTGTGGAAACCATTTCTTCTCTCCAAATACTTGGTCTTAGGTATATTGTTCCATTTTCACGTTCAAATATGAGTCCATGATGGCCTCCTGGTAGAATTGAATGTTGGATCTGGAAGGAACCTTAGAGACAAGGAACAAGATGAATTTAACCAAAGCCCAAAATGCGAAAGTGATTTTTCTTAAAGTTGGTCAGGAGAAGCCAGAGTAGGTCCCCAGTAGGTTCCCAGGCTCCAAAGTTCCTGACCAACAATCTCTGCCCTGTGAGTGTGAGGTTGGTTACACACCTGAAGATGTGTTCTCAGCATGTTCAGTTTCGTCACGCCTGCTCTGAGCATACAGGGACCAAACAGTTGGGTTGTGAAGATATGTTACCTCTTAAAGTTGGAACTAAATATTGACACTGGAATAATGAATTTTCTGGTGGGAACTCAACTAGACCATTTGGCTTCCAGTTGTTCTGAAACACAGGTAGGAAAGAGATACCATCCTAGGGGGCACTAGAACTGCTGCAATTCCTGGTCATCATGATAACTCGGTCCTTCTAGTATTTAATAGAAGGAAGGCCGGGAAGGCTACACCCTCTACAGTGCACAAGACGGTCTTTGCCTCCACAGAAACATCTATGCCAAATGCCCATCACTTCCCCCTGCAGACACACTGAGAAACACTCCAGACCATTGCCATACTTGCCACTGCCTGGTCTCGGCTCAATGCTCCTCCATAAACAACCTGAATGCAAGGGAAAAAGCAGATGTGCTGTTCTTTGAGTTGTTTATGGAAGAGCAGTGAGCCGAGACCAGGCAGTGGCAAGTATGGCAATGGTCTGGAGTGTTTCTCAGTGTGTCTGCAGGGGGAAGCTATGGGCATTTGGCATAGATGTTTGTGGATGCAAAGATCATCTTGTGCACTGTAGAAGGTGTAGCCTTCCCGACCTTTCTTCTGAGAAAAAAACAGGGTTTTGGAGGGGAGGGAGGTGGGGGTTAGGTGAGCCTGGTGGTATGTATTAAGTAGGGCATGTATTGAATGGAGCACTGGGTGTGGTACATAAACAAAGAATCTTGGCACACTGAAAAAATAAACTTAAAAAAAAAAAAAAGTGATGGGACTAATTCCTCTTCAGCTGAAGCTGGTAGCCCACAGGCACAGTCCTTCCCTCCCTACCTCAGGCCTCTCAGCATTACGACCCTTGGCCACCACTGCCACCACACCACCTAGACTTGCTAACTATGGCTTGTCCTAAGCACTCCAATTAGAAATGGCCATCATGTGACATTCCTCTACCTGACAAGATCTCACACTCAACAGTTGGTGGCAAAGTTGAGACTCAACTCTTCAAATGCTCAGGTCAGCGTTCTTTGTGTGAGAAATCTAACCAATTTGAGATTGGAGGTTGATAAGTCGAATTCGGAAATACTGAATAGATTCGCTTTCTGTAATTTTATTTTCATGTCTTTTCTTCACCCTGTGTGCAAGAGCACTTTACCACATTTCCCAGAATTACTACTTACCTATCATTCTATGATTGAGTCAAGAACAAAGCAGTTTTCATTATTCACAGACAGACACTTCTCTCAGGGGAAGGAAATGGTTCTAGAGCCTCTATCTTCTGACTGATGAGCTCCTGTGTCATGCCCAGCACAGGAATGCAAGTCTTGAGGGGTGATAGCTCCAAGAAGCAGATAGCTGTGCCGCACTGGGATTGGTGTCCAGTCACGGGGCACACTGCGGGAAGAAAATCTTCCTGAGGGAAGCCGATAAGGGACTAACTTCTGACAGATGAGGAAGACTGGGTTTTTGGTTTGGTTTGGTTTTAACGTATAAAATAGAGTTTTAAGCAAGGTTAGAACCTAGAGATGAGGACATTTTGGAAACTGAGGATCAGGGAGAACTAGAGATAATGACATACAGATAATCACTGTATAGCTCTACATCATACAAAATACTAGTCCCAAGAGCTACTCCTCAAACAGCAGCCCTTCCGCGATATTCATGGGACACATTAATAGTACACATAAATTTCCAAGAAATCAGGTTAACTTTTTCCTTCCTTACTAAACCTAAAATCCCTGTTTCCTCACCCCATTTGTGCACACGCAAACAACATCCATGAACATTGGTGATACACAAAACTTTGAAAACTACACTCAGTGTGAACAGCCCTGTAAAGGTGTATCAGACCCCCTACTTTACAGTTGGGGGAGGTGAAGCCCAGAGGTTCTAGAACTCACTGTTGAGAACACACACATTACACACTGCTAGGACTGGAACCAAGATGCCGTGAGTCTCATCAGACCTCTCTCCACAGAGCAACTTTGCCAGTGCCTGCCACAGTAGGATCCGTGTGACCTGTGGGCGCACGTCAGTTACCATTTTGTCACATTCTCTTAGTTGTATGCTTGACCTTTTTTTTTAACAACTTATATGAAATCTGAATGTTGCTCAATAATGGTATTTTTGTTCTCAAAGTAATGTCCTGGTTGTAGGGGGAAAAAAAAAAGCCATAGGCAACGATGAAAAAAACCACTTATAAACTCACAAGTCAAATGTATTATTTCTTTGATAGCCAATTCCTCCAGACTTTTCTATTTAATTAAGTCCAGAACTCGCATACTGTATTTCATCTCATCTAAGATGCTATTGACAGTACACTTTATATACTCCTGAGGGGAAAAAAAAACTAAAAGTGTGACACAAAAATTAATCACAGTCTCACCAGATGCATCAATCCATCATATCCACTTGCTGTTGCTTTGAAATGTCTTTCCTCTATTCCAGGGGATTTGATGATTCCTCTCACCATTAGCTGTGTGACTGGGAATGTACTGGATAATACCTTTGCGCATATATCAGGAACAAAATGCAACGGCCTCACTACCCTGGAATATCTTCCTTTCTTAGGTCTCAGAAGATCCTTGGCTGTTACTTTGCAAGAAGAGATGAGATCACAAGTATTTCTTCAACACTGAGTACTGCCCCCCCCCCCGATATAGAATATATTTCTTGTTGCCAGATTCCTGTGTACACAGTACCCCTGGCTTGTTGCCAAATTATAATGAAGTCTATTTAAAGACATTTTAAGTGGTATTTAAAATCAAAGCGCATAGAATCAATGATGCATATAATTAAGTGACAGTAATATCAATAGTTAGAAACAAGAACACATGACAATGGTGATTATAGCCTAAGTGCTGCTTGTTCAGTGGCAATTTTAAGATACTTTCTAATTTCATGGGTGTTAAACTATGGAAAGAAAAAGTGTGCCTTTGAATTAATGAAATACGTAGATACTTCTTTTATACAAAAAAAAAGTGGGATTTTTACCTATCTACCTCTTTATACCCTTTTAAAAATATTATACAACTTTATGGAATATTTTTTAAATGATTTTTAACTTTAAAATTTTAAAATTTTGATTAAAAAAAAACTTTTGAAATAGTGTACAACAATATGGAATATTTCTTATAATCAAAAGGAAAGAGAGCTTTTATATATATACATATACATATGTATATATACAAGTAGATAAGAATATTGTATATCTAATATGTATATATAAGCATAATATATCATGTGTATATGCACATGCTATAAGATTATATATATATAATGTATATATATATAATATATGTATGACATATTATATAAACAACTGGTTTTTTTAAATCCCATTTACCTACCCTTCAGCTTGAGACAGAATAATAGCAACATCTTGGAAGCTTCCACATGTCCCCAAGGTTACCAACACTCTAAATACAAGTTTATCATTTTAACTACATATGTATACAACTCTACCCATTTTAAGTTGTGAATGTTTATACACCTTACATAAATAGAATCATATTTTAAGGATCATTTGAGACCTGCTTTTTCCTTTTATACTGTGTTTTGGAATTCATCTCTGGTAATGGGTGTAGCTCAGGTTAGTGCATGTTCACTACTGTCTAGTATTCCACTGAAAGCCAGTATTGCAACATACTAAAGCCATTTCATTGCCTGGTCCTGGTCTTTGGGCTGTTCCCAGGTAAACAGTGGTGCTGTTAGTATTCTATGAATATGTTGTAGGCAGACCTTAATATCATTGTACATACAGAAAATTCTATCTGTAGGCACACTGAAATAAGCAGAAGACAAGGCTGGTTGCTGCCTGAGGAGACCAGCCTTTGAACCAGAGGACCAGGTCAGCCGTCCACTCTGAAGGCTAGAAGATCAATATGTCCCTCTTTTCCACACCAAGACATACCCAGCTTTCTGCTTCAGGGATACAACTACTGATGTCCAGGGTAAGCATGTTTTCAGCTTTGCAAGGTAATGTCAAAGGGTTTCCCAAACGTTTTTACCACCTTGTACTCCCACCAGCTAGGTACTACTCTCCCTTGACATTTAGTAAATTTAGAACTTCTTGATTTTTGCCTATTTGGGTTTTTTATTTGCACAGGTTTCAAGATCGACTATCTTTTCATGTATTTATTTTCCATCTTATTTCCTCTTCTGTGAAATGCCTGTTCCTGGCTTTTGTTCATTTTCCCATTTGGCTCTTTATGTTTTTCTCATTGATTTGTGAGAGTTCTTTATATATTCTTACATAAAGATATAAATACAGGGGTGCCTGGGAGGTGCAGTTAGTTAAGCATCTGATTCTTGGTTTTGGCTGGGGTCTGATCTCAGGGTTGTGAGATCGAGCCCCATGCCAGGCTCAGTGCTTAGCCTCTGTCGGTTTCCCTTTCCCTCTTGCTCTGCCCCTCTCCCTTCTGAATAAATAAATAAATCTTTACAGAAAGATATAAATATATATCTCTAGTATTTGGGGCAATAACCTTTGTGTATATGTGTCATAAATACCATGCCCTCAAACACACACACACACCACATACATGCACACCACACACACACACCACACACATGAAACCACACACACACCACACATACACACCACACACATACGCACACACCATACACCGCATG
>NC_081557.1:211909888-211959522 GCF_022355385.1 Mustela nigripes | reverse complement strand
CACACACATACACGCACACACCACACATACACACTGCACACATGCATGCCACACAGACACACACACATACACGCACACACCACACATACACACTGCACACATGCATGCCACACAGACACACACCACATATGCATGCAGCACACACACATACACACACCGCATGCCACACACGTGCACACACATACACTGCACATACGCACCACACACATGCGCACACATACCACACATTCACACACATACCACACATGCACATACACACCACACATGCACACCACATGCACACCCCACACACATGCACACAATACACATATTATGTGGTTTATCTTTCTTTGTCGTACTTTTCGTGAACAGTTTTTAATTTTAATGTAATTGAATATAAATTTCATTTTGTAGTTAGCTCTTGCATCTTAAGATTGAGATCAAATAGATATTCTACAAGTTTTGATGTTTTGCCTCTCAGGTTTAGGGTATGGAAAGGAAAGCAAGGGCTGTATTAGCGCGAGACCCAGGCAAGCCAAGTATATGAAGAAATCGAGCCAAGTTCTCCCAGCCCAAAGCCAGAAGGCCTCTTGCTGAAAACAGTTCCCCATCTACTGTCTCTTGGGTCACGCTCCTCCAGTGCCAACTGGCCTCCCCCTCATCCAGGGTCCTCTACCCACTGCCCCAAGGATGCCCTTCACTCATCTCTTGGATGCCCTAGGCCTGTATCCTACATCTTCAGCTGTTGTTTCCTCCCCTATTTTGATGAAGCAAGAGTAGCATTCTGAGAAATGGCCTCTGTAATAACATGAAGGACCAACTGTCAAATCAGACTCATCTGTATCAGAGTTCTTACCCAGCATCACGTGTTACCAATTAGGTCAAGGACATGCGTCGTTGCTGGACACAAAGGAAGCACAGAGGTCTGGGCCAGGTCCTACTCCCTCGGTCCCTTCTCATCAGGACACCCATGTACCCTTATGAGTGCAGGTCTCTGAAAACCACCTACAGCTCTGTTATTTACACGGAAAGACGATGTTTCAATCATGCAACAGCCCTCCTCAGATGATTATGTGGCTTGTGTGACCTTTTCCAGAGAGCTATCCCCATAAATCATAGATTCCAAACAGGGATTGTTTGTTTGTTCTGTTGTTGCTATAAGCAATCCTGGAGGGACCAGGTACATCCTGCCAAAAGCATTCCGTAAGTATCAAGTCTCCCACAGCAAGCACCATCACTTGTCTGCCTGGGGGCCCCTCATTAGCAGGTTTTTAAGAACTTCCAGCTCCAGGTCACCTTGTTTCTTTCTCAGGGTCTCTCTCAGTATTGGACAAAGACCTGATGTTATTCATGTTCTTCATATGACATTATAGCAAATAATTTGAAGCTTGTTTCATCCTGGTTCAGTCAGCTATGAGAAAACACATCAGTTACTGTAATGAATAACTCAATCTAGGGAACTGGCTTTGATTCACAAGCACCAGGGTGACACAGATGGAAAGCAGAGTAACATCAGAAAGCCACCATCACCACTGTGTGGCTTGAGAAGCACAAAGGCAGGGTCGTGACTGGCAGGAGATAGAAAGAGAAGAGTTCAGGGGCTCAGACTCAGAGGGGTGCTGCCCATTCGGCACTGGCTCCCCCCACACAGGACAGGGAGACCCATTCCAAGCAAGTGGGGCAAACTGGAAACTGAAGTCAATTGTGACCCATCAGCTGCCACCACTGGGGTGAAGAAATGTTGCAGGAGTGACACTAACAAAAGAGTGAGCCGACAGGAAGCAGCAAGCCCTTTCCCCAGCTTCAGCCTTTGTCTCTTTTCAGTGCCTCCAATGACAGACTACAGAGAGCCAGCGGAATAGGGAGGAAGTCGGGCTGCAGAGAGCTGGTTCCGGACCACCAAACTGAGGAGACCTCCTGGCTCAGGAGCTAAGAATTCATAGCTTAAGCATTATTAACAATAGCCGGGGATGCCTGGCTGGCTCAGTTGGTTAAGCATCTACCTTCAACTCAGGTCATGATCTCAGGGTCCTGGGATAGGACCCCACCTTGGGCCCCCTGCTCAGCAGCTCAGCAGGGATCTGCTTCTGCCTCTGCCCCTCTCCCCCAATCATGTTCTCTCTCTCTCTCTCTCTCTCTCTCTCTCAAACAGATAAATAAAATCTTTAAAAAAATGAAAAACAATAGTCAAACTATGAAAAAGGTCAAATGGCCATAGACAGATGAATGAATAAAGATGAGGCATCTGTACACCATGGACTATTACTCAGCCATCAAAAAGAAAGAAATCTTACCATATGCAATGACATGAACGGAACTACGGTGTGTTATGCTAAAGGGAATAGCCAATCAGAGAAAGACAAATAATACATGATCTCACTCATATGTGGAATTTAAGAAAGAAAACAGATGAACATCTGAGGGGACAGGAAGGAAAGAAGGAAACAAACCATAAGAGACTCTTAACGATAGAGAACAACAAACTGTTGGGCTAATGGACATAGATGCCTGGGGGGTGGGCTAGATGGGGGATGGGCATTTAGAGGGGCTCTTGTTATGATGAGCACTGGCTGCTACATGTAAATGATGAATCACTGAATTCTCCAGAAACCAATATTGCACTGTATATTAACTAAGTAAAATTTAAATAAATACATATTTTTAAAAAGCACAATAGCTTAATAATCGGCACATGCCACACTTCTGACTACTCACCCCCCACGCCATGCTATACATCCTGAAATTTCAGTACAGGAACGATAGGTGGCTTGTGCATTTCCCTCATTCTCTAGCAAGATCAGCAATGCATTTAAGTCTGCAATCCAAGTGTGTATCACCTAGCATCTGGGTGTTTTGCTGCAGTATGGCCTTGGTGAATTCCTACTAGGGCATGCTTTCTAAAGTGGGGACTCCAAATACATGTTTCAAATCCTCTGCAGAAATCGTTGGTGTCCTCATTCACTCACTTTATATCTCCTGAAGGATCAGCCTCTCTGTGAGCTTCTAATAAATGTGTTCCTTATGACCACTAACAGAATCCATGCAATGTTTTTTTTTTAATATCATCTTTTCAAAATGAGTTTATCATCAAAACACAGACTTGTTTTTATTTGTGGAAACCAACCTGTCGGGCTTCACCAAGCCTTACTTGAAAGAGTCAACATTTTTTTTCAATTGAAAGGAAGTACTCCATAAGAGCTTGCGTTTTCCTATTTTGGCTCATGTGTCCCTGTTTACCCTCAAACATTGTTGTTCACTTCATCTCTGTCAGTTTCAAGTCCTCTGGTCCTTTTCCCAGGAAACACTATTAGAGTTTAAAAGGATATAGTTTGGCAGCGGAGGGCGCCTGGACGGCTCAGTTGGTTGAGCAGTGACTCTTGATTTTGGCTCAAGTCATGATCTCAGGGTCATGGGATCGAGCCCCACTTTGGGCTCCAAGCTCAGTAGGCAATCTGCCCAGGGATCCTCTCTCTCCCTCTCCTGCCCCTCCTCTCTCTCTTTCTCTAAAATAAACCTTTTAAAAAAAATTAAAATTAAAAGATATAGCGGGTCATTTTGAGTTTTTAAAATTAAAAAAGTAAATCTAACTTTTAAGTGAAATACATGTCTCAATAAATGTATCCAGCCTCCCACCCCCAAAACACCACTTCCTTGAATCTGGACTAATTATAGAGCCACGGTTTGGACAGGAGGTGCCTTTGCTTTTCTTTTTGTGTACTTCACTAAGAATCCTTTCTGAGCCTACAAGAGACACTTGTCTCCAGCCCAGTTCACCTGCGTTTGTGCAGGGATTTCTCCAAAGCCGCCTCGAGCGTCTTCTTTTGACAGTTCCCAGGACAGCTCGGTCCCATCTGTTCATCTGACTTTCCATTAAGTCCGCATGCTACCACGATCTCCTGTGTTCCCCTTCCTGTTTCTAGCCACACTTACTCAGACAGAATGACAGTTTGCTGCAATTCCTTAACATAAATCTCCCCAGTGAGCTTTCTCCCCTGCCCTACACCCCTTCTCTGAAAGCACAGCCTTCTGGCCCTTTCCCTTTCAAAGCCCGGTCCAAAATATCCCATAATGGAAATAAACATCTCTAAGTTAGGTCTCAAAGATGATTTAACAACAACAGAAGAAACTGAAATATGTTATTTGTGCTAAAAACCTAGGAGAACGGCTCTGTAACCGAAGATGATGGAGAGCTCACACGTTTTACAGGGCAGGCTCCCTAATGCAGTGGCTGTGTTCTGCATGACCTTGAATAAGGCCACTTGGCCCCTCTGAGTCTCGGGTTCCACATCTGTAACTAAAAACTCTGATACCCACCCCACCGGTCTCCAGCATTGTGTGAGGATAAAATGAGACCATCCAGGAAATCGATATTTGCTAAGGGCCTGTGAGGTGCCAGGCCCCTCCCAGGTATTGGAGATCCAACCATGAGTCATTTAAACACCGTGTTTATGAGATCCTTTCACGTGGCTGCACGTGGGATTAGACTGCTGATTCTCATTGCTGCACAGGATCTTATTCTGGGACTCTATCAGACTAGATTTATCCATCTATTCTTCTTCTTCTTCTTCTTCTTTTTTATTTAGATTTTACTCATTTATTTGAGAGAAAGAGTGAACCTGATCCAAGGGAGGAGCAGAGGGGGAATGAGAAGGAAGGGTAAGAATCCCTAGCAGACTCTGCACTGAGCCTGGAGCCCAACATAGGGCTCGATCTAGTGACCTGAGCCCAAACCAAGACTGGGATGCTTAATCGACTCAGGCACCCAGGTGCCCCATCCTTCTTACTCATAATGAGCATTTAAGTGATTTCCCAGTTTTTGGAAACTAGAAAACAGGGCTATGGACATACTGATATATGTCTTTGGCAAACTTATGTACACATTTCTGTTGGGTCGGTTCCCTTTCAGTCTTTTTTGTTAGGTCAGAAAGACTCCGGCTGGAGCTAGCATGTGGCAACACCTCCCCACCGCAAGAGAAGCTGTCCCTATAACAGGGAGCCAAATTCGGGCTCCCATCTTCAGCATCCCATTATATCTAGCTCTTTTACTAACACTGTTTTATCGGCATCCAGTATTTTTTCAGATTATATTGGCAAGAGGTTCTTGGTGCTCCATTTATTTTTATATACTTATATATAAATATATGTTTTTTATACAAAGGTTCTTTTGAAAATAAACCTCTTTCAAGTTTAAAAAAGCACATCACTTAGATAAAGATGTTAAGTAACTAATGATTATAGGTGGCTTCGGATGGCAAAAAATGTGAAAATGATGGGGCACCTGGGTGGCTTAGTTGTTAAGCATCTGCCTTTGACTCAAGTCATGATCCCAGGGTCCTGAGATTGAGCCCCACATAGGGCTCCTTGCTCTGTGGGGAGCCTGCTTCTCCCTCTCCTTCTGCCCCTGGTTGTGTTCCCTCTCTGTGTCTCCCTCTGTAGAATCAATAATTTAAATCTTTTTTTTTTTTTAATGTGAAAACAGGGGCGCCTGGGTGGCTCCTCCTCCTCCTCCTCCTCCTCCTCCTCCTCCTCCTCCTCCTCCTCTCTCTGCCTACTGTGATCTCTGTCAAATAAATAAATAAAATCTTTTTTTAAAAAAATGTGAAAACATACCAAACGATGGTAATTTTGGAAAGGCTATTCTAAAAATAACCCACACTTTCTAATTAAATATCTTTGTTTATCATCATTGGGTGGCAACTTACCCAGATGAGTCAGTTTAATTAAAGACAAAGTGTTCAGGTCAGGTGCCTCAGCAAATCATCCTAAACCACTGTTTTTTTTTTTTTTTCCTTTATTTATTTGAAAGAGAGAGATCACAAGTAGGCAGAGAGGCAGGCAGATAGGGAGAGGGGGAAGCAGGCTCCCTGATGAGCAGAGAGCCTGATGTGGGGTTCGATCCCAGGACCCTGGGATCATGACCTGAGCCGAAGGCAGAGGCTTAATCCACTGAGCCACCCAGGCTCCCCCAGATGAGTCAGTTTAATTAAAGACAAAGTATTCAGGTCAGGTGCCTCAGCAAATTATCCTAAACCACTGGGTTTCCCCATTTCTGGGAGGAAAAAATCACAACAGTACAAGTGGAAGAGTCCCATTAGGACTCAGAATGAAAGCAATATATGAGCTGAGCTTAGCAGGTGGAGAACAGTATCTTTAAAAAAAGAAATGTACATTTCTCTTCTTCCGTGTTCTTTTTTAGACTTTGTGGGTCAGTGGGATCTCCACAATAAGTACCAGGGCAGAAGGTGGGAGGTGGGAGAAATAGGAGCCAAGGTTGAAGGGGCTTCTTAGGAACATTACAACATCACATGGCTGTGTTAGAAGGCAGGAGAGCACCCCTAATCATCAGTGCTTCCACCCACCCTTGACCTCAGCATCACCAACAACCTGAGCACCTCTGAAATCTTGACTGTGTCCTCAGATCTATGGCCATGGCTCTTTCCAACTCATATCCCTGATATTCAGGCTCCATGAAGTATCTTACTCTTCCAAGACTTCTAAGCCTAAATCTATTCTAAATCTATCGGTCACCTTGCTCTCGTCATTATTTTTGCCCTGATCCAGCTTAGACTTCTTGGTTTCCTGATTATAAACCCTCCCCTACAGGCAGCCTGAAGCCCTGCCTGCTCTCGTTCTAAGTGGCCCCATTATGCCCTAACCTCGGCAAGTCCAACTGTCTACCCAGTCTACGCTGGGGTTTTTTTGGTTTTTTTATTTTGGGTTTTGGCAGGGTGGGGGGGTGATTTTTTGTTGTTGTTGGTTTTTCGTTTGTTTGTTTATTTGGTGTTTGACTTTTGGGTTTGTTTTGTTTTACCCAGAGCAGGGAAACATTGCTGGACAGAAGCACACATCCGTGCTAACTGGTCACACTTCAAGTTCATGCATGTGGGGGCGCCTGCGCGGCTCAGTGGGTCTCTGCCTTCCACTCAGGTCATGATCTCAGGGTCCTGGGATGGAGCCCCGCATTGGGCTCTCTGCTCAGCAGGGAAACTCTTTCTCCCTCTCTCTCTGCCTGCCTCTCTGCCTACTTGTGATCTTTGTCAAATAAATAAATAAATAAAATCTTAAAAAAAAAAACAAGTTCATGCATGTGAATCTCAAACAAGCCCTCAGTCCTGCTTGGCTCTTCTACCTCACCCTGGTATCTTCCTATCCCATTGTCCAAAGTGACTATTTCTCACTTCCTCACTGCCCCCACCCAGTCCTTCCTGCCCCACTGTCCACACTCATCTAGCCCATTCCAGTTAAGAGAATGAAATCAAGTAATAAGCATTAAGCACTTGGGGCACCTGGGTGGCCCAGTCAGTTAAGCGTCCAACTTTGGCTCAGGTCATGATCTCGGAATCTGGGGATCGAGCCCCACATTGGGCTCCTTGCTCAGTGGGGAGCCTGCTTCTCCCTCTCCTTCTGCAGCTCCACCTGCTTATGCTCTCTCTCACTCTCTCTGTGAAATAAATAAATAAAATCTTTATTTAAAAAACAAACAAACAAACATAAATCACCTGAACAGTGCCTGGCTCATGTGCTCAGTAAACACCAGCCACCGTTGTTATCCCTTCGACCTTACCTTCCAGCATTCTATTTACCAGAGATCAGCCCCCCTCACATTCTCAAGGGCTTCACTTCTGCCATTCTCTCTTTTCTCCTGAACTATTAAGTGTCCCTCTTTATTAGATTCTTTACACAAATACATAAGCATATTCTAGCATCATGTATGTAAAACTGACATTCTAGATGAAAGAACCCCTCCACTCCCATCTTATTGGTCTATAATCCTTCATGGTCAAACTTCTTTAAAAAGTTTGGAAGGGGAGGTGAACCATGAGAGACTACAGACTCTGAAAAACAATCTGAGGGTTTTGAAGGGGTGGGGGATGGGAGGTCGGGGTACCAGATGGTGGGTATTATAGAGGGCACGGATTGCATGGAGCACTGGGTGTGGTGCAAAAATAATGAATACTGTTACGCTGAAAATAAAAAATAAATTAAAAAAAAAAGTTGTCTATATCTACTATGTTCCCTTTCTCCCCTCCTGAACTCATTCCAATCTAGTCCTCTTTCAACTAATTCCCAACACGCTGCAAGACAGTGCCTGTCAAGTTGGCCAATGACTTCCATTTGCCAAACCCAATGACCGTATCTCTGTCTCATGCTACTTGAATGCAGCATACTAATCTCCTTCACCGTGCCAACACAGACTTCTCTTGGCTTCCTCAAATACTGAACTCTCCTGGATCTTTCTACTGCACTGGTGATTCTTTCTCAGTCTCTTTTGGTGGGTCTCCCTTCATTGCTGAACCTGTTGGAGAACCCAGGTTGGAAGTCTCTCTCATTCCTAGGTGACCTCACCCAGTTCTATCCATGCTACCTACTGTCTGAAAAATACTCAAATTTCTGCTTCTGGCCTGACCTCTTCTTGACATGTTATATTCACTGGCTGCCTTCACACCTCTACATGGATGTCTATAAAGCACCTCAGACATAATATGTTCCAATGGAACTTTCCTCTCACTCTCACCCGCAACAAGTCTCTCAAGTCTGTCCCACCTAGGTGAGCAGCAACCCTACTCACCTGAGCCCAAGTCCAGGAGGTAGCTTGGGTCAATCCTTTTCTCTCGCCTCTCCATCCAATTGACTGCATGCTTCAAAAATACTGCCAGACAGTCCACAGAGTGGTAGAAATATTTGCAAATTATATATCTGATCAGAGATCAATATCCAAAATACACAGAGGACTAAAACTCACCCAACACTACCACAAAAACAACCACTCTGATAACATGAACAAAACTGTCTACAAAGATATTAAGATGGCTAATAAGCCCACAAAAACAACCCCTGGGGAAACAAGAATTAAAACCACAGGGGTGCCTGGGTGGCTCAGTGGGTTAAGCCGCTGCCTTCGGCTCAGGTCATGATCTCAGGGTCCTGGGATCGAGTCCCACATCAGGCTCTCCGCTCAGCAGGGAGCCTGCTTCCTCCTCTCTCTCTCTGCCTGCCTCTCTGCCTGCTTGTGATCTCTCTCTGTCAAATAAATAAATAAAATCTTAAAAAAAAAAAAGAATTAAAACCACAGTGATATATCATTTCATACAGCATGGCTACTACCAAAAACACAACACAACAAAAAATAGTAAGTGTTGGCAAGGCTGTGGAGGAATTAGAACCCTTGCTCACTATAGGTGGGACGGTAAAAAGGTGCAGCCATTATGGAAAATAATATTGGGATTCCTCAAAGAACTAAATGTAAATCACCATGTGATCCAGGAATTTCCTTTTTGGGTATACACCCAAAATAACTGAAACCAGGGTCTTGAAGAGTTGTTTGTACACCCATGTTTACATCAGCAGTATTCACAATAGTGAAAATGCATATAAGCAACCCAAGTATCCACTGATGGATGAATGAGTTGTTTAATACGTAGTATATACACACACAATGGGATATTATTCAATCTTAACACAGAAAGGAAATTCTGACATATGCTACAACATGGATGAAACATGAAGACATGATGTTAAGTGAAATAAGCCAGTTGCCAAAGGAAAAATACTGAACGATTCCATTTATATGCAGGACTTAGAATAGTCAGATCCATAGAGACAGAAACTAGAATGGAGGCTGTCGAGGAAGGGGGTTGTTTCATGAATACAGTTCTAGGAGTTTCAGTTCTGTAAGAAGAAAATGTCTGGCAATGGATGGGGGGGATCGTTGCACAACAATGTGAGTGTACTTAATGCTAATGAGCTGCACACTTAAAAATGGGTAAAGTGGTAAATTTTATGTTATGCACATTTTACCATGATTCTTTTAAAGAAATTATTTTTTAAAAAACACCCCGAGGGCACCTGGCTGGCTCAGTCTGTGGAGCATGCAACTCTTGATCTCCATGTTGTAAGTTTGAGCCCCATGTTGTGGGTAGAGGTTACTTAAAAATAAAATCTTTAAGGGGTGCTTAGTTGGCTCATTCAGTTAAATGACCAACTCTTGGTTTCTGCTCAGGTCATGATCTCAGGCTTGGGAGATCAACCCCCACCTCGGACTCTGAGTTCAGTGAGGAGTCTGTTTGAAATTCTCTCTCCCTCTCCCTCTGCGTCTTCCCCCACTTGCTCTCTCTGCCTTTAAACTAAATAAATCTTAGCGGCGCCTGGGTGGCTCAGTGGGTTAAGCTTCAGCCTTTGGCTCAGGTGATGATCTCAGGGTCCTGGGATTGAGCCCCTCATTGGGCTCTCTGCTCAGCAGGGAACCTGCTCCCCCTCCCCCCGCCTACTTGTGATCTCTCTCTCTGTCAAATAAATAAACACAATCTTAAAAAAAAAAAAGAACACTACCAACATAGATGTCAAATCTGTCTATTTCCTCCATCTCCAGCACCACCTAACCCAGGCCACCATCTCTGCATAAGACTCACTAGCTTCTAGCGGGTCTCCCTGATTCTCCATTTGCCACAGCCGGAATCTTTTTGTTGCAGAACAACCAGATGAAACTCATATTCCATTAGCTCTGTGCTTACAATCTTCCCGTGGCTTCCCATCACACTTAGAATAAAGTTCACTTCCTTGACTGTGTTTTATAAAGCCCCATGCCAACTCGTCCCTGACCACTCTGCCCCTCCCACTTCACTCTGGCCACAGGAATGTCCTGTCCCCCGTCCCCAGAGCACACGGACTCTCCCCACTGTATGCCCTGTGTAGTACTTTCTCCCTCAGAAAATCTTACCCTCCATATCTCTTTCTGCCTCGAATCTCACTCCATCTAAAGCAACCCCAAATCACCTTTGGCCACATCACTCTGCTTCCTTCTCTTCCCAGCCCTAACACCATCTGATGTTGCTCTGCTGCTTTCATAGACATTTGTTTCTGAATGGTATTTCTCCACTAGAATGTTAACCTTGGGGAGCAGTGCCTTACAGTGCCTTCAACCCCAGGGCCTAGAACCTCTCCTGAGACACTGTAAGTGTTCAGGGAATATTCGGTGAATAGGAAATGAATGAAGGGAAGAAACTAGAGAAAGGTAAAGAAGTTGGAACTTTTTGCAAGGAGAAACTGGCATAAGGGTTTGAGGCCCCCCAGGATAGTTACGCAGAGACAGGAATAGGATAAAATCCGAAGACTCCACTTGTATTTTATAAGCACCTCAAACTCGACACAAGCAATGGCATATAACATCTTCCTCTTTACCTACTCAAACTTGCTCCTCAGACTTACCCGCCCTCCCCTCAATTAGCGCCATCATCTGCCCACTGTCCAATAGACAACCCAAATGAGAAAATAAAACCTGAGGGACAAGATGGGCTAGTTTGTAATGCCTGAACTTTCTGATGTTTGAGGTGAAATACCCCTATTAGTCTCATAAAGAAACTAGCTCCTGAAGAAACAGGAAAACCTTCGTATGTGTGTGTCCTAAATCACCATCCATCGGAAGCCTGGTCAAGCAGTCAGCCTACCGAGCCAGTATCCAGGAATGGAGGTGCTGTTAGGTCAGGAGGTCTCTGGGATCTCCCCACTGCAACCACTTCCATTCTGTAACTGGTCTCTTGGCACACCCTGGGGGAATCCCATCTTCCCCTGGCCTGGAGTGCGGGGAGTCTCCAGTGGGGTTCCGGACAGTGTCTGCATGAGTTTTTAAAATGGAACACCTCAGCTATGACATCACTGACAATGCGAGACTGGGGAAACATAAAACTAAGAGCAAAAACATGCCGTTTTGCGAAGCCAACATGTTCTTCTCTAGAGGAGAACGCCATACATCCCTCAGGGGTGCCCGCTAGGTGGCGCTCGTCCTCCACTGTACCCAGGCGGGTTCCGGAGCCCGGACAATTCTTTTTAAACCTGAGAGGCTTTTTACAGGTAAGAAAACGAAGCTCCAAAGTGTCTTCCGTGAGGCCGTATCACTGCATCTTGGAGCCTCGAGCAAACTCAGGTCCTCATATTTCTGAACCCAGCTAACTTCCATCACCTGGCTGTCTCCCTCTACACACGGTTTAGTTTATTGATTAAAATAAAAACGGTGTTTCTTTCTTTGTATGTAACAAGGTTTGGGTTCAGATCTGCAGGCCTCAGAGTCCTTTATTTTCAAACGCTCGGAACAGAAAAATCGTCATATTCGCCTGCCTGGATCCTTTCTTTGATTTCCTTGAGTTCCGAGCTCCGTTTCTGATGAATGAGTAGCACAGAAGTGGGTAAGGAAGACTATGGGAAAGGTTTAACGAGAAAAAAATGTGAAGGTTTAATGGGGGGGGGGGGACCGATTAGAGTGGAAAACCCAACTAGATTGGCATTAGACAGTCAGATTTAAATACTGATTTTGCCACTTGCTGATGTCAAGTCATTTAAACTCCCTGAGACTCGGTTTGTTCATCTATAAAATGGGGATAATCATGTTTTCTCCTAACCACACCCCCAGGGTTGTGTAGACTAAGTAAAACAATAGGCTGTGGCTCCTGGTATATTGTTGGTAAACGACACTTGTTTAAATACAGAACCTCCTTGGCCCATAATAATCCTCTCTTCAGTCTAATATACCTGAACCATCTTCATGAAAAACCCTAGTGAGGTAGGGAAACGGATGATTTAGGAACACAGGAGCTGGTGTCTGCTGGCGGGACAGTGGCGTGTAGCTTGAAGTTTGGGGTGCTGCGGCTGCTTCGAGTGCCCTCAGGAGCCCGCGGATGGGGACAGACGGTCAGTCCTGGGCGCGACCTCTGCCTAGACCTGGCCCTGACGAACCTGCACGCCTCCTCCTCTCACCTGCACGCCAGTGTGCGCGGTTCAGGGGCGCCTTGGAAGACGCCTCACACAAGCCCTCGTTTTAAAGGACTGGGAACCCTGGCCTAGAGAAAGCAGGTGACTTCTGTCAAGGTCATCGGTTTCTGAGGGCCAAGTCCCGCGTGGCCTCCCACTGCACAGCCGCTGCGGGAGTGGCCTCACTCCCTGGGGCCTCTTCCCCGCACAGAAGACTGTCTCTCTTCTCCCCCACTCAGACCGAGGACCGCCAAAGGAGCAGGTGGAAGGCGGCAGGGGCGCAGACGACGCGTGCTCAGCAACTTTCGGCTAGCGCCGGAGGGCCGGGGTTTCCCCTCTCCTGGTCCCCGCGCCTCTCCCACCGCCCTCCCATCCTGCGCCCGCGGCCGCCCGAAGCTTCGCTGCCCCGCAGCGCTTCGGGCCCGGGGCCGTTCCTGGGGCGGAGGGGGCGCGGCACGCCAGGGGCGCGCAGGAACCAAACAGCGGAGGAGAAAGAAGAGAGAGCAGTGGGAGGCGAGAAGAAAGGGAGGAGAGGAAAAAGACTAGGAAAGAGCGGAACGCAGGGCCAGGGAGGAGGGCTCGGGAGCGGAGCTCCCCGGCCTCCTCCTTGAAGGCTGGCCGGCTGCCGGGGCTCCCCGGCTCCGCCGATTCCCGCGACGGGCCCAAGGCCGAAGCGCGGCGCCGACGGAAGGTCAGGCGCGGTCAAGGAGCCGCGGGGTTCCAGGAGCTCGTGGCCATTCCCGGGGCAGATGGCCTCAGAGGGCTGGGAGTGGGGGCCCCGCTGCGCCCGCGCGGACGCGCCCCTTCCCCGCGGACCCCCGGCCCTCTGGCACCCGCTGACCTGCCGAGCCCTCGGCAGACACCCCAACTCACCGGCCTTTACTCCGCGCGTGTCCGGGACAATCTCTGCCTACGACCACTTCTGCTCACCGTCTCCGAAAACCTTTTCATCCCCACCCAGCCCCTTAGTAGCAACTTTTAGTTGTAGTTCTAGACCAGGGTACTTAACACACCTCCTGGCCCTGCCTGCAGCCACTCACCAGACTTAGAGGTCGACAGCGGCGTCAGTTGCCCAGCGATGACACGGGTCTCTCTCACTTTGTGCCTGCTGAAGTCTCGGAATGCAGCCACTGTCTTGCAGTCTGGGGACGCACAGAAAACGGACAACTCAAAACCTCCTCGGAACTGCATCTTTAATGCTTTGACGACCTCTGCTGAAGACTGTGGCAAAGGGCATATCCTACCGTGGATCGGATTTCTCTTTAAAAATATATTGGGGGGGGGGGGGGCAACTACATAGTAGTTGCTATTTACAAGTAAGTCTTTGTATAGCCCCCAAACTTACTTATCCTAGGTCATTCAGCCCTCAGAACATCTCCGTTGCCTGTGTGTACAGAACTCACCCTATTATTTGTCCACACCAAGCCCTCACCCCACAAAGGCACACAGTTCACACTTGTTCATCTCTCACCTTCTGGGGCACCTGTGTCAATCTTCCCCTAGACGTGATCCCCAGAGAGTAACAAGATCCACCATCCTGTTAAAGGGAGGTAATTTAAAGAGTAAATCAAGGTCAGCGGGAGGAAGGAAAGGACACTCTTTCTTTTGAAACCTCTGAAGCTTTCTGTTCTATTTCCTTCCCAGCCTGAAGAGCATCCCGTTTCTTATATTTGCGTTATACTGACACCAAATTTAAGCACCTTTCCCTCAAAAGTGATGTAACCCTAAAGAACTAGAAAGGACAATGATCTTTTCAAGTTAGAATTTGTAGCCCAAGTACATTACAGGATCTACACTGTAGTGTATTGAGGATGCAAAAAAAAAAAAAAAGCATCATGTAGCTAAAATTCTGGAAAGTACAGATGCTGCAAAGCCCTCTTCCCCTCCAACACACCGAGCTGAAAACTATGAAGAGTGTGTGTATTTTGTACTGCAGTGCACAAGGACCACCAAAAAGAAAGCAACAGGGAGAAATGCTATTTATTTTAGTGACACCAAGAGCACAAATTTACTAAACTAAAATCACAGTTCTTTAAACTTAATGGTTCAGATTGTGTCTTTAGTGTTAAGTTAAACCTTTGTAAAATTTATGGAAGGCAGTAAAGTATGTTACTTGAGTAAATTTTTTATTTAAAAATAATTAACGTAAATAAGTAACAAACGTTTTTATATTACAATATTTGTGTTTCATAGCTCGGTTCCTTCTATTTCATGAAACAATTCATTACTTATTTTTTTAAGAAAATTAATTTAATGCCGTCAGTTCAGGATCATGAGTACGGTAATTCCCACATAGTCCTTTAAACAAACACATATCTTTTCTAATCTTATTCTACTCACTAGTAACAGAATATTTAAATAACAAGTTGAAATATTTTTTCCCTCCTTCCTGGTGTAAAATTTAACAAACTCCAATTAAATTCAGTACTAACCGTCCAGGGAAATGACCGCGCAATTTCCAGAAACTCTCCCAAAGATGACTTCTCATTTCTCGCCTGCCTTTAGTTCTCTAACTGTACCATCTTTTTCTTTTTAATTCCTCCATAGAATTCGAATCAAGTAAAATAAGGTGAAGGAAAAAATATATTTCTAGTGATTTTAATTGATTATTTCAGTGAAAAGAATTAGCAGTCAGGAAGCCCTGAAACTATAAAGGTTAAAAAAATTTTTTTTTCTTATCTTTGACCCTTCCTAGAAAACAGAAAACTGAGCGCGCGGTTTATCGAACTGCGTTATCTTGGATTTCCCCCCTCCCCACACTCCCAAGCCTAGATTTCGACTAGACTATCAAATATCGTGTTCCACAAAAGCGCAGGAATGGGTGGATACATCTGCAGAGATAAGAAACGCGGTTTCTCAGACACGGTGTGTAGGTGGGTAAGCCTCCGGTTGCTGGAGGATGCTTCGAGGACCAGGCTTGGGAGGAAAGGGGTTAAGCCAGACCCTGACTTTCTCCGCGCAACGTGCCCGGTTAGGTCTGTAAAAGTCAACGTCGCCCAGCTGGAGCCAGCCAATAGGCGGCCGGGAGGGCCCCGGACAACCCAGTGAAGGGGCGTGGCCTGAAGCTGTCACTCAGCGGTGAGGAATGACACCCGAGCGGGAGGGGGGATACGGTGGAACGCCGGGGAAGGAAAGAGAGAAGAAACAGATAAAACCAGAGCAGGGGGTAAAAAGGTGCCCCGCGCCTCTCAGAATCCAGAGGCCGCCGTCGTCGCCGCCGTCACTGGGGGTGGGCTCCGGAAGAGCCGGACCAACTAGGAAAGGACTAACCAAGAGCGAAATCCTGCAGCCAGTGAAGAGACCGAGGCGCAAAGAAAAAGTGACTCCGGCCGTGCTCCCCGGAGGCGCTCGGAGGGGACTGCAGCCGCGGTGGGGGCCCCGCCGATCTGCCCCCAACATCCTCCGAGGGGGCAGACCCCGGCCCGCCCCTAAGGGCGCGAGGCGATGAGATAATCCAGCTGAGCTTCGAAAGTCGAGCGTCTGGCTCTGAATTGGGGGGGAGGGGGTCTTCGGGAGGGGTGGGCCTCGGAAGTGGGGGTGAGGGTCGGCGCTGATCCCCGGCCAGAGGGAGGCGGGGGCTGCTGGGCCGCGCAGGAGTGCGCTGCTGGGGCCTCGCGAGCCGGCTCACTCGCGCTGCGGCGGCCCGCGCGCTGCGTCCAGCTCCGTGCTGCCCCGCGCCCCAGCCGCCCGGCCGGCCGGCCGCTCTGGCTCACGGAGCAGATGGCTGTGCGCGGCGCCAACACCTTGACGCCCTTCTCCATCCAGGCAATCCTCAACAAGAAAGAGGAGCGTGGAGGGCTGCCCGCGCCAGAGGGGCGCTCGGTACCCGGGGGCACCGCAGTGGCGGTGGCTGAGGCTCCCGCTGTCTGCTGCTGGCGATTGTTCGGGGAGACAGACGCGGGCGCTCTGGGGGGCGCGGAAGACTCTCTGCTGGCGTCGCCTGCCGGGACCAGAACGGCTGCAGGGCGGACCGCGGAGAGCCTGGTTGGTTGGGACTCGGACTCGGCGCTGAGCGAGGAGAACGAGGGCGGGCGGCGCTGTGCGGACGCGCCGGGGGCCAGCGGGGCCGGCTGTGCAGGGGGGACGCTGGGCCTCGGCCAGCCGGTCTGCGAGCTGCCCGCCGCCAAGGACCTAGAGGAGGAAGCCGCAGGCAGGAGCGACAGCGAGATGTCGGCCAGCGTCTCAGGTCTGCCGAGGCTTGGTGGGGAAGGGGGCCGGGCAGAGGGGCTGGCAAGGAGGGAAAACATGCCGAATGGGGTGGGCCTGCTGTGAGAACCCTACGCCCAGGGGCCCTGGGGCTGGCCAGGACCCGAAGCTCTTCGCGCTGGCGCAGGCTGCTCTAATTCTCTGGGAACCGAGCCCGAGAGAGAACCGAGAAACTCCTCAGAGCCTGCGTCCTGGGGCGAGGCCTGAGACGTCCTGGGGGCAATTGTGCCCTAGACTGCACTAAGAGAAAACCACTGCACCCTGCCTTTAAGTCCATCGCCAGTGCTTCGGCCCTGTCTATGTCCAAATCCCCCAAATCAGAGACAGGGAAGATCCAGGGGCCCGGAGACCTCGAGTAGTCAGTGTCATGGTCCCTAGCCCATAGAGCAGAAATGCTCCCAGCTCCAGGTCCCAAGGCTCCGAGGTCCTCTGCTTAAGGATAGGTGGTGAGGGATACCTCTAAGTGGTACTGAACATGCATGTGCCAAGCCTGGGCTTTGGGGGGAGGACTTATTTAGCTTTCCCAGACCCCAAGTTCAGGGGAGCTGGGATGGGCTGAGGACCCAATACCTGACAGCACACCCTGCAGCCAGCTGAAGGCAGGGGGGCTTAATGTGGGTCATTCCACAAGTAGCACGGAGAGGAACATCCCCTGCCAGAGCTGGCAGGTCACTGGGTCAGAAAGACACCCCACACCCACTCCCCTGTGGGCTGGTCGCTGCTGTAGGCCTCACCCTGGCTCCAAGTAAATAGTACTTGCCCGAGGCCAGATCTCTGAACCTCTCTGCTAGGGTCCTGTGGGGAGATCCAGGAAGGGCTGAGGAGCTGGTGTCAGATTAGGGTTCAAAGACGTGAAGCAGGGACACCTCTCTCTCTTCCCCTCAATCTTCTCATTTCCTTGCAAAGAGAGAGACAGAAGCCCACCAAAGTTGCTCTATTGCCACAGATCTCACACAATTCCGGGAGGTTGAGGGGGTTGAGGGTAAGACTCGGAATACATCTGTCCGAGGATTCGGGCCCCCATCTTCCCCTTACGTGCAGTTGACACGTGTGTGTTGCACCAATGAGTATGTATGAGCGTTGAGTGTGCCGGTGGCGGGTAAACCCAGGGAGAGAGCAACCAAGAATTCCCCCCCTCACCCCAGAGCTCAGCGCTGAATACTTATAAGGCTTGTGAGGATGCTTAGGCCTGGTGCCCCCACATTACTGAGGGAAGCCTGGGGCACAGTGAGGGCAGGGAGCTGGATCTTGGCCACACAGCATTGATACAGCGGCGGAGTCCCCTTCCCGAGTGGACAGGCCTAGATGTAAGAAGCTAGTAGAACAGGGTTCTGAGTCCGGTCTAAAGGATCCGTGGTTTACAGACCCTCGCCCAGCGCTCTGCTGGGATCAAAGCGTATTTTCGTCCCCCTCCTCCACCCCCCGCAGTTGGGGCCAGACCTCCTTTGTTTGCGGCGCTGACAGTCTGTTGTTTCTGTTCCCACTGGGGTTCGCAGGCGACCGCAGCCCTAGGGCCGAAGACGACGCTGTTGGCCCCGGAAGTGCACGCGTACCCGCGCTGTGCAGCCGAAGCGGCGGCGGGGGCGGCCCGGCGGGCGGCGCGGAGGAGGAGGAGGAGCCCGCCGCGCCCAAGCCGCGCAAGAAACGTTCGCGGGCCGCCTTCTCCCACGCTCAGGTCTTCGAGTTGGAGCGGCGCTTCAACCACCAACGATACTTGTCCGGGCCGGAACGCGCCGACCTGGCCGCGTCGCTGAAGCTCACCGAGACGCAAGTGAAGATCTGGTTCCAGAACCGTCGCTACAAGACCAAACGCCGGCAGATGGCTGCCGACCTGCTGGCATCAGCGCCCGCCGCCAAGAAGGTGGCGGTGAAAGTGCTGGTGCGCGACGACCAGAGACAGTACTTGCCTGGCGAGGTGCTGCGGCCACCGTCGCTGCTGCCACTGCAACCCTCCTACTATTACCCTTACTATTGCCTTCCGGGCTGGGCGCTCTCCACGTGTGCAGCCGCGGCGGGCACCCAGTGAGCCGGCCTGGGTCGAGGCAGCAAACGATCCCCGGGTCCCAGCTCCGGACGGCCGCTGACGGCTGTGCAGGTTGTGCTCTGTACGAGGGCGCCCCGGCGAAGGGGCAAGTGGAGGTTGCAGTACAGCCCAGGCTCAAAATCCAGGAGTGCTCCGTGGCAGCGGGACTGAGTCTGTCCAGAGGGGGCGCCTTTTTCTAATTTGAAGGCACCCTTTGCCTAATTAGGAGGGACCCTATGGTCTAGGGTTCTTGCTCCCCCGTTGCCTGCGTGGAAGCTCTTGGACATTATTTATTATCACAACAAAGTTGGATTTGGATTGTATCTGCCAGGACACGGCGTTTCTCTGGAGCGGAGAGAACTCCTGGATCCACATAGCCTGAATCCCCAGAATTTCAGGCTGTCTGGGAGCTTCGTGCAGTAGGCCACAATAGTTCATGGTATCCATGCTACCAATCTATGTTTATCTACATATCTATTATTTTTGGAAATTGCATTTGTAAGGAACGGGTGCAGAACCTTGACAGCCCCAAGGAGCCCCGAGCCTTAGAGGGTTGATTTGAACGTGAAAGTTTTGCTTTTTGGGCCCTCTGCCCCCACTCCTCCCCATGTCAGAGCTGGGGTGTGGACGCCCTTTTGGGTGCTGAATGTAAAGAAGGGAGCTTCTGAGCACAGGGCTGTGCAGAGGCCCCCCAAAATCTTTCCTCTCCGGAGTCCACCAACAACTCGGGAGCTTCCGGGAACCCGGAATCAGGAAAGGGCAAACCCAGCAGCCCTTGGCAGAAACTTTCTTTTATTTCTTTTTATTTTTTTAAAGGAGGTTAAAACGTGTAGCACTTTTCGGTTGTTTGTATTCAAATAACGGTTATTTTTGTATTCAATGTGAATATCCCTGACCGGCCTTTTCCCAGCGTATCCTGCAGTTCAGATGCCGGGCCCTCTGTTTCTAACGTTCTCCATGATTCCTGCATTCTGACCCAAGATTCTTCCATTCCAGCCCCTGTCCCTAAGACAGATGATCCTGTCAATATTGTCGCTTTTTGCCTCCTTAAGGGCACTGTGCACTCAACTAGAATATTAACTTTAAAAAGATTTGTGAAGTTTGGAAGCTCTGTTCGCTTTATCTTTCTTTTTCCTTTAATTTATAAACTTTTAGTTTCACATGCCCTCCTGGACACCATGTTGTCTCTGAGCCTCTCTGTCCAGCTGTATGGTAAAAATGTCTGGGGCTCCTCTCCAACCACTTTTCAGTCCTGGACCAAGAATGTCTCCTCCCTCTAGGGAGCGGCCTGGCTGCCCATCGGGAAGAAAGTGTTTAAATCCACTCAGCTCAGGGAATTGCAAGTAGGGGACTTCGCAAAAGTCACAACTGAATCCCACTGAATAAGGAGCAAATGGCTAGGATTCTCTCTCTCTCTCTCTCTCCCTCCCTCATGGGATTGGTCTCAGAGTGTGGAAAGTGTCCATAGCTGAACCCACAACCAGTTTCAACCCCTACCTAACCTGCTGTCTCCTTCACCTGCTCACATCCTCTCTGCTTTTGATTTTCCCAGCATTTCTGGAACTGACCCTGTCTTCATTTCGTTTGGAGAATAGGCTAGCAAAAACTCGCCGAAATTCTGAGGGCTATAATAACCAGATCTATTAGAGGTCTCTTGGGGAGGGTCAGCTGAGCTTTGACCCCGGCAGGGTGCACATGGCCCTCTACATTGTTTCAGAGTGATGCCACTACCTCCGTCTGTGACATGGTCTCATGTGAGCCCTCATAGGAGGACTAGGGCCAGGGTTATTTATTATTTACATTTTACAGACGAACACCCGCCCCCATTGCACAATTCCCCAGGCTGTCATGGATTCGCCAGAGCAAAATGCTTAGGCTTCACTCCCCTCGCTCTGGGTCTGGTCGAGCAAGGAAGAGTTAATGCCACATTGCAGGCTCAGAGGCCTCCAGCAGCCAGCGGAAGCCGGGAGTTGCCAATCCCAGGCCCCAGCTACTTTCAATTTTACCCCAACCAGAAAGGCCTACCTGCCCTTTTCAGGGTCGGCAACCTTTTCCAGCCTCAGGATTCCCAGGCCTTTGTATCCCAAAATCCATAGCCAGGGGTCTGTGAACCCCCCGCGAACCCCCCCCCCGCCCCCCCCATCCCGTCACAAGTGCTTTTGGAGAAGATTCCTGCTTGTGGAAACAACAAAGCGAGAAGGGAAAGGCATATGTCCTCGGGATGTGCACGCCCTTACCCCCAAGTCCAACCGCCTTCTAAATGGTTCCTGCAATCATTTTATTTCTTTTTGGCATGTTTTAAAAATTCCATGTAAGCTTCATAATTAATCATGAATGCATTTTCCCTGTAGAAAGAACATTTCCAATAACGCTAGAATTCCCTCCCTTCCTCTCTGCAGAGATCGCCACTACTGAGGGTTTTGGGGGAGGAAGCTTGTTTTTTTCTCCCCGCCCCCCTCCTGAAATGGCATTGGGTTGTGACTGCATCCTATGAGGTGAGTTTGTCCTCCAACCCTGCGGATTTGGGAAGTTGAGGGAACTAGGGGTTTTCTCTCAAGTAGGCCGGGCGGCGCCCCTTCCCTTTCCCGTTCCTTCTGCACTCCCCGTCTGGACCAGCTATGCCGGGCTTGCTCCAGACGCCCGGGGAAAAAGGACTCAAACGAATTCAGTTTGCCCCAGATTGTTGCAGTTTCGCTCTGAGCTGCCCCGCACCCGGCTCTGGCAGCAGCACCTTTAGATCCAATTTGTGGAGTTGGAATCAGCCCGTGGGGCCAGCTGGGCTTCCGAAGAACTCCCCTCTCATTTGGAGACCTGAGGCCGGTGCCTTTACCTGGGGTTCCCCCACCACCACCATTGACAAGGCTCCTGTTGGAAATCGGCGCTATTGCTTTCTGAAGTTCCTCTTCCTTCTCCACTTCCAGCTCCTCCGCCGCCCCCGCCGCCGCCGCCGCCGCCGCTGCTGCTTCTTTTTCTTCTTCTTCTTTAAAGATGAGAAAGAGTCAGTCGAGCTCTTTGGCCTCCTTGCTTTCTGACGGAGGCTCTTCCTCCACCACTCTCTATGCTCCTGGGGCGCAGTGCTCCTTGTCGGCTTGCTTGGGGCCTGATTTCCCCCAGAGTAGTCAGCCAGCGGAGCCTTTGGACCTATTCACCTTTCTCCGCCCTTCTGGGTCCTTAGCGAATCTCAGAGCTGACCTTGGAGATAGTTGGGTATGACCCGCACACTTAAATGGGTAAACTATGCCTGGAGGAAGAGCTGGGAAGAGGACACACTGTGACCAGCCCTGAAATCCATCCCAAGGAGTCAGGCTTAGCCCATGAATCTTCCTCTGGCCAGCAATTTGAGATCCATTTACTACCAAATATCGCTAGTGTGTGTGTGTGTGTGTGTGTGTGTACTCGCGCACATGTGTGTAACTAAAATCCCTGGCCTGTTGGTATCGACTCTCCCAAGCTGCGTCTAACTGTAAACCTCTAGGTAGGAAGGGCCCTGGGACCCCTAGGAGAATCTCAGAAGAGCTGGGTCAGGCAGTGGGAGTTTGGGAATGGGTTGCATTTCAGGAAATAGATGACTTCCCCGCCACTGAGAATCCAAGTGCTCTCTCCACTCCTCCGCACTAGCCCAAGGTAAGAGGTTGACAGAGAATCTGATTTTATGGGAGAAGGTCCGAGGAAGGCTCAACCGAGATATCATCTGCCCGGAATCCCCGATCCCCTAAGGGCTGGGCCCCTACTGGGGCGGTGTCTGAGGGCTTCCGGGAAATGGGGAGCTTTTGCAGGGAAACTGGCAAAACCTGGAAACACCATACCAAGCATCTCACAGAAGCAAGACGTCTTCCAAGGCCTGCAGACATCTCTCGGGCCGGGATGCTGTGACTTTAACTCCCCAGCCGGCCGCCGGAACTGTGTCCTGGCCAGGCGGCCATTCCATTCACGTTTCGTCGGTCTTTGCCAGGAAAAGGGTGGAATACAGCCTCGAGCGCGTCCACAGAATTCTACTAGGCAGACGAAGAGACTTCTGCCTCAGGGGTAAGCTGCCGCCACCGACGGATCCTGAGTCGCGGAGAAATTTAGACATCTCCCTGAAAGCTGAATACTGGCAGAGGAGGTCCTGGTCCGCAAAGGATGAGGAGGGAAGTGACGCCGACCCGCGCGGGGGCCCCCGCTGCCCAGGCGCTACAGGACTTGACTGGCGGGCGACCTGCCTCACTCTGCTAACAGTCTTAATTGGGAATCACACCGAGCTGCGCGGGAACTGCAAGACACAGCAAATGTTTGAACGCGCTTTGTAAGTCAGAAAGCGCTGAGGGCAGGTAGTTATACACGCTAGAGGCGCGTGGCTACTGCACAAGCCCTGGCCTCCAGGGAAGGCCGCGCCCAGAACCTCGAATGTAGCAGGAGCTGAGGCTCTAATCGGAGGGCGACCTGGAGAGCAGCCAAACAACACATAACAACAACAAATATCTATAACTACATTCGGTTGTTCGGTTGTCTGGGACGCTGCACGTGGAAAAGTGCTTCTGCATTCTGCTCTGCACTGTTTTCCTGAGGCAGCCTGAGCAGCGTGAACATGGCCTCCATTTTACAGTTGTGTATACGGTGTCCGAAGTCACAGGCCATAAGGAGGCCTTTCAGGGTCTTTCAAAGTTCAGAAGCATATTTTAGTATTTGAGGCCGGCAGTGTGGATAGATAGTCCCTTAGAACTAGCATCTCTTGGTTTGACTTTGGGGTGGTTGGATTACTAAGGGTGAGTGTGTTTTGAAAACCATTAAGCACTGTAAAGCTGGTATGGACTTATTACTAATGTTGCCATCATCATCATTATAATTCTTATTATTACAAACTTCTGGGCAATGCTTAGTAAGCTGATCTGAAACAATCTTCCTTAAACGCTTGCACCCTTCAGAAGTTTCCAAGTGACCTGCGGTGTGCTCAACAGAGAGTCTCTTAGAGGGGTAGAGACTCCAAGCTTCCACCAGTTTTCAAGTCTCCTGATAAATACGTTTTTTAAAATGAAGAAATACCAAAACAGGTTGCAAAAAAAAAAAAATGTGTTATATTGTAAATGGTTACATCATGTAATAAATTAATTTTTTCTGTAGTTACACACAGAAGTTATTCAACATAAACTAGGTTGCTCAAATCATTAAAACATTTATAAAAGGAGATTGATTCCCAGGGCCTTTCAAGCAGGGGTGGTCCGGTATGGAGTCCAGGTTAAGTTGAACGATGAACTTCTTTCAAACCTGTTGGGTGTGTATAAGGCTATGCCACCTATGAAGGAAACGTCCAACGACCAAATTTGGGTCAACTGCGGACATGAGAACTGGCAAACGGCCCTGCCGCCCCGCACCCCTCCGGAGCGCTGCTGTTACTGTTACTTTTTGCTTTGAGGCGGGCAGGGAAAGACCCGCGGGCGCCTGGCTTTTGGCGGATCGGAGCTGACCCAGAATCTGCCGCACAAGCGAATAGCACTTAGGGGTTCCTGTTGGAAGGTCAAGTTTAAAGGGAATACACAGTGGCTTCGGGAGCGGAGCCATCACTTTGCCCGGAGCCTCTGGCAAGGTGAGCTAGCTCCTGGGCTCATCCTTTCCCCTGCTGCTGGGACTGTGTGTGATAAGCTGCCTCTTTTCCTACTCCTCCCCCCACGCCCCTTCACCCCCATCGCCACTCATTCCACTCTGCCTCCCATAAGCACCCTGTTTTGTCCCTGGGTGCCCCGCCCACAGGTCCGGTGAGGCCCCCCGCAGCCCAGGGGTTAGTTAGTGCGCCTGCGGAGCCCAGAGGGCGTGGTCTCTGCTTAGGCCTCAGGGTCTTCAACGAGTACCTACATCTCTCCGAGTGGTTTCCACAATCGCAACAAGAGCTTCTGGAGGTTTCTGGGGGCTTCTCAGTGAGTCCTTCTCCTCCCCAGCCTGGCCTGCTTCTGATTGTCACACTGAGGCCACCTAGCTGAGCAGGGCTCCTACGACTTGGCGTGTGCCTTATCCCTTAGGTGATTGCGGTTCTGGACGTCTGGGAGACCAACGTGAGAGTGTCTCCCTGCAGCCAGCACATCTGGGGGCGGGAAGTGGTCAAGTCGGGCTCAATGGCCTCCAAGATCCATTAGGTGATTCTACCTGGGTCCTGTGTCTACAGGCTGGAGGCAACTCTGCCACTGACTTGATGAATCCTAGGCAATTAACTTCTCTTCTCCGCATCTATATTAAAAAGGGGGGGGGGGGGGGGAGTATGAGATGCTCCTTAAATCTGAGTAATGTTTGGAGTCCACACTGACCTCTGGCTTGGAATGGAGGGAAATAGAAACATTTCAAATAATGAGCCATGCCCTTGGTGCACAGATTTTGGAAGGAGGGTTGTTTTGCTTCTTTTTGTTTAAAAAGAGCTGGGTCCCCCAATTCCAGTACCATAGGTCTCTCCAAAATTATTATCTCTACGCCTCCTTTGCACTTCCCGAGCCTGGGCAGCTGTGGTCCTCGGTTTAGACTTCTCCCCACGCACCGCCCTCTCCGGAGGTGGGAGGCCTGAGGCTATTCCGCCTCCGTGGCCGCAATGAGCCCCGCAGAGTCCCCTGGACGGAAAACACGGAAAATACGTTAAGGGAAAAAAAAAATTAATGCCACTAGTACTTTCTCTCCCAAAGTCCACCAAGGGTGGGCAGCAAGCTGTAAAACAAGAGCCAGTAAACCGATTATTTTAATAAGCTTATTAACATTTTTGAATGGCTCCCCTTGTGTGAGCCAAGGCCTCCCTCGGTGGAGCTACGGAGTTCTGCGGCGGAGTTTTCGGAGGTTTTTACCCAAGGACAAGCACGTTACGGAGCCAGCGCTGCTGCCCTCTGCGCAGGGCGCCCTGTCCAGGCTGGTGCTGCCAGGCTGTGCCCACAATATTTTCTCAGGACCTCGGGGTCCCCCGCTGGTCCATGCTTTGATGCGTGCAGCCCAAAAGGGCTACACAGGGTCAGAAGTCGCCAAAGAGCTCCAGTGACCCAATGCCGCACTGAAGTGTCCCCACAGCTTCGAGCAACCCGGGGGCCTGGGGTTTTGTTCCGCCCTACTACACTCTTGCTCGTGAAACTGACACTCTTCCCTGAGGATCGAAAACTAAAGAGTAAAATCTCCTTTCTTGGACAGGTGTCTCAGGTATTCCTGAGGACAGTGGCCGCTTGGGTTTGGTCCACACGCGTCCTAGACCTGGAGCAGGAGTGTCACTAGGGTGATGACTTCTGGGAATCCCTCTTTGACTAGGCCTGGGACACTGCCCCTCTGGGGGAAAGTGATCGACTGGGCTTTGTCCCCACCCCCAACTGTGGGAAAGGAAGCTACACACACACACACACACACACACACACACACACACGTATAAGGTCGTGACAACGAGGAGAAAGACCTTCGAGGACACAGAGCAGGTGAGAGAAAAACCAGGCTAATGGGAAGACCTAGCCTGCCCAAGTTCCATGTCCCTGCAAGTCTCAACTTACAGGTCTCAGGCCTTCCTGAGTCAACCCTCCTGGGAGGTTTCAGTTAAATGTCGCTCCTGAAGCTGTCCCACCTACTTGCTGCAGTGATAAGTAATACTGGATTCAGTGCCGAGCTCTAGCATGGTCTGACCTGGCCTTGGAACCTCTGGGAAGACAGGTCCAGAGGTCTTAGGGCCTGCCCCCACAGGGGCCCTAAGTGCCTAGCATGGAGACTGTTGCTCTTGGATGTTGGATACATATTTGAAGCACTCATGAATGAGGATCAGAATCTTTCAGCTCTGTCCTTGTCAGCCCCCACCACATCCCTCCCTCCTGGTTCCAAGTGCGTACCCACAGATCTTGTTGAGAAGCCAGCCAAGGGCAGGACGGCCAGCGGAGCTTTCCCAAACCTCATCAAGGTCTTCTCCTGGCCAGATGGGCACCAGTCCTGGGAGTCTGAGCAGGAGACCCCCTCATGTCTTGGGGTCAAGCTCTCGGGCCTGGGGCTCAAATTCTTCCTGGTACCACCTTAGCTTTGAGCAAACTTGACAAATCATCTCATCATCTCAGACATGATCCTATTAAAATGTATACCATGCCTGACCGGCTGAAGGCTGAAAAACACCATGGTGTTGAATGAACGTTGTACTGCTGATTTATATGGGGGTGGGAGCTGGGAGTGGGGTGGGAGAATGCTCCAGTTTGGAAATTGGAGAGCATTAGCTGCCCTGCAGAGCTCAGAGCCAGGCCTGGTGGATGGGGATAACCTTGGAGAGGTATTTGTGGTGGATCTGGTGGTGAGACAGACCTAAGGGGTGGGGGATGGGGGACGCTGGGCCTCAGTGGCCCCGGGCAGAACTGCTTCCCCTATAGGCCTTGAGGTGAACTTGGGATCCTACCTGCCCTTCTTCCCGGGTCGTCTTATGATCACACCTAAACACAGTGCTGCTAGTTGGGATAGCTGCTTTGGACAAAGGGCTCAAGGTCTCTGGATTCCCAACTCGGGGTCTGGCACTCACATGTTTTCATTGTTTTAAAGATTTTTTATTTATTCATTTGGGAAAGACTGACACAGAGAGTGTATAAGCAGGGAGAGAGGCAGAGGGAGAAGCAGAATCCGTGCTGAGCTGGCAGCCCCATGTGGGGCTCAATCCCAGGACCTGGAGATCACAACCTGAAAGTAAGGCAGCCACTTAACCATCTGAGCCACCCAGGCGCCCCTTCACATGGTTTTGTTTTATTTATTTTTTGAAGATTAAATTAGAGGTATTTGGGTTTTTTTTTTAAAGACTTTATTTATTTATTTGACAGAGAAAGATTGAGATCACACACAGGCAGAGAGGCAGGCGGAGAGAGAGGGAAGCAGGCTCCCCCCTAAGGAGAGAGCCTGACGCAGGCTCAATTTCAGGACCCTGAGATCATAACCTGAGTCACACAGGTGACCCTTCACATGGTTTTAGATGAAAATTTCCTACTGTATAGTGTCTTATATTTCATGAATGTATTCTCCAGCCCATTTCCATTGAATCTCACTAGCAAGGAGTTCGGGTTCCATGAGTAACGCCCAAAGAGGAAGAAGGTGCTGTTTCCCGAATGCTTAGCTGGAGAAGCTGAACCCAGGCATCTCCAGGAGGGAAGGCATTAAAATCTACCTCCTGAAAAACCCTATGGGGACAGAGCATGGATTTGGAACCAGATGGTTGATGAAGACCCAAAAGGAGTTGCTCTGCTGAAAATATGGAAAATTACCCCCACTGCCACGAAGATAAGGGAATAGGCACCTAAACAGTAGGCACCATGAAATACTCACAGCCTAATAGATAATATTATATGCCAAGTTAAACAAAGACATTTACTATTTAAAGAAACTTATCTGTGGAGATGGGAAGGGATAGACAAGCAGTGTTGAGTGATTATAAAAACAATCAGAACAGAAGAACAGTTAGCCCTCGTTGGAAACCTTGGCTGCAACATGTTCTGTACATTTTTTGCAACGGCAGTTGTGCTTTTAAAATAAATTCAGTATATAGACTTCTAGGTTTAAAAACCTACAGCAACTGCTTTCCAGTTGATTCCTTCTTTTTTAAAAACTATTTTATTTTTTAAAAATATTTTATTTATTTGAGAGGGACAGTGCAAGAAAGCACCATGAGGGTGGGGGGTGGTCTTCACTGAGCAGTAAGCCTGGCCATAGGGCTGGGGCTTGATCCCGGAACTCCTGGATCATGACCTGAGCCAAGGCAGACACTTCACTGACTGAGCCACCGAGGTGTCCGAAGATTTTATTTTTTCAAGTGATCTCTGCACCCAATGTGGGGCTTTTTTTTTTTTTTTAAAGAGTTTATTAATTTGACACAGAGAGACAGCAAGGGAGGGTACAAGCAGGGAGAGGGAGAAGCAGGCTTCCCGCCTAGCAGGGAGCCTAATGGGGCTTGATCCCATGACCATGGGATCATGGACCTGAGCAGAAGTCCAACAACTGATCTACCCAGGTATCCCCAATGTGGAGCTTGAACATACAACCTCGAGATCAAGAGTCTCATGCTCTAGGACCAAGCCAGCCAGGTCCCCTCCAGTTGATATTTTTCTGTCCACAATAACTTGCAGAAAAGTTTCTTAAAATAATGATTTTATAAGATGTATATTATTTATTTGATTTACACTAATTGTTCTCTGCAGTGTTTCCTAAAGGAAGGCCCTCCCTGTCGTACTGGGCCTTCTGTTTGTGAGAGGCTAGTGTCCTACTTTACGATTCAGTCTAGAGAAGGAGCTGCAGAACTCACTCAGAAAGATAGCCACAGGACACAGAGGGAGAAGAAATGGGGTCTTACCCTTCACGGTGCAGGCAGGGCCAAGGGGAGGGCTCAAAAAAGCTGGCAGGGGAATTATCAACAGGGAGGTTTTCTTAAGAGAAAAATATTTGCATGGAACTGTCTGACATTCTCTCTTTTGTCTTTTATTCATTCATCCAAATATTAAGCCGTTTTTGTTAAGCAGCTACTCTGCCTGAGGGGTACAGAGGAGAAAGGCCCCACACTAGTGGAGTTTATCATCTAGTGGGAGACAGAGATTGAAGTGCCAAAAGGAAAACGAAGTAAGTGTAGGTTATCGCAGGGCAAGCACGGGGTATCATTTGAGAGATCAGTCAAGGAAGGTCACTGGAATGTTACTTTTTTTGAAGGAGGATGAGGCAGTGGGAGAGGGAGAAAGAGTCTCCCACCAAAGTAAGCTCCACACGCGTGCGCAGTGGGGAGCCCAAGATGGGGCTTTGGGGCTTGATCTCACCAATCTGAGATCTTGATCTGAGCGGCAATCAGGAGTCCGCTGCTAAACCGACTGAGACACCCAGGAGCCCCTTGGATGTTAAATGTTTCTAAGAGCGGTTTTGGTATGTGCTAATCGCTAGGGACAAGTCTTTGCTGGACTCCGTCAGGTCTCTCTATTCAGGCTACGTCTCTGTCCTGCTATGTACCCCTCCCACCCCCCCCCACCCCCATTTAATTCCCTCTCTGAGTCTGCCCAATTCTGAATGTGCACCGAGTAGAGAACAGGCCGGGAGCCCCAGGGGCCTGGTGTTCCCGCCCATCCTCCCCCACCTTTTTCTTTTTTTTTTTTTTAAGATTTTATTTATTTATTTGACAGACAGATTACAAGTAGGCAGAGAGGCAGGCAAAGAGAGAGAGAGGAGGAAGCAGGCTCTCCGCTGAGCAGAGATCCCGATGCGGGACTCGATCCCAAGACCCTGGGATCATGACCTGAGCCGAACACAGAGGTTTTAACCCACTGAGCCACCCAGGCGCCCACATCCTCCCTTTTGAACAACCCCTCCATCACCCGGGGGCCTGTGGGAGGATGAGCTGCTGAAACACTGAGAAGTTTCTGGAGGGGGCTGGGGTCAGCTTCTTCTCCGCCCAGGCTGCGGCCCTCCAAGCCTGTGCAGGCCAATCACTGCTCTGGTAATCAGTGTTTTATTTAGCGCTTAATCTGTTTCCCTAAGTGCTTTCCTTGAATTATTTCATTCATTCCTCCTGGCAGCTCCATTACTATTATTCCGCTTTGGGTATGGACCATACGCTGCGGCTATTGCTGGCGGAGATGGGGTTCGAACTAGACTGTCTGGCTCCAAAGTACTCA
Source organism: Mustela nigripes (assembly GCF_022355385.1). Classification (NCBI taxonomy): domain Eukaryota; kingdom Metazoa; phylum Chordata; class Mammalia; order Carnivora; family Mustelidae; genus Mustela; species Mustela nigripes. Next base: position 211,928,982 of record NC_081557.1, on the reverse strand, counting down.
GCGCTGGCCATATTTCCGTTCTGTTCCCCCACCGCAGAGCCACGGCTGCAAGGATCCCATTTACAGAGGAGAAGAATGAGGTCCGGAAATGTCAGGGCCCAAACTAAATGTTTTACTGCCTTAGCTCATTTCATTTTCACCACTTCTCTGAAAGGGGGGATTCCCCAACCATGAGCAAGAGGGACAGAGAACCAGGTAAGGGAGGGGTGGCTCACCATGGCGTTGTAGGTGGAAATGGCAGCTTTGGAGGCAGAGCAGGTTTGACTCCCACTTCTCCCAGCTTCCAGGCATTGGGTGACTTCCCTAACCTCTGACCCTCAGTTTCCCCACAGGAAGGAAGTATGGAGATAGAGGTTTGGTGGGAGATGAAGGGGGACAGTGTGGAGTTGGTGCCTGGCCCAGGGCAAGCTCTCAGAGGTGATGTGGATCCAGAGCAGAGCAGGAACCAGCCCTCCCAGGCTCATACTTGAGCAGGGGGAACCCATCTGCAAAAAGGGGAGAATCCTTCCCAAACTCCGTACAGAGCATATCAGGGGATAGTGAAGTGCCTTTTCATCTTAGGAGGACTAGACAGCTGCCTGAAAAGGAAGGTTTCTTACTCTTGGCTCATTTACCATGTACCTCTTCTGGCTAACAGTGTGGCTCCTGGTGACACCAGGGATTCTTCTGGACTGCTGGCGGGGGCAGGCCCAGAGAGGCAGGGGGGAGGACTTAGTGACCCTTTTCTTTGGTAGTGTTATAGAGAAGGGAGTAAACGGTCTACCCAAGGCACAGGGGTTGCTCTGAGATTACCCCTCTGGGATCTGCAGATTCTGACTTCCTTTCTCAGGGATTGATTGGCAAGAGATCCTTAGCTCCCGCCACCAACCCCTTCCAGCGCACCCAGCAGCGCATTTCGCCTGGGACCCAAAGGGGAGTGTTCCAGCGAGGGAAAAGGCATCTCCCAGGTCTGAGGATTTCTAGTGCGCTCCGGTGACGATATTTGCTCACATTTAAGCTTCAGGAGAACCCCATGAAGTGTGGGGGGGGGGGGGATTATTTCTCCTTTACAGAGGAGGGAGCGAAGTTCAGGAGGGTCAAGTGACTAGGGCAGGGTCACAACTTGCAAGTGGTGAGCACGGTATTTACCCAGGGGGCCTGTGGGACTTCAAAGCTTTTAAGTTACTGCTTACAACACCTCCGACACCTCCGGGCCCCATTCCCTCTCTTGGGGTGGGGTCTGGACGGTGGGGAGAGGCGGAGGAATCCCATGGGGGGCGACAAAGCGGGTATTAATTCTCTGGGCAGTTTCCTATTAAGAAAACACCCGGCTCTGGCCAGCCTCCTCCCCAGGGCTGCTGCTCGGCTGCCTGAAGGCGAGGCCTGTATATTTGTAGTTTGATTCCGCCCGTCAAGCCTAATTTCTTCCTACAACTTAATGGACTCGGCTTGACATGCGTAATGATTCCTAATCACGAACATTATTTTCGCTAGCGCGGAGACATGTTCCAGTTGTTGTGACAGATCGCGTTTCAGCCATAATGACGGAAAATTACCATTTCTAATTCTCCGGTTTTTGACACCTAAATCCACAGACCATATGTGGCAGCGGGAACTCTGGGCCCCACGGTTCTCCCTCCCCGCTGGGGCAAAGAGAACTTGTGGCTGGTGCTTCCACCCACCCGCTCAGCCGCGCCCAAAGGGGTGGAGCTGGAGGGGCCCTCGGGATTGATCGGTCTTGGCCGGCTCCTCAGTCTTCCGGGCCCTCCCTCCAACAAGAACCCCCGTCACGCCAAGTACCAATGACAAAAATCGGAACTTGGCAGGGGCCTCAGAGACTGATGCATTTTAGGGATCCACTTTACAAATGGGGACACAGAGGAGCAGAGAGGGGAGTACCTCTTGTCCAAGATGTCAGGACTGGTAATTGGAGGGTATATTTTTCTCAAAACCATCTCTGGAATTCTGATCAGGGAGGCTTTTGTGTCCCTCAGCCTGAGAAACGAAGACCTGGCTTTTTCTTTTATTTGCAAGCCACAAAACCAGTGAGGCAAATCTTTCTAGGCAACACTGGGGTAAGCTTAATGCAGAGGGAGAGGTTGAGGCACAGAGAGGTTGAGTAATTTGTCCAGGAAGACAGGGCTAGTAGAGATGGAGTCACACCCAGAACTTGTGCTTTTGACTGCTTTCCAGTCTGATGCAATTCACCTTGACCACTCATATTCATCGCTCATACCAGTCAGGTACAGATTATTATTTCCACTTCTCCTTGTGAAGAAATTAAGGCCAGGAGGCAGAAAGCTAAAACCAAGATTTCCCTGTCCATGTCTCAGGTGTTGCTCACTTTAGAGGCTCGGTGCATCTAGCGTATTCCACTATCAGCCAAAATTCTCCAGTTTGCTTCAAGAGTAGCTTTCCTTGCGCTTCTCCCATCTCCCCTGCTTCAAGTGTGGGTCTGAGGGAGACCCTGAGGATAAAGAAGTGAAGAGATTCAGTCCCTCCGCCAGAGGGTCCACAATAAAAATGGCTCATCGCATAGGCCCAAAGGGCCTGATGTTTCCCACGCACTTGGTTCTACAGAGGCACGAAAGTCCAAGGGACGAGTTGCGTCTGCTCAGCATTTAATAACCGGGCCTCCTGCGTATGTCACAGAACCTCAGATCCATTCTCTGTAAGACAGGGTTGAAAATATTCACCTACAAAAATGACTGGGAGATTGGTAAAGGACTCTTATCCAGGCACCGGGAAGGCGCCAACCTTGGCTGGGGCTCTGTTCCAGCAATCCCAAGATGCCGCTGTGCCACTTCCCGGTGGTGAGAAAGGACGCTGCTATCGCTAAGAAAGGAAGGGGGAACGCTACAGTTGCTAAGGAACGCAACCCAATCATATAAGGAAACCCGGAGCTTCCCTAGGGTATGCAGGTGAATCCCAGAGGTTATCTGTTGTCCCCACGGAGCCCTGAGCCAAGGGTGGCGTGAGGGCCCAGAAGTAGACAAGCCCCTGCTTCACTCTACGAAGTCTCCTCTGGGACGAACCACCAGAGTTTGCAGACACTGCTCCAGTGGAAGCGCGCAGCAGCTGCATAGACCCAGCAGGGTCAACCAGACTACGCACCCACTCCAGAAACAACTGGAGAAGAGAAAAGAAAAAAGAAAACAAAAAACAAAAAACAACCCAAAACACAACACACCAAGGTCTGAAAGCAGGTGCGGTTCTCTGCCTTACCCCATCCCAACCACTTGTGCCCCCCCCCCCCCCGCCCCCACTTAGCTCCCTGCTGCATTTACCGCCTGGCATCTGTCCCATGGATCCCGTGGGTCTCATCATGCTGGACACCTTCTCCCCCACCCCACCCAAGGTCTGCTGTGGACCACACTCTGTCACTGCTGCAGTCTCAACTGTTTCTGATCCAAGGACTTTTGGGATACCCAGGGAAGGAGTGGGAAGAGGACGCAGCCCAGGTGTGCCAACCAGTGTAAATGCTAAATCAGCTGGCTTCTCTGTCATATCTGCCTCCACGCAATCCCCAAAGCTGGCCTTTGTTGATTAAAAAGAAATGTGTTAAGAATACATTTTTTAGACATGTTTGAGGCTTCCGTGGAGGAAGGCTGAAGATAATTAGCTATCATGACAACTGGGAACTTGTTTGTTGAAGACCCAGGCCAGCCTGAAGCCAAAGTGGGTGTTGTCCACTGTGATTTTTGGGTTTGGGTTTCTTATTAAAAGTTAAAGAGTAACAGACCTCCCTTCACCTTCCTGAATGGAAGGCACAAATGGAAGGGTGAGTTTGAAAGTGCTCAGTAACCACCAGAGTATGCAAAGAGCCCTGGGATGTAGCTGATGCACACTTACCTATGAAGACCTGTCCAGAGGCTGGAGAGAGCCCCTCTGGACAGGATAGCCTTCCTGTCATTCAGGTTCCAGGCACAACTTTCAAGCCTCAAACCTACAAGACCTGCATCAACTGCTCATTTTACCAATTTAGAGACTGAGGCCAAGTTTGGGGTTGGTGGCTCTCCTCTTTCCTTTGGGCTGGTTGTGCTTTAGCTCTGTAGAGAAACTCCATGAGAGAGGACATCCTCTAATTAAAGAGTGAGAGAGAGAGAGATGATACATAATAGTGCAGTAGCTTCTAAGCAGAGGAATCTTACATTTTCACATCCAGTATAGAATCAAAGTACCTGGGAGTCAACCCCAATTCTGCCTTTTACTGGTTGGATGACAATGGGCCTCAGTTTGCTCATCTGTAAATTGGGGATAGGAATAGAACCTACCTTAAAGGGGTTTGCTTAGCATTAAACGAGTTAAAACTTAGAATAGTGCCTGGTATATAATAAGTGCCCAGTTCCTGGTGCCCTGGGTATGATAAGCAATCAATACACGTTAGCTGTTTTCAAAGATGCCATGGCTCACATGTGAAGGAATCCCAGGTCTTTGCTTGGATTTAAACAAACAAATATAGAGGCTACCATTCACTTAGAGCTTAAGGAGCCCTGCAAAGAGATGGTGTAAGTGCTGCCTGGATTCTGGCCGTTTGGAGGGTAGCCTTGATGTCAGTTTCAGCTCTGCCATTTCCTAGCAAGGTGACCTTAAGCGAATAGATACTTAATCTGTTTGTGCCTTGGTTTCTTAATAATAATTAAGTTTAAAATAATTTAAATAAATTATTTAAATTTAAAATAATTTTTAAAAGGTAGAGGTAAAGCATTTATCTCACTGCCTAACACTCAGTAAGTGTTCAATATTGTTAGCTCTTATGAACTGCCCTTATAGACACTTATACTCCTAGTATAGAGGGAGGTGACATTAATTGTTTAATGCTCTGGTAACTAAATGAGTGTCATTGCTCAGAGACAAGGACTTTAGAGAAGACCTGAGCTCAAGGCTGACATGACCACTCACAGTTGTGTGGCCTTTGCACCCATTATAGCCTCTTTGACCCAGCCTGCCACGACTCCAAGAAGGATAATGACTTCCATTAGCAGCAGAGACTCCAGAATTTCCCAATAGGAAGGGCTGCGGGGGCTTGGGTCAGTTGTAATTGTGTCTTAAAGGTGTTCTGTCAGAACTAGCAGATTGACTGAAATTGGATGCTGTGATCCACTGTAAGAGACACTTCAAGGCCATGGCGCTTGCTGCCGTTGCCTGTCCCATCTACTTTTTTTTTTTTTTTTTTTTAACAGCGTAACAGTATTCATTGTTTTTGCACCACACCCAGTGCTCCATGCATTACACACCCTCCCCAATACCCACCACCTGGCTCCCCCAACCTCCCACCCCGCCCCTTCAAAACCCTTAGGTTGTTTTTTTTTCAGTATCCATAGTCTCTCAGGGTTCACCTCCCCTTCCAATTTCCCTCAACGCCCTTCTCCTCTCCATCTCCCCATGTCCTCCATGTTATTTGTTATGCTCCACAAATAAGTGAAACCGTATGGTAATTGGCTCTCTCTGCTTGTCCAGTCTACTCTTAAAAGAGGAAAATGCTATGCTAATATTCCTATTGTAGTCCGTCAGGTCTGTGGGTGGGGCAGGCAGGCTGAAGTCTGATAGAGATTGGTTCTTGCTAGGTTGTTGGCCACAAAACACCAGTGGAAGTGCCGAACTGATCTGGGATTCATGGACTCCTTTTCTGCAGGACAACTGATCACAAATCCTGATTACTTACTAGATCTTAGGAACCACATTCAATATGCCTGCAGGGTTTAAAAGGTCCACAAAGCTTCAGGACCTATTTGGTAGATTTAGAATTAGAGCAAGTAAAATATTTAGCAACGTGCCTAGCACTCAGTCCTGGAAAAATGAGGGCCCCTATTGTTAAGTCAGATCATAACCTGAAGTGAAACAGCCTTTGGGGACTTGTTCACAGGAGGGTTCACGGTGCATTTTTAAACCTTTCCAGCTGAGCTTTTAAGAGGCTTGTGGTGCAACTTCTGTCCATCTCACTGAAGAACATCCTGAGATTGAGAGAATTTTTCCACTGTAATTCCCTAAGATATGAGTCTATCTAGTAACTCATTTCTGAAGAAGCAAAGCTGGGGCCTAGCACCACTTGCTCCAACTCTCTGGCTCGGGTTCCCTGTGCCCAGCGCTGTTGCTTCCTGCGTTTGGGATGAATTGTGTGGGCGGCGGCACCTGCAACTCCTCTGCGCGTCTCCACTAACGTCTGCGCCCACGGTTAGTTCTGGGGTTCCTGGACGGCGCCACGTGCGGGTTGCACTGCTGGATCGCCTCGCGCGACCCAAGACCCTGAGGTCTGGGAGAGCGAGCAGGATCTCTGTGCTTTCGGCTTTCCGGTCCTGTTGGCAGGGGCCTACGGTTGGCATCCACCTGGCTAGCGCCCAACGTGCGGGCTCCTCCTTGAGTTCTTCACCTCTGCATCCCTTGCTTCTGATCCTTATGGAAATGTCGTTGTCAAGACTGATGGGTATTGCGCTGCGCTCTGAAGCGGGAGCATGGTAGTGAAAGCTCTGGATTTGTTGAGCTTCCCAGAGGGGCCGGTCACCCTGGCAAATTATCTACGCCCATTTGATGATTTGTCACATCCATTCCAGGAAGGAGGTATTGCTATTCTCCCCATCTTACAGCTATGAGGACTGAAGTACAAGGAGTTGAATTTTTCTCTGGTCCTATATTTAACCAAGCAATAGAACCTGGATTTGAACCTTGATAGCTCGCGTCTTTAACCACGCCTCTACGCTGCTTTCTGCTTGTGCGCCTCTGGCTCAGAACGTTGCCTGACATCTGATAGATAGTCTTCTCTGAATATTTGTGGAGAGAGGAAGGCATTGTAACCCATCGGTTATGAATGATGAGCAGGCGGACAGACTTGCTGAGCTAACCCCGGCTGGACGGGTCTGAGACCACGCTGGCATGTGTCTTCTCCTCTGCGTCTCCGGTGGACTCCAGGATCTGGAACAGGGCCGCTAGTTTGATACACCTGCCTTCAATACCTGGTCCTTCAGTCCCAAGCAGAGCACAAACTTCTGTGAATTAGGGCTATTGGCCTTGCGCGCAGAGGACGCTGATTAAATTTTATTTCTGAGAGCTCCAGTCGGAAGGCCACCCTATTACCACCAACTAACCGTTCCCCGGTTTCCCAAACACTGCGCCCTTCCAGGATGCTGGAAGCCGAGGCTCGAGACCGGGGAGTGTAAAACGGGTTGGGCCTGGAATCCAGTCCCAGGTTGTTGTCTGGAGCAGCCGCGTAGGTGGGCTCACTGGCGTAAGCCCGGCGTGAGTGGAGTGAAGCCGGGCGGGGGGCGGAGGTCCCGCGCGGGTGGAATGAAATGGGGTAGACGCCGCAGCGCAGTTTTAGTTGGATGGGATCGGGTTGACCAACGCAGACCGGGCTCTCACGGAGGTCACCGGGCCCCTATGCAAAGACGTATGCCAGCGGGTCCTTCCCACATTCCCCAGGACAAGTTGGGTGAACTAGCCCCTGCCCTGAAGCTGGGCGTTCCTTTCCGGCCCTTGGAACGCACCTCCCCCCCCCAAAGCCAGCAATCGAGGTTGGGGTAAAGGTGTAGGGGAGTCGGTACGGAGAGCAGAAGCAGGAGAGGGAACTCTCTCCAAATCCTAGCAGCCCAGTGCTCCGTCGGACAGCGCTTGAGCGGCGCACAGCGGGGCGCTGCCCAGATGGGGCTTTGGGCATCCACACTCCTCTTTGTGCTTCAGGTCCTTCTTCCGTAAGATCGGGCTGATAGTGTCTCTCTCATTCCGAGGCTACCCGCGTTTCGGAAACGAAAAAGCTGCGGTTGGTCAGGGCTCAGCAAGCCTCCAATTTCAGCGCGAGTAAAAATTCAGCGGGGAGTGTGCTTGGTTTCAGTGGGTAAGGCTAAGGCCCAGAATCCGCATTTTTAGCCCACGGGTGGTCCTGGTGCACGTGGTTTCATGGATCTCACAGGGAGATGCTGCATGTTGCGGGGGACCGGTAGGCACGTGCAGTGCCCTACGGCCGGCCTGGGCTTGGTCAGCCTGTCCCGGGGACCAGGGTGCTAGACAGCTAGAGATCCGCCCTCGGGGAGGTGACAGATTCGCAGTTGAGAGTCGGACCTGGGCCCTGGGACCTCGGACCTGGGACCAGGACTGTGCATTTAGGCCACTTTGTCCAGCGAGGCCTCCCCGCCGCTAAGTCTGCAGCGTCAGTGAGCCGCCACCAGTCGCAGTCTTCCCAGGCGCCTTCGGCCTCCGAGCAGCTGTCGCACGGCTGAGTCTCGTGGCGCACGCGGTGCGGGGCCGGGGCGGCACGCGGATTCCCAGGTCCGGTCAGGGGAGGGAGCGGCAACGCGCTGCAGCTTTGCTGGAGCGCCGAGAGCTTCGGCGAGCGTCCTGGCCGACAGTCGATCCGGAGACGAGGCCTTTGCCAACTTTGGGGATGAGGGGGTGGGAGGCAGTCACCAGCTGGTGAGTATGAGGTCGAGGTTTTCCTAACTCGGGTCTTGCAGTGGTTTGTACCGAAGCACATCAGCAGACTGGGCCCCGCTGCCGCCGACTCGCGGAGGCCCATTCTCCTAGTAGAGAACAGGAACCTCGCTTCCTGCCAGCCTGGGCGGGGGTCACGTCAGGCTTCCCAAGCAAGCGGGTTTGCGCCTGGCCTCGCTGTCAAGAAGAGCCACCTGCGGAGGCCGCTGGCGAGTGCCGAGCTGAACCCACACCTGGAACGTGCTCCTCCCCAGTTCCCTTTCCTGGCGCGTCCGAAATGAAGCGAGAGGCTCTGCCTCCTCCCTTGGGTACACGGCAATGAAGTTGTCAGGGATTCACAAGCAAACAGTGTTTGCTCGCCTTTACCTATCCAGGTGAATTATTTGCGGTGACTTCTAACTTCCTCCCCCCAAAGAAAACCATGTCTTCCCATCTTTCCACTTTTTTCCCCCCCCTTTAGCTTAAACGCTTATGAAAAAATTGATGGAAAAACATCTTCAGTGGCCTTTGGGTTCTCCTAGAAAAACAACCAAAACCCAGACCTCACTAGTAATAGTGAAAACCTTAAAATTCAGCTCTTTATCCCATGCTTCCCCGGTTTTCAACTGACAACTCAAGCACGTTTGGACTTCAAATGTCAAACTTGATATCTGGCTGTTTTACAAAGATGGCTTGGCTGAGAAATGACAGAAAACATGAAATGTTAATTCTGACAGGGGATTCTCCTTTTTCTTTTTCTAAGCCGGCATGGCCTTGCTGAGTGACCATGCTAGTCACTGAAAATTTTGTGTCAATATATTGGCAGTTAATAGGGGAAAAAAATAAGGTAGAATATTGAGCTAATGAAATTCAGTAAGAATACCATTAGAATTTTCCCTTATTCGTCATTCCCCCTTGGTTTCTTTTACATGAAATTCCATATAAAACACAAACTATTTATATAAAAGTTTGCAGTGTTACATTAACCAAAAATACAGGGAATGAAACAATTAGGGAGCACATATAGGCATATTAATTACCCCACCTTGCACATGCAGCTATATGTTCTACATGGCATTTTTCATTACTACATGAGCTGTTAAATGTATAAAGTAGGTACATTTGTGGGCACATTAACACACTATGAGAACTTGAACTTGTTCATTTCCTGGCTTTTATAGGCCTGGTTGGGCTGTATGGGCTTGCTTTACACAGGCTCCCATGCCCTGAACTCCCATTGACTTCTCGAATCCCCACCTCCATGGACAGAGGGAGGCAAGTAGAAAATGGCCTGGTTAGGTATAAGCTGGTGAACTCTGTGTTGTCTAGGATGCCTAAAAGCTGGCCCCCACAGTAGCCTAGGACCCAGGACAGGAGGAAGCTCTGGATTCCTCTGAAAACTGGGCCTGGGCACCTTTCTTCAGAGATCACATGGCAAGTGCATCATTATATTGGAGGTGGTGTTTGAGATTTTGTTTTGCGTTATTTTGCCATTGCTTTGCTTTGGCTGCCCTCCCAACTTTACCTTACAGTCAGAAAACCTAAATTGGGGGCGCCTGAGTGGCTCAATGGGTTAAGCCTCTGCCTTCAATTCAGGTCGTGATCCCAGGGTTCTGGGATCCAGCCCCACATCGGGCTCTCTGCTCAGCAGGGAGCCTGCTTCCTCCTCTCTCTCTCTCTCTCTGCCTGCCTCTCTGCCTACTTGTGATCTCTGTCTGTCAAATAAATAAATAAAATCTTTAAAAAAAAAAACTTTTGAAAAGAAAACCTAAATTGAAGCTGCCCTACCCCCTGAACAGGGTATCCAGTTCCCTTCTTTAAAGCAAATGAGCTTGAAACAATTATCACACTCCATGCAAATAATAAGCCACCTCAAGTTTTTATCGTGGGTTTCTCTACTCCTTTATTTGTAAACATAAGACAAAATAATTTTCATAAGATAATTAGAGATTTAGAAATGAGTTGCTCAGTAAAGAACAGGTAGATTGGCATAAAAATAAAGAATCTTGGGTCCTGATAGGTGTTGCAATGTAAGAAGTTAGTTTATATTACTTGTATTGAAAAAGAATAGTTTGTGTATGTAAGAGAATGGGGAAAAAAAAAGACACACTATATACCCTTACTTTCCAAATACACACACACACACACAGTTTTGTTTTGTTTTGTTTTTAATCAGGATTCTCCCCCAAAACACTAGCTTGTTTGAATAGAAAACTAGAATAAAGAACAAAGCTTGAGAATTCTACTTGATGGTGGACAATGGGAAGAAATTTCAAAGTCAGCTTCAAGAGAAATCTTGAAATAAATACTTAAAATACAATTTGGTTTACATGCAAATGACATAAGAAGGAAGACAGCACAACAATTTTTAAGACGGCAAAAGGCTTTGAAGAAAAGTGAGAAATGTTATTTGTCACTTTAAGCCCTGTTTACAGAAACATATAACCAGATATTTTGGAGGGAAACACTTGACATTTGTGTGTGTCTGTAGAGGGGAGGAGTATTTTATAAATGATCCAGGTTTTCACATTTTATCTGGTGGATATAAGCAGTCTGCGTGGGATCAATTGAAATTTGAGCTGAGTATTGATAAAGTTTTACAAGATGTAACTGACTATTTTGGTCTAAAACTGTTCTATTTAATTTTTGAAAATGATCAAGTCAAGCAGGGAGATAACTATCATTTTGGAGAGCTTCCCATGTGCTAACCACTATGCTAGATGCCTTATAAACATTATTTCATTTCCTCTTATGATAATCTTTGATATTATCCCCACTTAGCAGATGAGAAGGTCGAGACTTGGAGAGTGTAATTAACTTCCTTACAGTGATATGGATAGTAAAGAGTAGAACAAGGATCAGGTGACTTTAACATCCAAATTTTAGCCACTGCTCTAAGCTACTCCCTTCATTGATATGAATAGCCATGTTTCACTGAACAGACATGAATTCACAGAAACTTGTGTTTAAAAAAAAAAATGTTTACTAAATTGAATGGTTCAAGTTGAAATGGAAGAATTGGCTATGAACTTAGACTCTGAGAAAAATTACCTGGCTTTCCAGAAGGTGGTCTTATTTGCTAGGCCTAAAATGTTTTACTTTACCGTTCTGTTTTGAAATGTTATTTTTTGGAACAAAACCAGTGGTAAGATTCAGACATGGAAATGCCAATATAAAGGATGAAATGCTGGAATCTTTTCAAGTTGTAAAGCAAAGAAAGCTCAAGTGGAAGAATTAATATGTATATCGGTTTTGTAGCTGAGCATTTCATATATCTGAGAGACTTTACATGGCCTCTTTCTGTTGGAAACATTTTTCTTTAACATTTGTTTGCTAAAAAGTGTAACTCCAAGCACCAAATTCTTGGCTTGTGTACTGAAGATATTCAGCTTTTTGAGTGTTAAGAAGAACTGCGAATTAATCCCCAGGAAAAATTCCTTCCATTTCCAAGTCTGCCAATGCAGGATTTTCAGAAAGGATAGTTGACCAAGGAAATGAAACTCCCTTTTACTATGCAGATGTCAAGAAACAGCATGCTCTTCAAACCAAAGTTATGAAACACAAGAATTTTTTCTTCACTTTGAAATATATTTTCTTCTCGCGTTTGGTATCTAAATAAGTGAATATCCTCTGAAAGGTTTAGTTTCTTTATTCTTTGCTACGGTGTGGTACTGATTTTTTATAACCCAGCAACAATACCATGTAAAGGAAATTCAACATTTCAGTTGCAATATCCAATTCTCTAAAATGGAAAAAGAGTAAACTGGAATTAACATACACACCATTGAATGTTAGAATTTTAAATTTGGTCATAATTGTCCCAATCCTTAGAAATAGCAGAATTATTTTGTGGTTAAATATTCTTTATTTAATAGTATTTATAGAATGTGGTCCATGCTGGTTGCACAGGTTAATGTGCTGCCTTTTTAATAGGGAGCTATTGCTACTGACTTACCTTCCATAAGCATGTACTTGGATTTGTTTTTCAGTGCTGTGAGCACTAATGAAGGCCAATTTAAAGCAATTTTCTTGAAGATTGCTGCTCAGCGCCGTCTGACTTGTAATTCCAACACTTACGCCAGGCAGGACGGTGTAGCAAGAGGTTAGTAAATACAATTATATTAATATTGGTGTTATTTTTGTTACTAAGAGTTCAGTTATCTGAAGGCAACCAGTCAACTAATATAGACTGAATATATTCAATGCATACATTACACCAATAACCCTAGCATTTTAGCAAACATTGAAACTAAGTGTCTGAGGAAGAGACAGCATGTAAGTATTCCTGTTTAGCCTAAGCTTGCCCTGAGTTGATGAATGAGGGCAAAAGATCTTTTTTTAAAAACTCGAAACTGTGATAAGTGAGTTATTTGGCAATTGTTGTCTTAGATGTGTCACTTGCTGTGTTTACCATGAAATTATTATACTGTCAGGTTTTTGTTTTTTGTTTTGAGAGGTGAAATTGTTTTGCTCTGTTAAAGATGTGATAGTCGTTTATGTTTTCTGAATAAGGTGTAATCTTCCAGAACAGACTTATCAGCACAGAATTGAGTGGCTCAGTTGGACATACAGAATTCAGACAGAGGCTAGTTCAGTGATCTTTTGCACAGTGAAAATTCAGTGCGTCCCTCTAGCTTGGTGGCTTCATTATTAGGAAAATAAAAGAGAGAAAAGATGACTCTTACACATTCTTCTGTCATTTTGTAGCCTCCCAGCCATTTTCAGGTTTCACTTTTCATTTTAAAAACAAAGTTTCATATGCTCCCTTCCAAAGTGTTTAATTCACTGCTGGCTACTAAAGAGAAAAATGAGGCATAAATTCCTTTTGAAAAGCCAGCAAGTTATCTGCATTACTGAACATAATATTGTATAGGACTTAATTGAGTATAATGTTTTATACCTTAAATTCCTTTGAGACCAAAATGAAAAAGTGTTCTCTTTGAGTCAAAAGATAAAAATGATTTTAAACACAATGACTAAAATATGGTATTTTTTCTTCTTTCTTCTTTTAAAATTATGTCTCCTTGTCTAAGAGAGAAGGCAAAGTTCCAGGGAGGAAAGCTTAAGGATATCTAATATGCAATCAAAACTAGTAGGTGGGTATTTGGAATTTCTTTTACAATTTCTGAACTGTAACATGAAAATTATTTAATTTATCAAAGACATTTTGTGGAACTTAAATTGAAAAGAAAATAGATGATGCATACTAGGTAAATTTTGGCATTTAAAGAAAATTACATAACTTTTTTCCTCCAAGCATCAATTTATATCAACATATAAAGATGTGTCCTTTTATACAGATGCCACAATTATAGAGATAATTTAAATAAAATTTAAAATGAGGTCATTTGAATTTCCATTGTCAGTGATTTCCATTTAGTTCAATAATTCAATTTTTTTAAAATTTGAATAATGCCAAGGAAAATCTGGATGAATTTTACACTTTGGGCCTTTTCCCCCTAGTTTGTTTTGACTTGCGTATAGTGGAAATGCATTCTTAAAAAAAAAAAAAAAAAAAAGAGGACATTAAAGTTGGCATTCAAGGCTTCTTTGAATGTTAAAAAAATGAGATACTTCACAAGTGTAATGTGCATTTTCCTGGGGCTTGCTTTGAAAGAATATCAGATTCACATTGATAGCAAACAATTTTAAAAGACTATATTACAGTGTGGCTCTTATAAAAGTGTGAGAACACATCCTCTCAGAGTCTCTCTTTGTCTTTCCATTTACGTGGAGAATAAGGAAGTGTGTGTAATTTATTACTATTAAGGAACTTTATGAATGGTCTTTCTCATATTTCCCCCTTGGAAGCCATTAGATAATCTGTTTTTGTAATACTGAGTCAAACATTTGGTTTAATATTCTTTTTCAGAACAGACCACATAATCATAGGATTATTAGACATGTCATAATTTTTAGAGGTGTCTTAAACCCATGCACGGTTATTCCTGTGCTGAATTTCCTAAAGTTACAATCTTTAATTCTTGTTCTCAAAAGCAAACAAACAGAAAATGTTACCCAAGATGCACATAAAACATGCATTAAAGGCGTTTCCTACTCTATGTTTTTTTATTATCCCTCTACCTTACCACCCACCAGTGTTGTGGATTTAAGAGAGTCGACATAATTGAGTAAGTAAATTACCAAAAACCTAGGCAGCTGTTGCAGACACCTAGCAATTGGCTGTTCGTTGGTTCTAATGTTCTCGTATTAGCACATTAAAACAAGCAGAAAGGGGGCTCTTAATTATGCCTTGCTTTATGGGAGCACAATAAATTCCTTTTGTTGACCTTACTGCAAAGCTCAATGGTGTTTTTGTGCAGTGTTGAATTAAGAGATATCAAAAGTAATAGATTGAAGGATTATTCTGAGCATTTCGAGAACGTGTAAGTAGGTAGTAATGAACCCCCAGTACAACTAAATCTGCTCCTCTGAATGCGAAAGTACCCGTTATTCAACATTTCAAACTGACAGCTTGTAAATGTAAATTTTATTAAATGCACAGCAATAAAAATTTGTAGGTTTCTGTCACTTTGAATTTTAGTGGCTCAAAATGAGGCCTCTAGCCTTTTAAATCACAGCAGGTAAAAGCAGAACTCTCAAGCATTCAGCATTTTAAAACGGGAACCTTTTTCAGGTTTCACTATGTGCCTTTGCTCACATAATATTCTTTGCAGCATTCAAGAATGGATGTGTTATGTCACTTAACAGGCTTGCATTTTCCACAGCCTTTCTATCACAGTTCACAGAATGTTTCTCTGGCAACCTTAGGAGAGAGGGAAGGAGATAAGGGAGGAAAAGAGGGGGTGGTTGCTTAAAAGGAAATAAAGAAATTAAAGAGATATAAAGAAAGATAAATTAAGAAGTATATAAGAAGCTGCATCATATTAATGTTTTACAATATGAGCTGATATATTTTTTTCAAAACTAGTTAAGCTCCTTATAGACATTATGGAAATTATAAACTTGATTAAAGTCATATAAAATAAACATATAATGAGAAAATATTGTGGGGAATACAATCTTAGTTAAAAATATCCTGAGGACTTCTAAAACCTAGAAGGAAAATCAAAAACATGCATGCATAAAGGCTCAGTTTATTGGACAAAATGATGATTGGTGTTTCATTTAAGGAAGTCTGATACTAGATTTAAATAACAATTGCTTCCTATGTTCTAGCCTTGCTTCTTAACAGAAGCAGCTCAATTCTCTAGTTGTCCTATAGGGAAGTAGTTTCAATTGATAACCTGACAAATGTCAGAATTTAAACATAGTACTTGAATATGCAGTTTGTCAAATAATATTGTTTTACCTTGGTGAATATTGTTGCCATAAGTGACTTTTCTGATGAGACTTATGAGAAGGCATTTGGCCACCTGCAGTTGTTAAATATCCCCCTGGGACTTTTTCTAAGAGTTGAAGTATTACACCGTGTTTTGGCCACATTCCAGTTAGGGCTAATGGCATTCGTCCTTTCGAAGTTTCCTTTGCAGTTTTAATTGGGTCTGACCCTTTTCTTCACTTTGGGAAGCCTTCCTTCTGCCCCCCAAAACATAACCCATTCTGGCAGAAAGAGGGAAGACAGTCACCCCTTCTTCGACTAAATTTCTGAGAGTATTAGGATGTTCTATACATGATCAAAGTAGTTAAAGGTGAATTTCAACACTATGCATGTGTAAGTATTAGAAGACATTTAGAATTTCTAAATTATAAACATTATTTGGTGGGTGCATAGACTCTTTCTTCAAAAGATTTTAATTTTAAAGTATTTAAGGGATGACATAAAGCAGTTATTTTAATCTCAGAGTTTCAACAGCTCATTTTCAAAGTGGTGGAAATCAAGAATGCTTTATGATAGTAATTTATACATATTTAAAGATTGTGATTACTAAGATAGGAATCGCATCTTGGGAGGCTAACTTTCCTCTCTATATTAAAAGTCAGAATCCTTTCTTCAAGACCTGTGTGGATCAGCCAACATCCTACTTGAAGCTGTTCCAGTTTTAATAACTCTTGCCATTGTTTCATACTGAATGAAGACTAGAGTTAAGCATGGACTACATACAAGTCACATGGTTCTTAAGTTTTCCTGAGCTAATATGTTTAAATTTGAGAGGTGGTTACTTTTGAGAATATTTCTATTTCTGGTTTCTCATCTTGCCTTATCACTTCTGGCTGAATCTGCTGCCAAGGTCAACTCTGTCTTGTTAGGATTACCAGTATTTGGGTGGATTGCTGTCCAATGGGTAGAGGTAAAATAAACATGGACAAGTGGCCTTAAAATCATGGAATGTCAGAGTTGGAATCTCAAGGCTCACATTCAGCCACCTTATTTTAACCTACTTCATGTTCTTTTTCTATTTTTATTTCAAATTACATTAGTAATATATGAATATTAAAAATATATAAGTTATATAAAGTAAAATAGTTTCCTCTCCCTTCATCCCCCTCAATCCTAGAACCTTCCCAGTGGTGATCACTGATGTTACTTTGGCATCAGTCCTTCCAGACACAAGTGTATTTTCTTTATTTATTTTTTTTTAAAGATTTTATTTATTTATTTGACACCCAGAGAGAGATCACAAGTAGGAAGAGAGGCAGGCAGAGAGAGAGGGGGAAGCAGTCTCCCTGCTGAGCAGAGAGCCTGATTCGGGGCTTGATCCCAGGATCCTGAGATCACCACCTGAGCTAAAGGCAAAGGCTTTAACCCACTGAGCCACCCAGGTGCCCCAACAACTGTATTTTCATACATAATTTTGTTTTATGTGATTTATTGCAGATATAAATGGAATCATACCATACTTCTTATGCAAACTTTCACCTTGTAATATTACTTAAAGAGCTTTCCATATTAGCACATATAGATATACCTAATTCTTTTTGATCAGGGCCTGTAAATCCATCATATTAAGCACCTCTCAAAGTTTCATTATTATAACCATGTCCTTTGCCCCTCTTTACATACATGTGGGATTATTGCACTGGAGCAAGTAACTATGAACTGTGCCAAAATCCTCTTATTTTATAATTGTGTCCCCCAGGGTCCATAGAGATGGACTGATTTGCCTTAGGACTGGTAAAGCCAGGACTGAAGCCCAGGTCTCCTGGTTCGTAGTTCACAGACTTTTCTGTGACACCATATGTGGTGGCTACTTGGAGTCTGCTCGAATCCTCTGTTCACAGAAAACGCTCCCCTCCTCAGAGCCTGGGGCAGCAGCTTCTGGCAGCTCACGGCCTCAATGCTCACAGAGGACTGCTCTTGGCTGCAGGAGACTGCTCTGGCCAAGGTTATGCCCTTCTCCCAAAGAGTGTCTCATGGTGAGCGACTGGCTGATTTAAGAATACAAAGATCTGGCTCTCCTCTTTCCAATTGGGACAGCTCTTACGAGCCACACCAGCTCCCAAGCACCACATGGAGTGGGCTGAGGCCTCAGTCACAACTGCAACAATGTTCAGGTCAGCTCCTCCTGCTGTCCAATCCTGACTTCCTTCTGGGAATATCTCTCTAGAGCACTCACCAATCAACATTTTGCATGCAATTCTTTGGCTCGAACTCTGTTTTCAAGGAATCCCATCCAAGAAACCATATGACTTCATGTATATCTTCCCAAAATATGAACTTGGAAGTTCATAGGCAGGACAAAAAATAATGTTAAAAACTAGGGAGTGTCAACAGGCCCTGGGATTCCTGTAGGCTTTAAGACTACGTGTAAGCATGCAAGGCTAAGCATTGCATAGAAACGGTCCTAGAAGAAAAAGTGCAGAAAGAGGAATGAAGGGGGAGATGTAGAGATGAGAGGAGCTTCTGTAATCATTTTTGGGAAGAGAGGATAAACATTAATAAATAAACATACACAATAGAATGGAGAAACGTTGTTTGCCACAGTACCATTTTTAGGAATAGGGCTATCTTTTAGGGTAATGCAGAGATTCCTGTGATGCTCTCCCATTTCCCAACCTTGCCCATAATACCCTCAACCCAAATATGCAGGCATAGGCTGGCGCCAAGAGCCCAGAGGATAGAGAAGGAGAAGTCTAAAGTTCTAAGGGAAATCAGGAAGAAGGCAAATGGGTGTTGCTTAAAAAAGACAAACAGGAGGGGCCTGGGCAGAAAGGAGGTTGAAATAGAAATTTGAAGGATAAGAAAGTCTGAAGGAATTTCTGCCAAGTTGTTCTCTACGGACTGTGCAATTTAAGACAGCTTCCGCTCACCCTTTCTCAGGTTAGTGCCCTTCCCTACCAAGGACTTTGTCCTTAATGGAAGCCCCCAGCTTTCACTGATTATACTTGTAATAGATCCCTCGACCCAACTGGAACAGTGAGAAATTTGGAATTGGGATTCAGAGAGAGAGAATTCATCTGTGCATGCAATCGGAATTACAATAATGTAAGCCTGGGAACTGAGGCATGGCTGTCTTCCAGATAAGGAAGCAAAGAGTACCAGGCAACTAGAGTGGGACACATTATATACATATATACATAGAGAAAAATAAATATGAGAGACAGGCAGAGTACTCTCTTTTCTGTATGGATTTCTAAGTCTTGTTTAAAGTGTTCTGGGAGCTTCAACTCCATTCTTTGATTCTATAGGAAACTCCTGTATCCTGATAATTAAGTCTAGTCCAAGTCACATTTTACTACTTGAATCAAAAAAGTTTTCCGGGGCGCCTGGGTGGCCCAGTGGGTTAAAGCCTCTGCCTTAGGCTCAGGTCATG
>NC_081557.1:211882712-211909488 GCF_022355385.1 Mustela nigripes | reverse complement strand
TATATATTTATTTATATGGCTGCGTAATATGAATATTACGCAGCCATATAAATGAAGGAAATCTTGCCACTTGTGACAACAATGGATGAACCTGGAAGGCATTATGCCAATTGAAATAAGTCAGACAGAGAAAGAAAAATATTGTGTGATCTCACACTTATATGTGGAATATGGAATCTAAAAAGGAAACAAAAGAAAAAAAAAAGAAATGGAGCTCATAGATACTGAGAACAGTATCTATACTGGTCACCCAAAGTTGGGGGTGGGGGTGGACAAGGTAGTAAAAGGTGTCAAAATGTACAAATTTCCAGTTATAAGTTGACTAAGTACTGGGGATGCAATGTACAGCATGGTGACTATAGTTAATGATACCATATTTTGAAAGTTGCTAAGAGAGTAGATCTTAAACGTTTTCATCACAAGAAAAATAAGTGTAGCTATGTGAGGTGCTGATGATAATGAGCCTTATTTTGTGGCTATATTGTTTTACACCCAATACTAATATAATGTTATGTGTCAATTATATATTGGTTAAAAAAAAAATCTTAACTAGGATATTGGTACTAGAATTTGGGTTGCAAAGAACATGTAGAGTTGGCTCAGCTGAAATGATATAAGATGAGGTAAATAATGAAGATTTCTCTAGAGTGGGACAAGAAAGTAGCTTGATTTTGTTACATGCAACTGTACAAATTTGGCTAATGATTGCAGTGGGGAGAGGAAAAATACCAAGGGAAAACCATTTCACACATTCCCTTAGAGATCACTAGAGAAAAGAAGTGGGCATAGAAAGGAAAATCCGGTGTTTTTATCAAGTAAAAATGTTCAGGAAGTGAACTGATAACAATATTTATGTCTTTAGATGAAGAAAATGTTAGGAAGAAGCAAAGCCAAACTTACATTTAAGTCTGACTAAATATGAGTACTTACAAATGAAAAAAGCAAAACGTAGAATGATGTATATCCTATTTTGGAGGGGTTCTATGTTAGTTTCCCAGGGCTGCTCTAACAAAAAAAGCACAAACTGAGGGCTTAAAACAAAAGGAATTTATTCTCGCACAGTTTTGGAGGTGAGAAGTCCAAAATCAAGGTGTTGCCAGGGTCACACTCTCTTTGGAGGCTCCAGGGGAGAATCTTCCCTTGCCTCTTCCAGCTCCAGACATTCCTTGGTCTACAGCACGATCACTCTAATCTCTGCCTGTCTTGAAGTGGCCTCCTCCACTCTCTGTTCTCAGTGTCTTCACATGGCGTTCTGTCTTTGCTCTCTCCTCTTCTTATAAGAACCCCAGGGTTTTTTGTTTTTTAAACGATTTTATTTCTTTATTTGACGAAGATCACAATTAGGCAGAGAGGCAGGCAGACAGTGAGAGAGAGAGAGAGAGAGAGGAGAAAGCAGGCTCCCTGCTGAGCAGAGAGCCCGATATGGGGCTCAATCCCAGGACTCTGGGATCATGACCTGAGCTGAAGGCAGAGGCTTTAACCCACTGAGCCACCCAGGTGCCCCAAGAACCCCAGTTTTATTAAACGAAAGCCCCACACCAATGACCTCTTTTAACTTGAGGACATCTGCAAAGAGCCTGTCTCCAAATAAGGTCACATTAACAGGTGCAGCAGAGGAGGCAGGGAGCTGTATGGTTAGGACTTCTTCTCCTTCTTCTTCTCCTTCTTCTTCTCCTTCTCCTTCTTCTTCTCCTTCTCCTTCTTCTCCTTCTTCTCCTTCTTCTCCTTCTCCTCCTCCTCCTCCTCCTCCTCCTCCTCCTCCTTTCTTCTTTTTGGTGGAGGTAAACAATTCAACTCCAGATGGGTTGTGTGTATATATACCATTATTTAGTAGACAAGTGTTTTTCAGACTGTGGATATTTTAGCTCCTATCTTGCAAAAAGGGCGGCAACAATGTCTCCTATTCTAGGTACTCTCCTGCAGCCTGTGCTTGCCATTCAGTCCTCTGTGGATACACGGAGTATAATTCTCCCTCCCTGGAATATAGGCCTGACTTAGTGACCTGCTGCAACCAGTCACATGCAGCACAAGTGACATCCTATGACTTCTGAGGCTTCGCCAGAAGAAGCTTTGCAGCTTCTGCCTAAGTGTTTGGGAATGCATGCTTTCTGGTCACACCTTCTCAAGATGCTCCCCGCCCTGGGAACACAGCCACCATCCCATGAGGAGCCCAAGATGCAGTGAGAAGCTGCAAGGAGATGCTCCCACGACAGCCTCAGCTGAGCCAAGTCTTCAGGTCATCCTTGCGTAGGATCCAAGCATTGAATGAAGAAGCCTGCCGATGACTCCAGAACCGAGGCCTTTAGGTCATTCTCTGCCATTTGATTCTTCCCATCTGTAGCCCCAGGCATTGCAAAACAGAGAGAACCACCCCCCTGCTGTGCTCTGCCGAAGTTCTTGACCAACAGAAACCCTAAATATAATAAAATGGCGCTTGTTTCCTGCCACTAGTTTGAGGTGATTTGTTATGCAGCAACAGTAGCTGGAATACCAGGTCACAACTCATTAATGGGTTATAATATGAATGTGTTGGGGCACTAAAAATTAAGCCAAGAATTAAAAATGTCATATTTTGTATCTTGAGATTTTACATAAAAGCATAAATAGCATATGTTTGTTGTTAAAGTTCATAGAAATATCTTAAGTTGGGGTGCCTGGGTGACTCAGTTAAGTCTTTACCTTCAGCTCAGGTCATGATCTTGGGGTCTGGGATGGAGCCCTGTGTCTGCTTCTCCCACTCTGCTCTTCCCCCTGTGTGCTGTCTCTCTTTGTCTCTCTTTCAAATAAATTAATTTGAACAAATCTTTAAAAAAAAGTTTCTTGGGGCGCCTGAGTGGCTCAGTGGGTTAAGCCTCTGCTTCAGCTCAGCCATGATCTCAGGGTCCTGGGATCTAGCCTGGTATCCAGGATCTAGCCTGCATTCCGCTCTCTTCTCTGCCTACCTCTCTGCCTACTTGTGATCTCTGTCTGTCAAATAAACAAATTTTTTTCAAAAGATTATATTTGTTTATTTGACAGACAGAGATCACAAGTAGACAGAGAGGCAGGCAGAGAGATAGAGAGGGAAGCAGGCTCCCCGCTGAGCAGAGAGCCTGATGCGGGACTCGATCCCAGGACCTGGGATCATGACCTGAGCTGAAGGCAGCAGCTTAACCCACTGAGCCACCCAGGCACCCCTAAAATCTTTTAAAAAAAGTTTCTTAAGTAAGATTGCCAGTATATCAATGAATACCTGTGATAGTGGAAATGCTCTTACCAACCTCAAATAGAAACTTTCAATATTTTAACACTAAATATAATATTTGCTGTAGGCTTTCTATAAATTCCTTTAACAACATACGAGAGTCCTTTTTATTTCTGGTTTGCTTAAAGGATTTTTTTTAATTTTAAATTTTTGTTTATTTTTCAATTTTATTTATTTATTCATTTATTTATTGTAGTAATCTCTACACCCAATGTGGGGCTCAAATTCATGACCCTGAGATTAAGAGTCACATGTTCTTCCACCTGAGCCAGCCAGGCACCCCTAAAAAGATATTTGTTAATCAGGAAAGGATGTTGAATTCTTCTGCATTGAAATCCTTTTCTCCATCAATTGAGATGGTCATACTTTGTATTCTTTAATCTTTAAATGCAGTATATGATAGTACTTAATTCTATGGTGTCAAAGCAACCTTATAATCCTGGGATAAGTGCTACTTCATCATGATTTGACACCACTTTACTCTATTCATACCTTTCTTTCCCTGGCTTATATGCTATTATTGTGATGTATTTTAATCCTACCCTTTTAAATCATAGAAGCTATGATAATGATTATTATGATTATATATTCAATGTTCACTTATTTTTATCCACATAGTTATCACATTCTTTGCTTTACTTCCATGTCAGTCGCTATGGGATCATTTTTCCTGCTTAAAGTGTAATCCTTAAAATTTTCTTTAGGTTGCATCTAATGGTGGTTAACCAGTTTTATTAGCCTGAAAATATCTTAATTTTATCTTTTTCCTTGTGCAATATTTTCTCTGTATACAGAAATCCAGCAGGATAGTTATTCTCTTGTAGAGTGTTAAAGATTCCATTTTCCAGTCTTCTGACTTTAGCTGTGGGTCTTGAGAAGTCAGGGGTCAATATACTACTCTTTTAGTGATAGCTTGCAGATCCTCCCTTTGTCTTTGAAGTTCTGTATTTCCACAGGATGCATTAGGGTGTGAATTTATTTTTATTTAACTTGTTTAAGATTCACTGTGATTCTTGAATCAGTAAATGAATGTTATGTATCAGTTTTTAGAAAATTCTCCCCCCCCCCCTTTATCACCACAACTCTCCCCTCTTAGCATCCACCTTGTTTCCTCTTCCATTGTGTTCTGGACTCAGAGTAGATTCCTGATAGATCTCTTCACTTTATCCTATATGTTTCTCAACTTTTATTTAATATGCTTTATTTTTTCCTTTCTGTGTTGCATCCTTAATACTGTCATCTGGACTGTTCCCTAATTCACAAATTCTTTTATCATCTGTGTCAAATCTCCTTGTTGTGTTTTAAATCTCAATTATTTTAATTTTCAGGTTAAGAAATATCATTCGATTTTTTTTTATATTTGCTATGCTATTTTTAATAAAGTCCTCTTTCCTGCAAATAAATTGAAGCTTTCAGGCTTACCTTTTATCTCTTTAAACAGACCAAGCAGATTTTCTTCATAATCTGTATCAATAATTCCATTATATTAGTCATGTAGTTCCCTTTATGCTGCCTGTTTTCTCAGCTGATTGTCATTTAGAATGCCTATTTCTTTATGTTGTAAGATATCTTTATGAATTATTTATTTTTCTTGGAAAACTAATTGTAGGGATTTTTTGTGGCATAGAGTATGGGTGTCTACCTCCAGAAATGATTTGTTTTTGTTTTTTCCATGTGCCTAAGAGCACTAAGGTTGGAGACCCAGTTTAAGCTAAATTGATGAGTTGAATTTTATCAGTTATATAAGTGGCATAGCTCTTCCCTCATAACTTGTCTTTTAACTTAGTTTACAGTTTTTTTTTTTTAAGAATTATTTATTTATTTGATAGAGAGAGAGACAGAGAGAGCAGGAGGAGTGGCAGAGGGAGACAAGCAGACTCCTCTCTGAGCAGGGACCTTGACATGGGCTTGATCCCAGGATTTCAAGATCATGACCTGAGCCAAAATTGAGATCAGTATGCTTAACCAATTGAGCCACCCAGGTGCCCCTGTTTACAGTGTTTTTTATTGAACTAAAGTTTTTTTTTTTTTTTTAATTTAAGGAGAGCATTAAAGCTTTCCTTCATCATTTTGTTTTTACTCTAAGTCATATATTCTATTTTTTTTTGTGTAAAATACTATAAAGTTTGATTTTTCTTTTTTTTTTAGATTTTTTTTTTTTTAATTTATTTGACAGACAGAGATCACAAGTAGGCAGAGAGGCAGGCAAAGAGCCACAGAAGGAAGCAGGCTCCCTGCTGAGCAGAGAGCCTGATGTGGACCTTGATCCCAGGGTCCTGGGATTATGACCTGAACTGAGGGCAGAGGCTTTAACCCACTGAGCCACCCAGGTGCCCTAAAGTTTGATTTTTCTATCTGTAAATTATTTTTATTTATAGTGTAAGATAGAACACTTATTTTTTTTCTTAATGAATATTCGGTAGTCCAAGTGCCAATTACTAGGTAGTTCATCTTTTACTTGCAACTTAAAGTACTATTCTTTAGTGTATGTATGAGTCTGTTTCTGGGTTCTCTATCCTGCCCCATTGGCACCTTATCTCCACACTGTCTGCTTAACTTGTTTTTCTTTTTCAAAATTACTTGACTACCAAATTTTAGGTTTATCCTGTCAAGTACCACATTAAAACTTGTTGGAAATTAATTGAAATGGAGTAGAATTTATGTAGATTTGGGTCCACTTTACAGTAACAACTTTTCCAAATTTTTGAGTCTTTCTACCTATTTATATAGTGTATATCTTCATTTTATTTCTTTAATGACATATTTTAATATTCTTCACAAAATTTTTGAACACATTCTGTTCCTCTTTACCTTTGTAATTTTTGTGTTTGCTTGTGAATGGCTTCTTTTTTAAAATTATACTTTTTACTTGATTTAGCTGGTCTTTAGAAATACCATTAGCAGGGTTGACTAGGAGGCTCAGTCAGTTAAGCATTTGACTCTTGGTTTCTGTTCAGGTCTTCATCTCTGTGTTGGGAGATCAGGCTCTGTGCTCCACAGGGAGTCTGATTTTCCTCTCCCTCTCCCTTTGCCTCCCCCAACCACTCTTTCTCCAAAAAAAAAAAAAAAAAAAAATAGCGGTGCTTAGGCGGCTCAGTCGTCCACGTTGAATCAGAAAATTAAAGACATCGAGATGAAACTATGGCATAAGTGACTTCAGGTCTTGAAAAGACAAATGAATTTATATCTTTCAGTCTTAGATAAAAAGGGCATTCAGCAAGAGTCCATATTAATTAAGGATTTTAAAAAAACTCTTAGAAAATGAGGAATAGAGGGAACTTATATATTCTGTTAAAAAAACTCAAAATCTTCAAAATTCTTACAACCTTCTTTACACTTAATGGCTAAACTATTGAAACATTCCTAAGTTGGGAATAAACAAGAATGCTTACTATTCAATACTTCAAGAGGAATAAACATTGAAAAGGAAGAGACAAAACTGTCTCTGTAGATGATATGATCAACTGTATTGAAAAGTCAGGGAAACATTCTAATAAACTTCTAGTACTAAAACACTTAGAGTACTAAAACATTCTAACAAACTTATAGTTGATTAAGTTTGCTGGATATAAGATCAACATACAAAAAATACGGTATTTCTTTTAAAAAAAGATTCTTTATTTTTAAAACTTTTTAAAGATTTTATTTATTTATTTGACAGAGAGAGATGCAGCAAGAGAGGGAACATAAGCAGGGGAAGTGGGAGAGGGAGAAGCAGTCCTCCTGCAAAGCAGGGAGCCAGATGTGGGACTTGATCCCAGGGCCCTGAGATCATGACCCAAGCCGAAGGCAGAGGCTTAACTCACTGGGCCACTCAGGTGCCCCTAAAACTATTTCTTTTAAGATTTTATTTATTCATTTGAGAGAACTTGAGCAGAGGGAGAGGCTAAGGGAGATGCAGACTCCCCACTGAGCAGGAAGCCCAACTTGGTACTTGATCCCCGGACCCTGAGATAATGACCTGAGTTGAGGTCAGACACTTTTCCATATGAACCACCCAGGTGTCCCTATAGAACTATTTTAACTAGAGTCTCACTGATAGGTGTGGTAGGTGGCTCCTAAAAAAATATGTCCATATTCTAAGCTCTGAGACCTGTAAATGTGACATTGTTTAATATATATCTTTACAGATGTTCTTAAGGATCTCAAGATGAACTCATTCTAGATTATCTAGGTAAGTTCTAAATCTAATGGCAAGTGTCATTCTAAGAGGCATACAGAAGAGGAAGTTGGATTCTTTACACGGCCTTATTTTCTTTCTCTCTGTATCATGAAGCCACAAGCCAAGGACTGCCTAGAGCCACCAGAAACAGAACAAGTGGAAAAGTTTTCTTCACTAGAGTCTTTGAGGGAGTGCAGCTCTATGGACAGTTCGGTTTTGGATTTCTGGGTTTCAGAACGGTGAGACAATAAATTTCTGTTGGGGCAATTTTTTACGATGTTCCTAGAAAACTAATAGAGTAAGTATTCTTTATTTATTCTTGATATTAATTGTTTCTCTATTTTACGTGTTGTGAACCTTTTCCATGAGCCTCTTGTTTTTTAAATAAGTATGGGTGACCATCATCTCTTTTCACATAGTGAGTCCATTGTCTTCTAAAATGCCTCTGAGGTTTTTTTTCACCAGAAGGATAGATAGATAGATAGATAGATAGATAGATGATGGATAGATTTATTAAATTTATTGATAGATAGATTTTATTTATTGTTGTAATTAAAGTAAAGTGGAGTCTTAGCGGTCTCATGGAAAGGTATGTTTCTTATTAGAGACACTGACAGCAGAGTAGTCTCTTGGCAAAAACGAATCAACTCTGAAGTTATTGATGGTACCAAAAGAAGGTAGGATTGTACTTTCACATGGAACATAAAGAAAAAATTTTGTCATTCTAGGAGGATCAGAGAGGGAAAATAAATCTATAAGATTTATGGAAAATACGTTACTGGAGTTCAAATTCACTCAGCATGTGCTCAGGTAAAAATTCTGTGTGCATTTGTGTGTTTATGCACGTGTGTGTGTGTGTGTGTGTGTGTGTGTGTGAGTATCATTGTTTATACTGTTTAAGATGTCACCTTTTGTAATTTTCTGTACCTTCTTTTCTTAGTCTGAGCTATAACTTTGTTTTTATAAACATTTACCTTCAGAATGACTTAAATCTAGAAACTCTCAGCAGATACATGGTGCTGCTAATAGTTATTATGCTACTAATATCAATAGATCACTATTCAGTAGCTCAAAAATTTAAGTGCATTATCTAAATAGAAAATTATTTTCAAGATTTTTAGGATAAGGTTTTGCAATGTTATTATCTCCAAAAACACGGATCTTCCCCCAGATTCGGTCACCAGTAGAGGATCTTCACATGCACTCATATTAGTAGGTATTTTTCTCATTTGCTTGCAAGAAAAATGGATATTTTGAGTGAGGGCTTTGGAGAGAAGAAGCTGGAGTCTCTTAGCTTAGTGTATCACACAGTGGAGCTCCGAGACAGGTATTTTTCCCTCAAGTACTTCAGCTGTGACCTGAACTACCAGAGCTCAAATTCAACATAATTGCAGCACAGCAAGGAGTCCCTTCTGGAAACCAGCTGCTTGATCAAGGATTCATTTATCAGGAGGATTATGACTCCAAACATTTTTCTAAACTGTTGTGGCCATTTAAAGGGGAAAAAAAAAGAGAGGAGTCTGGGGAACTAATTAGGAAGGAGTGGCTCCCCTCCGAGTCTTGACCTTAACCCCACTGAGAAAGTATGGGATTTACTTTACCTAAGTTAGAAGAGAACATAAATAGTTGGCAAAAATGCTTTGTGGTATGAGTTCCAGCAGGTAATGAATTGGCCTGATGCAGAGAGAGAGAAACACACTAAAACACAAGAAAAACTCCAAATGCTTTAAAAATAGCAATTAAATGTATCGCTATGGCATATTATTATTTTGCACTTATTCTCCTGATTATAAGTAAATAAATAGTGATTAGCAGATAGACTATAACATGCAAACCATTTTTTTTTTTTTTTTGGTCTTTGGTAGGTTATGAAGTTTTACCACAATTCTATCATTCCCTTTAGTGCATTGTGTTTTCTCTATACACATTAATGCCCTTCATTAATTTGGAAAATCCCCAGGCTTTGCCTTGCAGAATATCACTTCTATATCTTCTCTACCCTGTCCTTTGCCGACTCCTGTTGAATGTTGTACTTTTTCAACATATTCTCCATGTTTCTTAATCCCTATTTCTTTTCTTCTTCTTCTTTTTTTTTGGGGGGGGGTATCTCCTGAAATATTTGCTTTACATTCTGGGTAATTTCGTTATATCCACCTTCCAGTTACTGAGCTGTTTCAAATGGACGACTGATTCCATTCACTAGGAGTTCAATTATAGTGGCTGCAGTTTTCCTTTCTCAAAGTTCCATTTATTTTTAAAGACAGAGTGTTCACTTCTGAAAGTCTTTGGTTGTGTGTTGGGAGGACTTAATAGAGTTTATAGTCTGCACAACCGATAGACACAGAAATTTAGCTTCTTTACAAGTCCATTTCTACTATAATAAATAAACTGTCGACAGCAGAAAATGTAATAGTCTGAAAGCTCAAATTAACAAAAACAAGGGCTTGAACATCCTGTATAGTTTGCAGAGTTCTTTAGCTACTCGTATTTAGTTTGATCTTCACAGTAATCTTATGAGGTGCTTATTCTTGCTTCCATTTTATGAGTAATGAAACTGAGGCTCTGAGACTTACCCAAGGCCTTCAAACTAGTAATACGTAGAGCTGAAGGCATACCTATGCTCAGTGCCTCTCAATCTAGTCCATAATTTCCCAGTATATATCCTTGAATAATTTTTGTCTATTTACCATGGAATAGTGGAGGGTTGAGTAATTAGGGAAAGGTGTGCTTCATTCCATTATCTAAAAACTAAACAATCTTTGGAAAAACCTAATGAGGCTCAGCCCAAGATAACTCCAAATGTTTTCTCAAAACGACAACAGATTTTCAGAATTACCCATCTTTCCGTTTTTGTTTTTTTTTTTTACTATTTCTTAATTTTTTTTTCTACTTTTCAGCCCCTTCTTTTTTTTTTCTCCTTTTTAAAAAAAATTTTTTTACTTTTTTAAAAAAAATTTTTTATTTTTTATAAACATATATTTTTATCCCCAGGGGTACAGTACTGTGAATCGCCAGGTTTACACACTTCACAGCACTCACCAAAACACATACCCTCCCCAATGTCCATAACCCCACCCCCCTTCTCCCAACCCCCCTCCCCCCAGCAAACCTCAGTTTGTTTTGTGAGATTAAGAGTCACTTATGGTTTGTCTCCCTCCCAATCTCATCTTGTTTCATTTATTCTTCTCCTACCCACTTAAGCCCCCATGTTGCATCACCACTTCCTCATATCAGGGAGATCATATGATAGTTGTCTTTCTCCGCTTGACTTATTTCGCTAAGCATGATACGCTCTAGTTCCATCCATGTTGTCGCAAATGGCAAGATTTCATTTCTTTTTTTCTTTTTTTTTTTAAATTTATTTGACAGAGAGAGATCACAAGTACGCAGAGAGGCAGGCAGAGAGAGAGAGAGAGAGAGAGAGGAGGACGCAGGCTCCCTGCTGAGCAGAGAGCCTGATGCGGGACTCGATCCCAGGACCCTGAGACCATGACCTGAGCTGAAGGCAGCGGCTTAACCCACTGAGCCACCCAGGCGCCCAATTTCTTTTGATGGCTGCATAGTATTCCATTGTGTATATATACCACATCTTCTTGATCCATTCATCTGTTGATGGACATCTAGGTTCTTTCCATAGTTTGGCTATTGTGGACATTGCTGCTTTCAGCCCCTTCTTTTAGGACCTTATGTTCTGTATAGCAATTTACAAAATTTTAAGTCTATTTGGATCATTATAAGGATGAAGTTCAAGGATATACATCCAAGTTCCTCATAAGATATCTGGCTCACGACAGGCATTCAAAAAAGGAGAAATTTTTAGACTATTTTACTTGCAAAGAAAGTGTACTGCTAATCCATTGAAGTCATAATTCATCTTATATCCCTTATAGCATGTATCTGTCGGGGTTCTCCAGAGAAACAGAACCACTAGTGTTCGTGTGTATGTGTGTGTATGTGTGTGTGCCTGTGTGCACATGCGCGCACCCTTATAGAGGGAGATGGAGAGAGAGACAAAGACTGATTTTTAAAGAATTGGCTCACGTGATTGTGGGAGACTGGTAAGTCTGAAATTTGCAGGGTGGTCTTGCAGACTGGAAACAGGCAAGATTTCTTTGTTGCCATCTTGAGGTAGAATTTCTTTTCCAGGAAACCTCAGTTTTTGAAAATTAGTCATCACACAGTGTGTAGTATTAATCTATGGCTTCATGTAAACAGAGCCTATATCACATGTTTTATTTAATCTATTTAAATTGTGTTGTTAGGAGAATGTTTCTTACATATCACATCAACTTTAATTTTTCCACATTTAGCAAGCAAGCTTATTCCTTCCCTTTGCTCACCTTCTAAAAAAGATATTTGAAAAATATTGGCATCATTGACTTAACTGTTTAGCTTGCCATGGTGATTGCTTTTTGGCAAACTTCATTCAAATATTTATATTCGAATGGACTTTCTTGATATCAAAATGAGACACTTCAATAACAGACATATCCAGTCCTAAATACTGTATATATATTTTCTTTTTAAGATTCTATTTTATTTTTTTACTCTTTTTTAAAGATTTTATTTCATTTATTTGAGGTTGGGGAGGAACAGAGGGAGAGGGACAAGCAGACTCCTCATTGAGCATGGAGCCCCACAGGCTTAATTCCAGACCTCAGAGCATGACCTGAGGTGAACTAAGAATCAGGCACTTTAACCCACCACAACACCCAGGTATCCCTTAAGATTTTAAGTAATCTCTGCACCCAACTTGGGGCTTGAGCTCACATTCCTGAGATGAAGAGTTTGTATGCTCTACCAACTGAGCCAGCCAGACACCCCTGTATATGTATTACTGATAAGCTTTATAATAACCCCCTGAAGTAAGTACTATTTATATAATCCCTATTTTATAGAGGAGGAAATGGAAACTCAAAGGATTTAAATGATTTGTCCAAAGTCATAAACTTGACTACAGGTGAAAATCAGATTTGTTTGAATCTAGGCTACAGCTTCAAACATTATGCTTGAGCACCTAATTCATGTTCTTATGGTACTAATTTATTTATTTTAGTAACAATATCTAAGGCACTGGGACATCCTTAAGTACATTCTGAGTCAAAGCATTTTTATATAGTAAGACTGAACTCTTGATATATGTAGGAGAATTTAGGCCTTTTTCATGAGAACTTTTCTACAATAAGAATCTAAGTATTGGAAAACTGTCTTAAATACTTCTAAAATTTCTCTCTTGGAATTATTTAGTTTAAAAGAAGAGTTTCTGACATAATGTTTTATGCAACTTTAGTTCTATACAATATCCAGTAAGGAGTACTTGGAAAAGGGTTCTTTGGTCAAACAAGTTTGGGCAATTTGGAGTTTAAAAAGTCCAAAGAGATTGTTTTCTTCAGTATTTCTCAGAGTATGCTGTGCTCAAGGGCACGGTTGTTGTGCAAATGTAGGGTAGATATAGCCACTTTAAACTTCCTTTGAGTAGCAATTCATGGAACTAGTATCCCCAAGAACACACTTTTGGGAAATGCTATCCCAAGGTTAAGATAACACTTTATAATACCATCTTGCTTGTTGGAATGTTTTAAACCTACATTTAACAAAGTAGATAAGCTGGAAACCCAGACAGCTAAGGTACACCACCGGTAAAGCAGTTATGTTCTAGAGGAGAGCTGTGGAAAGCAAGGTTTCAGAAGGGATCAAAGTAAAGGATATTATGCCAGTACTCTCTATGGAATCTGGAAATGCAGAGTTTCCTTAAAATCACTGGCTTCTCTATGCTGGTCCTTGATGGTCAGGGAAATTCACATTCCCAAAGCTCCAGCAACCACGTTTCAAATAATATTTTGCATTTGTACCATAACTTCTCTATTTCAAAAACATGTCTACACGTATTACCTTATTTAACCATGTCAGACCCACTGGTAAGTTGTGATAGGTCTGGTTTTCACAGCTGTAGAGGTGATTTGAGAATTCTCCTGCTTTACAAATTTTTGGTTTTGTCTGGAGCTATGCTTGAGGAATCAGTGAAGCACATCCCTAAGCAATGAGGCAGAACTGTGGACAGCTGGAAATTGCAGCTCACACACCAGCCTGGGGTCCCCTTGCCAGCAAGAGGGTGTTGTTGTTGTTTTTTTCCTTTTCAAACAAAGGCTCTTAGACGATTATGAAACTGGCAGGTTTTCTATATTCGTGGAATCTACTGATCACATCACAAAGCCCTCATCTGCCCACAGTGAAAAGGACTGTAGCTAACTAGTCTTCTGTTGTTGTTGATATATTTTTTCAGGTTTTTGTTTCTGATTATAACATACATTCATGCTCACTATAAAAAATCATATACTGCAGAAATGTATAATATGGAAAGTGATAGTTCTTGATAATCTCATTATTATCAATGACTGTCAAGAACATGGTTTTTATTCTTCTAGATGTAATTTTACTATTTATTTACTATCAGATGTATATATATATATATATATATATATATATAATTTCTTTAAAAACTTATTTATTAAGAGAGAGAGTGAAAAAAACAGCATGGGAGGTGGCACGAGGGAGAGGGAGAGAGAGAATCTCAAGCAGACTTCCCACTGGGTACAGAGCCTGACCCAGGCTCGATCCCAGGACCCTAAGATCATGACCCGAGTTGATATCCAGTTGGATGCCTAACTGACTGAGCTATCCAGGTGCCCCCATATATATATATTATGTATACATATATGAAATTTAAATTTAACAAATTTAAATTTCATATATGTATACATAAGAATATATTATATATAGGAATATATTTATTCTTAAATATAAAATATTTTATTTTAGAATAAAATAAAATATTCTTTTATTAAATAAAATTTTTTATTTAAAGAATTTTTTCTTAAATATAAAATACATTTATTCTTAAATTTAAGTTTATACCTAAATTTATACATATATGCAAAATACATACATATATACATATATGCATAGTTATACATATATGCAAAAATTGCACTGTCTTAAGTGTATACCCTAGTGAATTATAGGAAATTGGATATATCCATGCAACCATCACCCAAATTAAAAAAAAAATAGAACATTGCCTGTACTCCAAAAGCTTGTGCCCTGATCACTATTTTCTTCCTTCTCTCCTGAGGTAACCATTATTTGACTTTGAATACTAGGGGTTGATTTTTTTGAACTTTACATAAATAGAATCATGGAGGATGTACTCATTGGTCCTGGCTTCCTTTCCTTACTCATGTTGATGAGCTCCTTCTGCATTGTAACATGCGGCAACTCATTCATTTTAATGGCTGCATAATTTCTCATTGTGTGAATATATGGCAATTCAACTGTTGATGGACATTTGGAATGGTTCCAATTTGGGGGGATCATGAATAATGGTGCTTTGATCATTGTTGTGCATGTGTTTAGATGCATTTTGGTCAGATAAGCACTAAAAAAAATGACATTGTTTGACTACTGGATATATATTCAGCCTTAGTAGATGATGCCCCAAAAGCAGCTAAAATGGTTACAGAAATTCATACTCCCACTAACAGTGCATGGAAAGTTGAAATGCTCCACATCTCCAACACTTGACAATGCCATTCTTTCTAGTTTTAGCCATTCTGGTGTGGGTATAGTGGTAGTTCATTGTGGTTTTTCCTTCAGATTTACCTGATTATTAATGAAGTTAAGAGCTTTTTTTATGTTATCATTTTGTGAAGTGTTTATTCAAGCTTCATGTCCAAGATTCTGTTGAGTCATTTGTGTCTTTTTCTTATCGAAATAGGTATACTTTCCAATTTAGATGCAGGTCTACTGTGAGTTATATGTACTGAAAATATTTTCTTCTACTCTGGGGTTTTCTTATTTTACATTTTAAAACATGTCTTTTGATGAGTGCAATTTTAAAGTTTTAATGTAACTCATTTAATTAACTTTTCCCTTAAAGCTTGGTTTATCTTGTGTCTTTTTTAACAAACCTTCACCTAGCTCAAGATTATGAAAATACTTCATGGTGTTACTTTTTTAAAGCTTTCTAACTTATTTTATTTATTTATTTTTTTAAAGTGAGCTCTAGGCTGAATGTGGGACTTGAACCCATGATCCAGGGATCAAGAGTTGGGCTTGAACCCACTGTGAGATCAAGGATCGCATGCTCTACTGACTGAGCCAGCCAGACACCCAAAAAACTTCCTTACTTTAGGCTTAGCTTTACAAAATGCTTGGAACTGGTTTTTGAATTTTGCGTAAAGTAGGAGTCAAGATTCATTTTTGTTCTGTATGAATATCTAATTGGCCCAGGACTATTTATTGCAAAGATATTCCTTTTCCCCGTGTTCTGGAGTGCCATTTTTATGATGAATCAAGAAAAAGTATATGTTTTGGAACTGCAATTATATATTTTGAACATATTCCATAGTCGCCTCTCTATTTTCTATCCCACTGTTTTTGTGTCCTTCGGTGTAGGTACTGTCTTCTGACACCTTTCTCTCTCTTTACCTATGTTTAACCTGCTATTAAATTAACTTGTTAATTTCAGTTATTATATTTTTTTATTGCTACTTTCCATCCAGTCCTTGTTTATAGTTTCCACATCGCTAATGAAGTTTTCAGTCTTGTCATGTAAACCCTTACACATACTAGCTATCTATCTATGTATTTATTTATTATTTATTTTATTAAGATTTATTTATTTGAAGCTTTATTTATTATTAAATTTATTATTAAGATTTATTTATGTATTATTAAGATTTTATTTATTTGACAGAGAGTGAGAGAACATGAGCAGGGGTTGGGGGGGAGAAGCAAATGGTCTCCTAAGCAGGGAGCCCAATGCAGGGATCCAGCCCAGGACTGTGGGAGCATGACCTGAACCAAAGGCGATGCCTAACCTACTGAGCCATCCAGGTACCTTACATACTAGCTATTTAAAGTCCATGTTCCACAGCTCCATTATCTGGATCTCGGTGGTATACTTCTATAGTTCATCATTTCTTTTGAATTTTAGTCACAGAATCTTGCTCCTCATATACCAAGTTTTTGACTGAGTGACAGAAATTGTGAAAGATTTTAATAATAATCTGGTAGTCCTCTAGGGCAGATATGGCTTTGTTTCTGGTAGTTCAGTTAGGGCACCAGCAACGCCTGGTTCCTTGAGTCCTATGAGGGACTGAGATAGTATAAAAATTAACTTTATTTTCTGTGGAGATGATTTCTTTCTGGTTCACTCAACCCTTGCTTCTACAATGTAGCTTTTCAGGGTCTTAAAAAACATGGGAGCTCTCTTACAATCCTTGAGGTGAGGTTAACTGTGGTGTATGTTCAGCGCTCTGCTCCTGGCTCTAGGAGGCTGTTGAGAGCCCTATATACCTATCTTTCAAGTGGACTCTTTAATTTGCAAACACCTTCTGGGAAGAGTGGCCCCAAGCTGGATTCTGCTTTTTGGGTTTCCTTTCTCCTTTAGACCTTTGGTAATTTTCTGATAAGTTCAAACAAATGAAAAAAATATTATCGCTAGCTTTTTGAGTTTTCCTTAGTGGGAAGATTAGTCCTAATCATCTAACCTATTTTTGCTGGAAGCTTATATGACCCTAAATGGTGCTTTTTGCCACATGGATACTTAAAATTTTATGTACACAAATTATCAGTATTTAGTTTTTTGACTTGAATTTTATGAGATGTTTACAGGACCTATTTCTACCCAAGGTTATAAACATTTACCTTTTTTTTTTTCTTTTCTTCTGCTCGCTTGCTTCTTTTTAGTTTCTGCCAATGGCGGGGGATTGGCGGGGTAGAGAGAGTTTGGAGGGTAGGAGGAGGCAGATGGGTCTTTCCCCACTGCCCCGCTTTTAGGGTAGTCCCATTAACGTTCTTTCAACATTTCACCTTAGCAGAGGAAGCTGATTCTTTCCTGCTTCCTACTTCTTTCCACGTTCCTAGAATCAGCCTCATTGTGCTCATGTGGAGACACCACAACACAGGAACAGTTTTCTCTTCTCAGAAAGGAGTTCCAGCTCTGGGGAGCCCCTGTGCAGATCTTCTAATGCATGGCCAGTAGCAGCCAGTGGAACTCCGCCCTCAGAATTCTCTAGCTACTTGACTTCTTCCTCTGTGTCCCTGGAGCAGAACCACAGTGAGGCAGTAGTCTCAATCCCAGATCCCCAGGCCTTCTCCTGAAAGCTTCAATGTTATGATAACTCCTGACCTCCTCCCTTTGTCCTCTGGGTCTTGTGGTAGTAACTGTTTCCTGTGGTATCTACCTTGTTGTTACCTCAGTGTCCCCCCCCCCCTTTTCTTTTTAAGTCCTTCAACATCATGTAACCAATTCTTATGTTAAATTCTCTCTCAACTACTAGCTTCTATTTTCTTGACTGATTAAGATACTGTTGGACTTCTTAATTTTTGCCAATGTAGTGGGTATGAGATGGTATCTCATTGAGCTCTTTGTGTGTGTGTTTCTGTGGTTATACTAAGGAGGTTGGACATTTAAAAAATATTTTATTTTATTTTATTTTAGAGAGAGAGAGAGCACATGAGTGAGGGGGGAGGGCCAGAAGAGGGAGAGACAGAGACTCCCAAGCAGACTTCAAGCTCAGCACAGAGCCCAACACCATGATCCTGAGATCATGATCTGAGCCAAAATCAAGAGTTGGATGCTTAACTGACAACCACCCAGGCAACTCCAGGTTGGACATTTTTGGATAAGGTTATCATCCATATTTCATTTTCTGTGAAACACCCTCTCATGAATTTGCTGATTTTTCTACTGGATTTTTGTTTTCTTATTGATATGTAGTTCTTTGTAGATTCTAGATATCAGTTGGTTGTAAATTTTATGTGGTAGAAATATCTTCTCCCAGTTTGTGACTTCTACTTTCCCTTTCTTTATGGTATCTTTTCATGGAATCATTTTTAATTTTAATGTGAATTTTTCTTTTTTATATATATAATACATAATCTTTTATGATTAACTCTTTGTGCCTTGTTCAAGAAATCTATTTCAAGAAAAATAGTCACCTTAAATTATTTAAATTTTGTTTTTCACATTTAGAATCTTAATTCCATTACATTGTGAGAGAGTGCAAGAGAGAGATCAGAGGTAGGATTCCAGTTTCATTTCTTTTTTTATCTGGTTTCTAACTACTACCCTTTTATGTACTATCATATAATTTGTGTCAAATATCAAAGTTTCATGAAATGGGAGTCAATTTTGTGGCTCTTCATTTTGTTATAATGGTCAATATTTTTATTTATGAAAAACAAATACTTTGTACTGAAAATATAAAATGATGCAAAGTTTTGGTATCTGTAAAGCAATTTCTTTGCCTTTATTTTCCTGTAATATTGGAATTTCTTCAGTATTCTTGGATCTTTGCCTTCCATACACATCATTTCAATAGTCCGTTAATAATTTTATTAGAATCGCATTGACACTGTAGGTCATTTGGTAGAACTGATATGTTTGCAATATTGTATTTCTATGCATGGACATGGGATATTTCACAATTATTTAGTGTTTATTTATTGTCTTTCAATGTTATGTAATTTTTTCCATATACATATTTAAAAGGTAAATTCCTAGGTATTGCATGATATACTTGCAATTGTAAATAGTGTCTTTTAGAAAAATTATTTTGTCTGTTGATCTTCTCATTTCTTGCCCTTTCCCTTAATGTTCCTCATTGTTTATTCTTTTGGATGAAGTTTAACATCATCTGCCATTTAAAAAAAGTTAGGGAGGTTTTAATTGAAAGTAAGCTTAATCTATTTGTGTGGAACTAGCATGTTTATAATGTTGAACAAAACACTGTATGGAAACTGAACTTTCAGTGGAGACTACTAGACACAATGTATGAGCCACTCCAAGAGCAAATCAACAAATCTAGATGTTACAAAGGTGTATCCAAAAACCAGTTCCATGATTATGAAATGATTCAGCCATCTCAAGGCTATAAAAAGTAGAGGGATGATTTGTGTGTGTGTGTGTGTGTATGCATGCACACATGTGTGTAAGCATTTGCTTGTATGTGAGAACAATGTTATTTGTGGACTGGGGTTTTCTTTGGGGGAGGGGTGAAGCATGTTGAAGAGAATTATTTATAATATCCCCAAACTGGAAACAATCTATTTGTCCATCAATTGTAGAGTGGATAACTAAGTTGACATTAATTCATACAATTGAGTAGTATGCAGCAATGAAAAAGCACAAACTGCCATTGGACATAACAATGTGGATGACTTTCCCGGACAATATTTAGTGAAAGGAGCCAGATGTCAAAGAGTACATAGTGTATGGAGTCTCTTCACATAAAATTCAAAACCTGGTAGAACTGATTTATGGTGCTAGAATTCAGAATGGTAGTTACCCTTGGGGAGTTAGTGACTGAGAGATGACACAAGGGAACCTGCTGGCATTCTGGATTATATGTTGATCTAGATGGTGGTTACATGTATCTGCAACACATTCAACACACATATGTATATGTGTGTGCATATGTGTGTATTTGTATAACCAAGGGAGAAGAGAATTTCTGGAAGAGAGCCTTCTTCCTAGGACCTCCCTCCCTCTTTCTTTCTTCTTCCTTCCTTCTTTCTCACTCCCCCTTCCTTCCTTCCTTCCTCCCCCTCCTTCTACCCCTTCCTTACTTCCTTTCTTCCTTCCTTGTAGGAGTTCAATCAACCAATACATCCTATGAATCATTACTATAGTTTTCTTATGTTTTCAACAGAAATACAGCAATACCAAGTGCATGAGCTAAAAGCATGGCCATTATTCTGTCTTACTCAACAATATTTTATCCTTTTTTCTGAATCCGTATTCACTGGGGCTTTAATCCTAAGGTCTACATCTTCAAAATAATGAAGGAATCTTTAAAAAGCTAACAGAAGGAATCTTTAAAAAGCTAACAGAAAACTCATGGATGACTATTTGATTTAAAATGAGAGCAGAGGTTGGTGGTTTTGAAATCAGTTTACTTGTTGATTCACTTACTGTTTTTTTCACATTAATTGGTGATAAAAATGTTCAGATACTCTCTATCCCATCCATTGACTGTTTTACTATCTTTTTTTTTGACCCGAATCTAAAACTTTCCTGTTGATTTATGAAACTTCAGTGTTTCTCCTTAGATTAGTTTCCTGTGGCCATTGTGACAAATTACTGTAAATTTGGTGGCTTAAAACAACATTTATTCTCTCATAGCTTTGCAGTCTGCAAACGTTAAACCAGTGTTTGCTGGGCTGAATTCAGTGTGTTGACAGAGCTGCACTCTCTCCATTGGCTTGAGAGGCAGAATTCCTTCCTTGCCTCTTCCAGTTTCTGGTGCTGCCGACATTCCTTGGCTGGTGGCTGTGTCACTTGTTTTTGTCTCTGTGGCCTAAATGCCTTCTCTTTTTTTCTTTCTTTCTTTCTTTCTTCCTTCCTTTCTTTCTTTCTTTTTTTTTTAAAAGATTTTATTTATTTATTTGACAGAGAGAGATCACAAGTAGGCAGAGAGAGAGAAAGGGAAACAGGCCCCCTGCGGAGCAGAGAGCCCGATGCGGGACTCGATCCCAGGAGCCTGAGATCATGACCTGAGCCAAAGGCAGCGGCTTAACCCACTGAGCCACCCAGGCGCCCCGCCTTCTCTTTTTCTGTCTGAGTCAAATTTCACTCTGTCTTTCTTTTATAGTTGCGATTGCATTTAAGGCCCACCCTGATAATCCAGGATAATCTCTCTATACCAACATCCTTAATTTAATCACCTTGGAAATAAGGTAATATTTTTAGGTTCCAGAGATTGGGACCTGTTATCTATGGAGAAGTCACTATTCTGTCTGCAATACCTCACCACCAAATTCCAAGTTCCGTAGACACAGAGCCCTTGTATGTCTTGTGTGTTCTCACTGCTTAAAACAACTGTGAATGAGAATGCCTGGCACATGGTAGGCATTTATGTAATATTTGTGAAATAAATCATTAATTGTAATGAATACATTTGAAGACCTTCTTTTAGAATGGGGGAGTTCTGTTTCACTCCAAAATACATACCTGATACCATTAGTCGAATTTATAGTGAAGGGTTTCTGTTCATCTCAGAACAAATATTCTAATAACCAGGCTTACGTCCATAGTTCAGATTCCTTCAGGGGAATGAACTCCTTGTATTTGGATGTACTTCAACAGAGTTTGAATTATCATGTTAAAGATGCTAGAGAAGATATCTTAAAATTAGGTGGGAAGGTAGTAGCAGATAGCAGTCAGGTTTATCTTACTTAAGTACTTTTACTTTTTCATAGCTAAAGAACCCTAATCTGAATTTTCTAGAATTCATCTTTAAACATTTTGTTAATTTATTGTTCTTATGACCACTGAAAAAGATTTCCCTAGTTTATGACCCTGTTGTGGGTTCTTACATAAGCTCCACATTTTCCTTTTCTGTGGATCAGCTCTATTACTCTTTAGAATGGTAAGGCACCATACTGGAAGCTTTCAGTGCTAGGTAGCATGTTCTCTTACACAAGAGAAATATATATTTTTAAATATTTTTATTTATTTATTTGAGAGAGAGAGCATGAGCTGGGGGAGGGGGAGGGGCCGAGGAATAGGGAGGTAGATAAGCAGACTCCCCATCGAGCAGGGAACCTGATGTGCAGCTTGATCCAGGGCTCTGAGATCATGACCTGAGCTGAAGTTAGACTTGGGATTAACTGACTGAAACACCTAGGCAACCTCCTTTTTTTTCTTTTTAATTTACAAATATGGTTCCAAGTCTTCAAATCTTAATATTCAACCTGGAATCTTGTCATAGATGGGTAAAATATGGTCACTAAAATAATGCAATTGGCTTGTTTCATGTAGCAGCACTGCCCAGGGATGAATCCATGTCCAAATAAATGATGTTTCTCCATCAAAGCAGTTGTCTAGGAAATTAATGATAGGAAAATCCAAGGTTTTCTTCTAAATTTCCCTTCATATGAAACCACAGTGAAAATAGGTCTTAACAACCTTAGCTGAATCTAGTTTGGGGCCAAAGCATTTGTGCCAGTTGGGATGTTTCTATCTGCGAGTAATGGAATACACAGCCAAAGTGCCCTATAACAAGAAGCCTGGAAGGCTGTGGTAATTCCAAATATTATGTCCTCACCCAAAGAATGACACCAAGGGAAGGGAGGGGGAGATATTTCTTTCTGAATCTCTCCTTTTCTCCTTTCTTCCTTCTCTCTCTCTCTCTTTTATTTATTTATTTGGCAGAGAGAGAGAGAGGGAACACAAGCAGGGGAGTGAAAGAGGAAGAAGCAGGCTTCCCACTGAGCAGGGAGAGCCTGATGTGGAGCTTGATCCTGGATCCTGGGATCATGATCTGAGCAAAAGGCAGATGCTTAATGACTGCGCCACCCAGGTGCCCCTCCATTTTCTTTTTTAAAGAGAAAGGGAGAGAGAACACATTTGTGTGTGTGTGTGTGTGTGTGTGTGTGTGTGTGTGTTGGGGGGGGTGGGTAGAGAGGGAAAGAGAGAATCCTAAACAGGATTTGTGCCCCACTTGGAGCCTGATGACCTGGGGCTTGATCTCATGACCCCAAGATCATGATCTGAGCTGGAACTGAGAGTCTGAAGCCTAACAGACTGAGCTACCCAGGTGCCCTTCCTTCCTTTTTAATCAGGGAGGAAAATCTTTTCCAGATGTCTCCCAAAGGACATCCTCTTCTGTCTCGTTGGTCAGAACTGGATTACATAACCATTTCCATTAAGGACAAATGGAAAAGCAAATTTCTGCAACATTAACTCCCTTTATGGACAAGAAGGGGTTAAATCTGTCTTCATTAGAAACAGATTCCTCAAATCAACATTTATAAAGAACTTGGCAAAACCCTTTCAGGTACTTTTCCTACTGATACTCATTAAAAACTTGGTAATGTAGAAAGTTGTTAGTGGTGGTGTTTGGGAGTAGGGAAAGTACTGGGAACTAACACATGGGTAGCTACTTTTGGGGACTAATCCCACCTACAGATGAAGAAACCAGGCTCTACATGTTGAGACCTTTATGGCTGAGTGATACTGCTTCTTCCTCTAAAAATGAAAAGATATTAAATGCATGACACCACAATTTTGTGTGATTATGGGCTGATTAGTCATCAGTCCATCTAGATGTTCCATTTGAAAGGATTGTAGGTAGGAGTAAAGAGTTACAAGGCCCTAAAGTAAAAATCTGATGCCAAGTATAGTTTTAATATAGGACACTCCCCCACAATGTGTTATGGGCCCAGAGTGAGAAGAAGTACACATTTGTGTAAGGATTGCTGGTTTCTTGAGGTTTGCTGATCAAGGTCTTTTTTGGAGAAGTGAAGTGCATTCCAATTTAAGTATTACTGGATACCAGATTAACTTAATGTCTTATGCAAGATTAATAATTGTATGTACATGCTTATATGCACAATAATTCATAGGGGCCCTGCTGGCAAACATAATAAATACATGCTTATATGCAAGGGGCATATCATTAATGTATAATAATATGTGAGAAGACTGAACAACAAATGTACAATTAAATGTAATCTACATAAGAAACCTGTCTAAGATAACATCCCAAGGAAGAAGTGATGCTCCAATATGGACCATATCTACTGATGATGATGAAGAGGATAATTACACAGGTTAATACTGAGTGTTACTAGTATATGCCAGGCATTGTGCTGTTATTTTATATTCAGTACTTCATTTAATTTTCAACTTTATGAAGGAGGTGGTACCTCTATTTTATGGATGAAACTGTGGTTCAAGGTCACACATCTAGTAAGCATAGGTCTGTGATTGGAACTCCAGTGCTCCCTCTAGGACTGGGCATTTCTTAAACTGTACTGCTTTCCCATTCTACTTCCTGCATTCTTTCCAGGACCACTGACTCTGAGCTAATCTTTCTGTGCCTTAAGCTTATGCATCTGTAAATGAGATAATTCTACTTACTTTATAGGGTTCTCGTGAGGAATGAACCATGATCATCCCTGTAAAGTAATTAACAATGAGACAAGCATAGTAGGTTGGCATTATTATTATAGAATTTATGTTTATTGAAATTTTCTGTGACATCTTTTACCTGCTCTACTGGACTGAGACAGTGCAGCAATTCTTAATACTTTTTGGGCTCAGGGCCTCT
This sequence comes from Mustela nigripes, assembly GCF_022355385.1. Lineage (NCBI taxonomy): Eukaryota > Metazoa > Chordata > Mammalia > Carnivora > Mustelidae > Mustela > Mustela nigripes. The sequence goes on along the minus strand of NC_081557.1, from coordinate 211,884,962 downwards.
CTACACTCTTAAGAAATTACTGTAGACCTCAAAGAGTTTTTGTTCATAAACATTGTTCATTATTATCATTACTGCTTTGAAATTAATACTAAAATGTTTGGCACTCTATAACAAGCACATGATTCCGTAACTGCCAGAATAATGCCATCATATACATCATGCATCCCCTGGAACACTTAAACTCGTGAGAGAATGAAAACGAAAAAGGCAAAAAAAACCAAAAAGGTGTTTGTATTATTATGAAAAGAATTTTGGCTTTATTGGCGTCCCCCAGGGTTCCCCGGACCACACTTTGAGAACTGCTGCTCTAGGTTCCTTGCTTGATGAATGAACCATCAGATTCTGTTGTTCTGCCCACGGAACCCCGTGGTTTCAGACATCAAAACAAGAGGCAGCGCCAGAACTCTGTTCAAGTGAAGGCCTCTACGGGCGCTTCCCCGCAGGCAGAACGGTCCTCGGCAGCCTCTGCGGCGCCCACGCTCCTCCCCGGACGCGACCCCCGGCTCTCCTACCACCTCCGGGTGGAGGGCCAGCCTCAGTGGGCTGCGCGGTCCTCCGGCTTCCCCACCGCCCAGAGACAGGCACCGCCCCACCGCCTCTCCACCAACTCCCGGCTTCCATAGCAACCGGGGCGCGCGGCCCAGGCGACTACGCCCCCGCCTCGGGTTAAACCATTCGCTTCAGGGACCTTCGCAGGGGGTGATGGACACACGGGAATATGATAGAATGCCAGAATGCTACTGGGCTGCCATTTTTCTACCGGGTTTGAGTGATACATTTTGTTTTTCTTCTTCACAGCTGCCTGTGCGAGAGTAGGACTCGTCTCGGCAGGTCAGTTCAAACGCCTCCCCCGTCCCAGGCCCGGAAATGGGCCGGTTTGCTAGGGAGGCTCGCGTCCGCGCGGGTTGGCGCAGAGGAGGGGGCGCGAGGCAGACGTAGCGCGTGGGGGGCGGGGCGGCGGCCGCGGGAGGGGAGGTGGGCAAGATGGCGCCCGGCGAGTGATTCAGCCTAGTTACGTCCAGCGGCCGCTGAGACTTCGGGGCGGGGGGTTCTGCCCCCACTGCCGCCCTTCCTCCTCTCCCCCGCCCCCGGAGACCCCCTGTTACCCTTCCTCCCTCTACCTCGGGGTGGGGGTGGGGGACCGGGCCTGTTTCCCGGGACACCATGTCGGACTCTGAGGAGGAGAGCCAGGACCGCCAACTGAAAATCGTCGTGCTGGGGGACGGCACCTCCGGGAAGGTCAGTCCTCCAGCGGGCCCGCCGTCTCCGGCCTGCAGGAACCCCGGCGCGGCCCCTGCAAACCCCAGCCTCCTCCCGCCGCTCGGCGTCGCCTCGTTATCCCAAGGGCCGGGGTCCGTCTCATCGTGGCCTGGGGCCAGACACGAAGTAGACGCTGGGTGAAGGCTGAAGAGAGCCGTCTAGCTCTCCTTAAATTAAATTAAAAAAAAAAAAGAAAAAGAAAAAGAAAAAAAAGGCACTTCCCAGCTCCTTGCCTGCGCGAACTCCTACTTCTTCAAGAGTCTAGCCAGCATCGCCCTCGTGGGAAGCTTTCCAGCTTCTTGCCTCTGAGGACTGGCAAAAATCTGCTCTTATCACTTTAGTCCAGGTCACACTTTGCCTCCCCACCCCCGCCCTCTCCGCCCCCACATCCCCCCATCCCCGCACCGCCGGCCGCCTTGCGGTTTCACGTACCTACACTGCACTCCCAAGAACGTGGCTCTGGAATTAGATTCCCTGGGTGAGCACTGCCCCATCACTTATGGTCGGGACACCGGAGGGCACAATTGCTTCCCTATTTGTGCTTCATCGGTAAGGTGGCTATTGATAGGGGTCGCCTCAGAGGGTGAAGTGTGCAAATACACATTCAGTGTGAAAATCCACGGAAAGCTTTCAGAACATGGTGTGCACTCAATAAACGCTGGCCGCTGGTTCGTAGCATCATACCTGTTCATCCCTGCTCCCTCCGAGCACAGCACCTGTCAACACAAGCACTCATTCAGCAAGTATCCACTGAGCGCTTACTTTAGGCTGATGCTGAGAGTACAGTTGCTGTCGTGGCCGGGGGGATCCTTGCTTAGAGTCTAGTCTCGGTGACGGTTGATCGACTGAGTGCTTGAGAATATCCGACAGCCAGTCCCCTTACCACTTCAGGCTGACGATTTTAACTCTGGGTTGGGGGAGATCCCGAAGAATCATCTCTTGGTGCTTGCTCTTTGGGGAGGGTCCATGGGATCTCAAAACGGTGTGTAA
>NC_081557.1:211859014-211882612 GCF_022355385.1 Mustela nigripes | reverse complement strand
CCCCAATAAAGTGAGGAGCCTCTACCCGAGGTGTCTTCACACCTGTCGCTTCTGTCCAAGACGCCAGCACTGTTTCTGGGAATATTGCTAAAGTCTTCTTCCCTCCCTTTTCCCAGCCAGGGTCTTCAGAAACGCAGGTTGTTATTGTTACCAGTTTCCGGCTCATGATTCCCCTTTATTGGTGTAGCTTGGACCCTGGCTTCTCTGGTGACGACTGCTCTTTGCATCTTCCCTGGCAGTTGGCCCTGCAGAGCTGCTCCAGTCTTTGGTTCTGAGATTTGAGTTCCTAGGGCTCCTGGGAGAGTTGTCATTTATGTGCAAAATTTGGAGCATTCTGTTAATTTCTTTTCTTGCCTTTCCGGATGATATTTTGTTACTGATTTTTATTGCTGAGGAAAAACAACCTAATATGCTCTGATTACCTTTAAAAGATTTTTGGAAAGAAACTTTTTGAATGTTTCAATTGTTTTAAATAGATCAGTATTGTTTCTAACAGTCTTATTCAATAAAAATTTTGAGGTATATTTGTATAGTTTTCTGATTATTCAGTATTCTTTTGAATACCTTGCTAATTTTTCATTTCCTAAATCCTTTTATGGTCAACTCATAACTGAATTCATTTCCTGTTTAAAATTATAATGACAATCTATAGCACTAAAACACTTGTTAAAAGAGACCAAAATTGCCAGTTACCCTGTGGTCTATCATAATTCTTTAAATTTTTTACTTTATCTTCCAGTATTTATCAGTTAGTTTCATACTTGTGTTAGTTGAATTTTGTTCATAGTTTTTTATTTGGGTTTTTTGTTTAGCCTGCCATGTTTTCTTCTTGTTGCTAATTTACTGTGAATAATTACAATTTTTCATCTCTGTCTAAAATTCTTTCTAGTGTAGGACAAGACATGATTTTTTCCCTTCCATATTGTTGAGTTAGGACTATCATTCTGCTTAAAAGAGTAAGAGTGGTAACTGTTTATGGTGTTTGACTTAGTCTTTATCATCTTGACTAAACTCTTTTAAAACTGTAAAGGCATTTTCTGCCAGAGATTTTCTGACACAAACATCAGAAACCTAACCTTTATTTCAATATTTGTATATCAAGCTTTTTTCTTCTTCATGCTCTATTCTGCTCTCAAGTTTTTGGCAGCTACCAAATTTCCTATTCTGTTTCCTTTACCATCCTTTTATGAAGTCAGCCTCACTTTCATTCTTATTTGTATCCTGATTGAACTCCTGGCTGTTTTTTCTAGCATTAGTTTCTCTTGTCAGTTTTAACTCATGGCATTTAAATACACATTGATGGAAGCAATAGAGTATTGATATAATCACTAATAATTTCTCCAAGAGAAATTTAGCTCCTCCTTCTAGTAACATGTGTTTTTAGTTCTTTCTGTTTTGATTCATAATTTGATTTTATTACATATTTCTTAAGATTTTTTTGAGGCAAAATATTTTTCTTTTTTTTTTCTTTGGTATTACTAAATGTAGTATGGTAAAAATTGTTAGCAGAAACTCACCAGACAAAACGATATAAAGAATCAGATAAAGACGTTTCACAAAAAGATGTTTCACATATGGTAGATGATTGTTCACGTCATAATTGTTTAAGAAAGGTATTTATATAATGACTTGAGAGAAATTATTAAGTGTGAAAAAAGGCAGAAAGTCTAGAGAATTGAAGAGGAAGTGCCTACCACTGATTCAATTGATTTTCTGTTTAATTTTTATAGTATGTCTAGAGATGGTATAAGAATACACTTTAATATTCTCATGTTCTCACAGGCTTGTATTTTTGACAGATTATACTTTCTTCCAATCAAAAAATCCTAGCTTTATGTTTGCCTCAAAAATGTGAGGTTAAGGTTTTCAGAATCTCGAAGTCCTGTTTCCAAGAAAAGAAGCTTCGAATTTTTAAAACTATTCATTAATATAAAAATACTGAACTTTGAGAAGCTTACATGAAAGTGCAAAATTACCTTAAATGGCACTATGCTAATGTTACATGTGCCTTGAGTTTCTCTTTCTGTTATAAAAGTATAGCAACCATCCCTATATTAAACATTTTGAAATATCTGTAATAGTTAAATAGTGGCAGTTATTTAACTCTGGAACTCTGAACCTCTTAACAGAAGATTTTGTACTGTGAGTTAAACACGCTCAATGGCATAAATAAAGATAAATGAAAAACAAAGAGTTTTAAAAAGGAATGCTTAGCTTTTTTATTCCAGGCTCTCAGTTATTATATTATTGTTACATGCTTTAGGAAGCCAAACAAATTTTCATTTGAGTGTAGTGAGTTTATTTCTCAGTGCCTAGCAGAACATCTTTCTTAGGGTGTTCAATAAATATTTGACCACATATCTTAGAAATTTATTACAAGTGCTGAGTATTTAAATAATAAATGAATTAGAGTGTGCACATTGTCATTTGTGTGAAAAATATGGTTCTTGTGTCAAAAAGAATTTTATGTCTTTTTGTTTGAAGAAATTGAAAATTGGCCAAATTTTCTTTTGCATTGCTGCACTTATAATTAATTATACTAAGGTGTCTTAGGAATTTTATTTTAGTTTTCATTATTTTAGGAGTTGATATCTAATTTTAACATTTAAAGTAAAAAAGGGCAATTTTCACTTTGGTAGTCTTTCTTAAAGAGTGTAGAGCTCTTTAAAAGCTTTGTGAAGCTGCCTTTCTTTTTGGTGAAGTTTACAAATAAGTAGGGCATTTAAAATGTTTGGGAAACTTTTAAGTTATTGAGTTATTTCATTTGTTTCCAGAATGGTTTTTATTCTGCTTTGATAGGAAATGGTACTCCAGAGTTTTGAATACAACTTCGAGTTGTTATTTAAAAATATGTTTATCTATTCTGGTTGTAATCTTCTTGTGACTTAATCCTTATGGTTGTTGGATGGAAAATATTTTTGCCCACTTAATATTAGTCTTAGAAATACCAGCTTCTTAATTTTAAAGATAAATATTATCTCAGTCATTCTGTAGTATAATTTTCATTAACTTCTTTAATATAGAGAAAAATTAGACATTTAAAGATACTTTACAAGTAAAGGAAAATTATATGAACAGACTTTCCTCCTTTTAATTAGTACTTATTGTTTCTGAGAGCACAAATATTCAGAGTATTTAGCCTCAGAAATGAAACTTAGAATTGTATTGGACTGATATATATAGATATTTAGGATTCAGATCTTTAGTCATGTTGTTTTAATTTTCTTGTTGATACATCTCAAATTCTAATTTCCAGCAAGGAGAAGGAGCTTGACTATCAGGGGATTTAAAGAGATCTAACCTATTAGTCTGTTGTCCTCACTAATAGCTGTTGGCAAGTGAAATTTACCTGGTGGAGTGTTAAGTCCCTCCTTGCTTTGTAACTGATTAGAACTGCTTAAAGTTGTTGGTTGGATTAATGGTAGTATAAATACTAAGATTACTTAATAAGGTTTAGTAATGACTTTATGTTTACATTTCTAAAACAAAGACATTAATTTTGATATTCTATGCATCAATTTTTTTAGACCTCCTTAGCTACGTGTTTTGCTCAAGAAACTTTTGGGAAACAGTACAAACAAACTATAGGACTGGATTTCTTTTTGAGAAGGATAACATTGCCAGGTAAGAGACTAAAAAATCTTAACGTAGAAAATTGTACATATCTTACAATAATAGCAGAGATATGTAAAATAAATTTGGGGACTCTTTCTGCATGAAAATATATATAATTAGCAAATCTATCATAGGGAGGTTAACTTTGATCAGGATCTCTCATGAAGACATATTGTCCATGAGTGTGAGAAAAAAGTTTATATATTCCGCCATTCTCCCGCTGTTTTTGACCGCTCCACACATTTTTTGAGAATAAACAATAGTTACTTATAAAATTCTAAAAAGTTGAAAAAAATCAAATGTTACACAATTATAAACAGATATTGTATAAACTAAATGTGAAAAGACTGGAAAGGATTATTTTTTTAAAATATTATTTTGATTAGCCTCTGCTTCAGTTTTTTGTTCAAGAGAAAGTTGGAACAGAAGTATAATGTAGCTATGGAACTTCTGTGCTCTAATATGTGAATGCTGTTTTATGCAAGGCAGCATGAAATTGCTGGCATTTAATAGACCACTAAAATTTAGGGTCCCTAGGCACTCATAAAAATACAGTTTGAGCATTCAAGATGTTTCAGTTCACCATGCAAAGAAACTATTTAGATGCCAGTTGCAGCACATTTTGTGGGAAATACAGGGAAATAATAACAAAAAGAGAGTGGTTTCTGTTTTAAGTTAGTTTCTGAACAATTGGGGCTTTAAAATGCTCTGTCCATTCATTTGTGATGGTTAAATTATATGTTTAAAGTATTTTATTAAAAGCAGTTTATCTTGATTGACTTTCTAAACCAGTCCGTCTCTCTCCTCTCTGAGGCAACACATTTGAATAAAAACGGTTGCAAATGTAGTATCAGATTCATATACTGGAGCGTGAGTGATATAGTGGGAAGGGGTTTAATAAATTCCAATATTATCGAAATATGTTAATCTCTCAAACACCCCATCTGTCAGACAACTCTCCATCAAAGTTTTGGAGCAGCTAATGAAAACTCTTGGTAATTGAAGGTATTCTGCTTATCTCACTAGTGGTATGCTCTATTATATTTTGTGATTGTCTGTATTCAGCTACCAATGAAAAATAAATTGAAAGATAGAGTATGAAAAAAGAATTCCAACTTTCTGTTACTAAGTTATTGTTTAGCAAGAGGCTTATGAGAAACATATGCATATTTTGTTTCATTTGTATTTCCTTTTAATGTATTCAGAACTGAAAAATCTCATTTTATTTTTGTTATTCTCATTTGTGTGGATAGATTAATGCTGCATTCAGAGTATTTATAGCAATTACTAGAAGAAAATATACACAGATCATCTAATATACATGCTAAAGCTTATTTTTTGCATCAGTTTTTTCAGAGATGCCAGTTGTACATAGAGAACCGTCATATATCTAGTTATTGATTATTATTTTTGATGCTAACTAGCAAGAGCATCAGCTTTCTGTACCATTAATATTACTTAGTTTTTCTGACTTTTTTTTAGTTCAAAGCCTTAAATACAGGAACAAGCAACATTCAATCATTAAAAATATCTTAGGACTGGTTTTGGACATTTTATAATAGGTGATATATACATATGATGATTTCTGATTTGTTGCACAGTACTACCCATTTTAAAGTTTTATTACTTTGTAAAAAATATTTGGTATTTTTGAAATAAAAATTTATAGTATAATATTTTTAGAGTTAGAAAGTACTTATATTAAAAATGACATTAGGAAATTTATACTCTTAATAAATGTATATTTTAATGTATTCCTGATTAAATTTTTATTTTGATGGGTAGAATTCCAGAAAAAAATTCTTTTTTTTTTTAAAGCAGTTGGTTTTATGTTACTTCATGAACTCAAAATTGTGTTAGAAATTTCAGTAGGAAAAAATTGTTTTGATATAACTTGATATTATATAATTAATACATACATTAAGAAATGAAGTAAATAAATTACAAGGTTCACAGTATATCCTTTACATATTTTAACCTTAATTTTAATTCATTGTAGTGGCAAATGTAGGATGACTAATAATTTGTATCATTTGCTAAACCATTACAGGCAGCATTATTGAATTTATAGTAAAGAACATATTAGGTGAATCTAATATTTGTGAAATATTCTAGTAAGTCTTCTGTCCATTCAGATTGTTAAACGTGAATACCTCCTGTCCATCTATTGACATTCTCTTCATGCAAGTTTTCAAGGTCATTACTTTGTAAATATTCATCCATTTTAGTATATTTCATGTTCCGGTATGCTGTATAGTCTGGATGCAACCACTGTGCCGAGTTTACTGCTTAAAATAGTGTATCTGTTAGTCAGAGATTCTGCTGATAGAGCTTCTTAAGAGCCTTAGTCAAAATACTTTCAGGAAGCTTGTGGGTACAGTCCAGTAAACAGCGTTCTACTGTGAAAAGGATTTCTAAGTCTTTAGTGCAAGAAGTGGGCAGACTTGTGTTTTTAGTTCCATCTTGACTATGCAGCACTTTAAGTAAGGTTAACCAAGGCACCAAGTGTACTTTTACAAGGTCACTGTTGAATCCTCTTGGTGGCTTTGATTCATACCAAAAGCAGCTTACCTGTATTTTGTCACCTCATTTACTTTATTTTTTTCCATTGGTTACATGTCATTTCTTACTGGGTAAGCAGGAATTTTGTAGTATTTTGCACTTGAGATTAGATTGCTGACAATCTCCTTAATGTTCTTTATTAGTAGGAAATTTATATCAGATGTATTCTTGATTTTTAAAAAAAATTTTACAGCATTGATTATTTGAGTACTATTTTAATAGGTAATTAGGTATGTCATTTTGAAAATACACATGGCAGTTTTATGTATTTATATTTAGGGAAGTTAAAATGAATATTGATTAGAATTCCATCTTTATGTGATTTTTGCTTCTCAAATAGGGAAAGTTATTTTTATTTTTATGTGTTAATAATCCTAAAATCCACATGTAGAAGTTAAAAATATATTTCTAGACATATGTAACAAATATGCAGCGAGTATCATTTGCGGAAGCTATAATGATGGCAGAAGTGGGTTTTTTTTGGGGGGGGGCTAGCATTGTCGATTATCAGTAACGCATAACTATTTTTATTTCTGAGGCACTAGAATATGTATATTAAAAAAAACAAGCCAACAACAACAGTGTTTATATAGAAAGGTATGAATTTAAAAAATACCTGCAAAACATGAATATAAATATAAACTCACATGGGGGGCAACTGAATATATGATTTAGTCTTGAAATGATGTAGTGAGGATTTGGAAACATGAATATCATGTTCATAAAGTTTGTAGCTAAGGTGTTCACAATAACCAATTCAAATTGGATCTGACTATCAGAATTTAAAGGCAGAAAAGCTTTATATTTCTTGATGCAAAGCCAAGTGATAGGATTTATTGGCCTTGAAGAAAATGGTATTAAATACCTTATATGAAGTGTTGCCTACAATCTTACCAGAAAAAAGTTAATATTGTTAAGCACTGTTTTTTTTTTTTTGTTTTTTAACGTGAACAAATGATTGTAAAAAGAGTCTGCAAGTAAAATGAATAGAGTACTGCCTCTTTATCCAGGTGCTTCTTTTTTTTTTTTTTTTTAAAGATTTTATTTATTTATTTGACAGAGAGATTACAAGTAGGCAGAGAGGCAGACAGAGAGGAGGAAGCAGGCTCCCTGCTGAGCAGAGAGCCCGATGCGAGACTCGATCCCAGGACCCTGAGATCATGACCTGAGCCGAAGGCAGCGGTTTAACCCACTGAGCCATCCAGGCGCCCCTATCTAGGTGCTTCCTGAAGCGATTTAACATACTACTAGTGACCGCTAGTCCTTTCTCACCTGCTTAGTGTGAGACAGTGTCATAGAATGAGTTCAGTTTTGAAACTTGACAAATTTAGATTTTTAAGTAAATGGGTTTATTCCAGTTGTTGGATAAGTCTTATTTAGGTTGTGCATTTTGGTTTTCATCTTCACAGAACTCTAGGAACATTTTCGTCTTTACTCTGTGAGTGTTGAAAGTGTGTGTATGTGAGAATGATGACGGGTGATAAACTTCAGGAGTTCTTATTAATGCTAATGGAAGTTCCTCATGTAAATCCTTTGCACGTTGGCAGATGCAACAGACCTACCTCAAAATAATGGAAAGATTGTAATAGAAACCCAACAAAACTTAGAGTTAAGGGTAAAGCTTGGCTGGTTAATCCATTGTTATACTTGCTTTTCAGTTGAATGATGTGACTAACATTCTCTGATTTTAATGTTTGGCATTGGCATAAAAATTCATGTCTTTATAATCTTTTTCATTATTGTTTTTGAAGTGAGAAGATTTTTTTCAGTGTCTTATGTTTTTATTTTGACTTTTTCTGATTTGCAAATCATTCAGGAAGGTACATTTTTTAGTGTGAGAGCTCATTTTGAAGATACTAATTGAGACTTTGTCTTCTTTGGAGAAAACTGCATCATTAGGAGAAATACTTTGAAATGTTAAACTATATTGGACATGGTCTTTAACTTTTGGGGTTATGGATTCATAAGGGAGAATAGTTTATCTCATAAATTTTTGTATCAGGCAAATACTTTGCAAAATAGATGAATTTTAAAGATTGCTTTTCAGTGCCTTTTTTTTTTTTTAAAGATTTTATTTATTTATTTGTCAGAGAGAGAGAGAGAGAGAAAGCACAGGCAGGCAGAGTGGCAGGCAGAGGCAGAGGGAGAAGCAGGCTCCCTGCCTTGCAAGGAGCCCGATGTGGGACTTGATCCCAGGAGACTGGGATCATGACCTAAGCTGAAGGTAGCCGCTTAATGGACTGAGTCACCCAGGCATCCTGCTTGCTTTTTAATATTTTTAAATGCTTTTATAATGCTTGTATGGGGAGTATTTGTTCTACCATTTTATGAAGGCTTTGAAGCACATATTATGATTTGTTTCAATGGAAATGCTTTGAGCAGTAAATGCATCATAATGTTTAGTGAAATACTGGGTATGTATCCTACATCTGTTCTGAAGAGGGCTGTCATATGTGTTTATATTTTATAGATCAAATTTGAAAATATGTGGTTTTAAAAATTATGTTTTCTATTGCATATAAATGGGTGACATTTAAGTTTTAAAAAGTGCATTAATTTGAGATGAAACTGGGTCCATTTTTGTAGTCTGTTGTTAATCTGTGAGTATTAGAACCTGTAGAATTTAGAGTTTACAGTAAAATTCATTATGTGCTATAGGGTAGGTTAATATTATAAAGTTCTATTTTTATTTTTAAATTATATATATATTTTTTACCTCCCGTACAAGTATTCTATCATCCTATTTTCTATTTAAGAAAAATTTTTTTTAAAGTTTTGAGCAGTTTATGAATTAAAGCTTTTTTTATTTTGGTAGTAATCATAAATATGGTTCTGTAGAAATGGGGTAAAAGTATAAACCTACATTCTCCATTATAATTTCTTTTGACAATATTATTTTACAGTTCCAAATATCTGACCGTATGAACATGCAGAATAAAGGGCAGATTAGGGTCAAATAAATAAATAAAAATCTTAAAAAAAAAGGCAGATTAGGTCCGCAGTTTATCATTGTGACTTAGAATTCTTTGGAACTGTATTCAGTTGTTACTTTGTTACTTACCTTTTCTGCATTCTTGTTTTTATATTCAAGGGAACTTGAATGTTACTCTCCAAGTTTGGGATATAGGAGGACAGACAATAGGAGGCAAGATGTTGGATAAATATATCTATGGAGCACAGGTATGACATAAATTCTATGATTATTCCAGTTCTAAAAATACTCTTCTCATAAGCACATACAACTGGGTACATGCATACATAAACACACACACACACACACACACACTCTGTCTCTCTCTCTACCTTGATTTTTATCTGATATGTGGAGAGACTGATCTTACATTTTATGCATATTCATTTTTCTCTTAAAAGATACATCTCAGATTTTTGTGTCTGGCTTTTTTGTTTAATTTTTTCTGCTTTAAGCTAAGTACATTCAAAGTGATATTAGATAAAAAAGAATTGCTGGACAGAGATTTGTGGGAAGCCACAGTTCTTTGTTTTGTTCACCTATTTGGTAAAATGAATTTTGAAAATAATCATCTCTTTCCTCTTTGTCCTTTAAAGTCTACCTTCAGGGTTACATATTGGATTTTTTAAAAAGATAAACATTACATTAGTCAAGCTTCTCATAATATTTGACTCTGAATGTCAAATAAGGTAACTTTTTATTGTTTATAGATTTATCTAGTTAGTGGAGAGTAGGAAGATTTTGTGAATCTCAGGGCAAATAATACAAAATTAACAAATTTTTCTTCACTAAAAATTGAGGGTATGTAATTCTCTTATTTTTACCTTTCCATCATTTAAAAACTTATTATTTGATTTATGTAAATTTGTTATAAATATAAAATTATATATAAAGTTAATGTAAAGTCAACATTAACCACTGTTAAAGTATATAATCAGTGGCATTTAGTGCATTCACAATGTTATGTGACTGTTCTTCTAAATCATTTTTTTGTAGTGTTTTATGCTATTATGTAATTGCTTAAAAATCAGACATTATTGGTCGAATTTGTAGAAATTAAAAAAAAATTTCATCTTTTTTAGGGATCCTGAGTTTAGTAAAATATCTGTATTCTCTTATGATGTCCCTCATATCTTATGAGAAAGAGCATGTTATATTCCCTCTTATAAGTTGTCAAATAAGATTTCTGTTTTGAAGGTACATATGACATTTTTTTCTTGCCTTTTATTGTTTATACTTTACAATTTGTGTGAATGTTATAAGACTGTATCTTGTTTAATTGAACAGCAATGTAAGTACAGTATTTCTGAGAAGTTCATGAACATTTTCATCAAAGTGTACCAGGAAACTATGAATTCTGAGATGATCAAAATGAATTATCGTAAATTAATGAAAATATACTTAATTTTCTCTGCTTTCCAGAGTTTCTAAATTAGCTTATGCAAACAAAATACATGAAGTACATTTTTCTAAATATATGTAAATTTTTTATCTAGGCCAGAGAAGCTCTGAGGACAATTCACTACCAAAAACTGAGGGGAGTGTTACTTTTCAGAAACATTGCTTTCAAAATGTTCCAATAGCATTTTAAGATATTTAACAACTTTATATAGTCATATAATTATTCTTCAAAGTGTATCTATACTGTTTCTAGAGTTCTATAGATGCTTATATTGCTCATCTCATGAATGAATACTTTGCATTTTGGTATAAATGTTACAGGATAGAAATTGCTCAGAAATGATGTTTTGTCAGGCTGTTTTGAGGACATCAGTTTAAATGGATTATTTAGGTTCTCTAACTTATGTATTGTATATAGAAAGAATTATCTTATATATATCTGGGCTATTAAGCTAGTGAATCTATTTTTCTTAAAGCATTTTTGAACATCAAGAAGCTTATTGGAATGAGCTTAGATTCAAGTAGAACTGTTTTACCTTGTTTACATTTTACCTCCAGTAGCATTAAACTTGAGCAATCATCTATTGAATAGTGTTAGTTGAAACAAAATAGGATTGACACCCAAGAAAGAATTAGTGAGATCTTTTGACAAGAACTAGTTCTAAGAATCGAAGCATTTCCCAGTTAAATTCCCAGATTTTAAATTAACTTAAAATTTTCTAGGAGTCTTCAGAAAGATGTCATAGGTTATTTTTCATAGTGGTTACAAGCAAACACACAGTACATAGTGTTTAGTGCCCTGTAACCTGTGGCTAACAGAGGCTAATAACAAACCTCAGAGAAGAACTGGGTGTTTCATTTTTGTAGCTCTTTCTGTCCTGGAATCTAAGTGGTTTGCAAACACTGCCTTACTGAGCATAAACTCAATGAAGTGTAGTCATTTGTGAGGCAGAACATAACTACTATTGTTGCCAGTGCCCCACACAGATGAGCCAGCCTGTTAACCGCCAACAAAAGGATTTGGTTGCCCACATGATGCCCACATGATGGGGAGAGAATGCATCGTAAAGCTGGACTCTCTGAGGCCATGTGCTGTTTTTTACTGTGCATTTCTTACTTGGATATTTGCCATCTTATAACTGATTATACAGACCTCTCTTGCATTAGTGTTTCTTCTTATAGGTTGTACTTATGGAGCAAAGCGTATGTTGTAAGTACTATGGTACAATCTATATGTTTTAACACATTTCCACATATAATTAAAAGCTAAAGTAGATTATTTGTTGTACAAATCAGGGAGAAAAAAATACCTGTATTACGGGAACTGGGAACCTTTCATTTTGTGGAAGATTAAATTGTGTCTGTATTGTGCCTGTTAAATTTCTGAACTAAATCTGTGGAATAACTTATAGTATTTAGATAAGTTATTGTCCTTTGAAACTTCAGTATTCCTTTGAAAATGCTATCTATCTGGTTAGTGGTTCATCATGTTCATTAGATAAGGTGATAAGTGAAAATAGGTGAAAACAAAATACTGTATGAAGAAACTTTATGTAATATTTACTCAAGGTCTTGTGGTCTATAAAGAGAAGGGGTGATAGTGTCTTCTAGTAATTGCAGGCAGAAAAAGTGAAGTTAAGGCATAGAAAATACAGAGATCTTTTGTTGAAGAATTTGAAGATACAGAAGGATTTCCAAAAGTCATAACAAAAAGATTTGGGATGAAGAGGAGCAGTTTGAGGGTATATCAGTGAAAGCAAGCACAGAGCAGTGTAGGGAAGAGATATAGGAGAAAGATGAATGGAACGTAGGTAGGTGATAAAAGTGCATCAGGAGATATGGGTTTCAGTGGCCTTAGGGTTGCCAAGAAAATACTTCTAGCAGTTCCTTGTAGATTGCTTCAGTTATTGCCATGTTGTGTTGCATTTCTGAGAGATTTATACTTTCTTGTGGCTGAGAAGATTCTGATAGTTTTCTGGAAGCAGTCAGAAGAGGTCTGGATTGATGGATGTGGTGAGAGATTCAAGGCTTTGAGGGTGCTTGTGTTATAGGCTCCTGAAGAGGTGAATACTTAGACATATGACTTTGGTGTGTGCTGAAGCTGGTGGGTAGAGGCCTTGGTATTGGTCAGTGGCTGCTTGTATGAGTTTTGGTCAGTTGTGTCTTTCAAAGAATTGCCTTTCATCTCTGTGATCAACCTTTTGGCCATAGAGTTGTTTATATTACTCCCTTACTATTCTTATAATGTCTGTGGGAGTAATAGTGATGTCCCCTCATTAATTTGAATTTTCTCTTCCCCTCTCTCTCTTTTTTGATTAATCTGGCTGGAGGTATACCAGCTTTTGGTTTTGTTGAATTTCTCTATTATTTTCTTCTTTTAAATTTCACTGATATCTGCTCTAGTTTTTTTTTTTTTTTTTTTTTTTTTTGTTTGTTTATTTGACAGAGATCACAAGTAGGCAGAAAGGCAGACAGAGAGGGAGAGGGGGAAGCAGGCTCCTCACTGAGCTGAGAACCCGATGTGGGGCTCGATCCCAGGACCCTGAGATCATGACCGTAGCCGAAGGCAGAGGCTTTAATCTACTGAGCCACCCAGGTGCCCCTCTGCTCTAGCTTTTATGATTTTTTTTTGTTGTTCTGCTTTCATTAAGCCTAAATTGCTCTTCTTCCTCAGTTTCCTCAAGTAGAACCTTAGATCATTGATGTTTCTTCTTTTCTAATATATGGATTCAGTGCTATACATTTTCCTCTAAGCACTGTTTTTGCTATATCCCACAAGTTTTGATAGGCTGTGTTTTTATTAATTTATTTTAAAACTTCTCTTGAGACTTCTTTTTTGACCCAAGTGTTATTTAAAAGCATCTTGTTTAATAACCAAATATTTTGAGTTTTTCCAGCTATCTTTCTATTGTTGATTTCTGGTTTAGTCTAAGAACACAGTTGGTATGATTTCTATTCTTATAAATTGGTTAAAGTATATTTTAAGGCCCAGAATGTAGTCTGTCTTGGTGAATGTTTCATGTAAGTTACTGATTGTCAGCTGCTTAATGTATCAGTCAGTGAAAAAGGGGGTGTTTAGGTCTCCAACAGTACTAGTGGATTTGTGGATTTACAGTTCTATCAGTTTTGGCATTACATGTTTTGATACTCTGTTGTTAGGTGTATACACATTAAGGATTGTTATGTCTTCTTTGAGAATTGATCCCTTTATCATTTTATACCCAATATCTTTCCTTATTCCAAAATCTGCTTTGTCTGAAATGAATATGAATACTCCAGTTTTGTTTTCATTAGTGTTAGCATGGTATTTCTCTATCCCTTTACTTTAATTTGTGTTTTTATATTTAAAGTGAATTTTCTGTTGGCAATGTATAGTTGAATCTTGGTTTTTCCATCCCCTCTGATAATCTGTCCTTTAATTGGTATATTTAGACTATTCACATTTAAAGTGATTATTGATACAGTTTGGTTAATTTCTGTCATATTTGTTTTCTAATTCTTGTGCTAGTCTTTTGTTTTCTTTTAAACCTTTCTCGCTTTTATTGTTTTATTTGAGCATTTTAACTCTTCTCTTAACCTTTCAGTTATATGTAAATACATTTTTTTAAGCAGTTGCCCTGGAGTTTTCAATATATATTTTTAACTAGTTTAAGTCCACCTTCACATAGCACTGTATTGCTTTGCATGTATAGTTCAGATAATTCATAAAAGCATTATTCTTAATCCATCCCCTCATCCCCTATGACATGACTGTCATTCATTTCACTTTACCCATATGCTATAATCACTCAATACATTGTTATTATTATTAAACATTTGCATTTTAGATCATGTAAGAATAAGAAAAATAAATGCTTTTATTTTACTTTTACTTACTCCTTTTCTAATACTCTTTCTTTCTCATATCAGAGAGATCATATGATAATTGTCTTTCTCTGATTGACTTATTTCGCTTAGTTCTTGTATGTTGTCGACCTTTTCCATTGGAACCTTTTTATATATTTATCATTATTTGTTTTAAAATCCATATCATATTTGAGTCTGGTTCTAAGGTTTACTTTTTCCTTCAAACTGCCTTCTAGTTTATTTTTATTTTTTAATTTTTAAAATATTTTATTTATTTATTTGACAGAGAGAACACAAGCAGGCAGAGTGGCAGGCAGAGGTAGAGGGAGAAGTAGCCTCCCCACTGAGCAAGGAGCCTGATGTGCAGGACTCGATCCCAGGACCCTGGGATCATGACCTGAGCCGAAGGCAGACCCTTAACCGACTGAGCCACCTAGTCGTCCCATTTATTTATTTATTTTTTTTAAGGCAAGATATGATGTATAGAGTAATAAGAACTCAGGTAAATAGGGCTTTAGTGTGAGGTTTTATGTTAATTGGTTGGTCTGTGTTTAATGTTTGCTGAGGCTCTAGGTACTGGAGACATCCAATTCCTCTAGTGTTCTTGTTTTTTTCTCCCTTTTTGGGCACCTCGAAAAACTCTTCTTCAGTTGAGGTTTGTGTTTTGCAGCTCTCGAATGTAATATACTGCTATTAGGCTGGAACCCATTTGGTGGTGTGGTAAAGTATGGAGGCAGGGAAGCAATCTATATACTTTGATTAAGTCACAGTCTTATATTGGCCTTGTGTCCCGGGCTGTGACCTTCACACGAGTTTATTAGCTCTTCCCACTCAGGTGAGAGAGGATGGCTAGAGGGGGCTGGAGATGGGAACTGTCTTTCCCCTATGTGATATAAGACACTTTTTTTTGTGGATAATACTCTGGGGGTATTGTTACAATGGTTAATTTGTCTCTCACCATGTCAGAGCCATGTGGGGGATATTTCTTGTTGCTTTACCAAAAGGATCTGATAGGGTTTCTGGAGGTAAAATCTGTGAAAGTGTAAGAGTACTTCCATACTGTGTCACCTGGAGTTTTTCATTCTCAAAGTGGATCATATGCAGCCTCCAGCAATTTATCGAAATTATCATTTAAGTGTTCCCACCCTTTACTGGCTATAGTGGCTTTTGTTCAGGTAAACATGTTTTGGCTGTGACTCTTTCAATTCACCTATCTTCCAGATTTCAGGGTGGCGACTTACCCTGCAAACTCAGTTCTCTGTTTTGTCCAAGAGAAGTCATTGATTTTTAGTTTGTTTAGATTTTTTTTTCTTACTATAAGGAAAGACATGATGACTTTCAGGCTTTTTTACAGGTCAGAGTTGAAACTGAAAATTCTAGAACACTTCTGTGTTTTATTGTCTTTTCTGTTTTCTCATTTTCCCTTTTCAGAATTTGACCACATTGGTGTAGGTCAGAATTGGTGAAGGATTGTCATGTTAGGAGCAAAGATGGAATCATAGTTTTTTACAGTAAGTGTTATTGAGAATGGGGTTTATGAACAGATGTTTTGGTTGATGGATAGCTAGATTAATGAAAGGCATTTAATCCTTCTGCCTTTCTTATGAGTTCTGGAAGATTCATAGGTATTGCTCTCTTAAAAATATTGGATATGCTGATCTAGATCAGGAATTGGCAAACTTTTTAGAGAACCAGATAGAAAATATTTTAGGTTTCACAGGCCATATTGTCTCTGTTGTAGCTACTCAGTTCTGCGGTTGTAGTACAAAGGCTGCCATTGATAATACTTAAATAAGTATGATTGTATTTCAGTGAAAATTTATTTACAAATATGGGCTTTGAGCTGAGTTGACCTGGGGGCCATAGTTTACCAATTCCTATAGTATCTAATTTAAATTTTTAGAAAAGACTGTATTTATTTATTAGAGAGTGCATAACCATGAGTTGGGGGGAGGGGCTGAAGGAGAGGGAGAAGGAGAAGCAGACTCTCAGGGGGCCTGATGTGGGGCTCAATCCGAGGACCCTGGGACAGTGACCTAAGCCGAAGGCCAACAGTTAACTGAGTGAGCCACCCAGGTGCCCCCATTTTTTTTTTTAAAGATTTTATTTATTCATTTGACAGATAGAGATCACAAGTAGGCAGAGAGGCAGGCAGAGAGAGAGGAAGGGAAGCAGGCTCCCTGCTGAGCAGAGAACCTGATGTGGGGCTCAATCCCTGGACCCTGGGATCATGACCTGAGCTGAAGGCAGAGGCCTTAACCCACTGAGCCACCCAGGTGTCCCCCATTTTTTTTTTTTATTGTGTTATGTTAGTCACCATAAAATACATTATTAGTTTTTGATGCAGTGGGCTCTATGCCGAGTGTGGAGCTCAGTGTGGGACTCAAACTCATGACCCTGATATGGAGACCTGAGCTGAAATCAAGAGTTGGAGGCTTAGGATGCCTGGGTGGCTCAGTCGGTTAAATGTTTGCCTTCAGCTCAGGTTATGATCCTGGTGTCCTGGAATGGAGTCCCACATCAGGCTTCCTGCTCAGTGGAGAGCCTGCTTCTCCCTCTGCCTGCTGCTCCCTGTGCTTGTGCACTCTCTCTCTGCCTCACTCTCGCTCTATCTCAAATACATAAATAAATAAAAGAGTTGGAGACATAATTGATTGAGCCACCCAGACACCTTAGTAGTACTTAATTTTTATTCTATAGCTCTGGTCTTTGGTATTGATCACAGAGAAGTTGGCCATGTTTTATTTGCATATTCTGTCACATTCACATATTGATCCATGTTAAGATGAAGATTTTCATATATTGATTTGAAGAGTTCCAAAAATCTAAAGGTTTAAGAGACAACACAGGTTGGTGGCTCAATCTATGAATATAAAAACTACCTCAAAGTTGCCTTGAAAATGTGATTCTTATTTGCTTAGAATAATAAAGAAAAAATTCCCAGCCATTATGTAATTTTAAAAAAAAATTTTAAGTTAGTTTTTAACTTTCTTTATCTATTTATTTATTTATTTTTATTAAAGATTCTATTTATTTATTTGACAGACAGAGATCACAAGCAGGCAGAGAGGCAGGCAGAGAAAGAAGGAGGGGAAGCAGGCCCTCTGCGAGCCTGATATGGGGCTTGATTCCAGGACCCTGGGATCATGACCTGAGCTTAAGGCAGAGGCTTTAACCCACTGAGCCACCCAGGTACCCCGTTAGTTTTTAACTTTAAAGTTAGTTTTTAAATAAGTCTATTTTTATTACTTTAAATAATCATGTAGACATATTAAGTATTTTAGAGGTGGATGACAAAATCATTGCCCAAGATCAGTAGATGGTAGGGCCAAGACTGTAGTCCAACAGCAATATGACTTTCAGGACAGAGGTCTTTTAACACAATATATTGTATCATTCAAGTCAACTGGAGGTGGAGACAGTAGATTGAAGATTAGTTTTCTTCAAAGGCCAGTTCTGGGGCATTTTTCTTTTCTTTTTTAAAGATTTTACTTATTTATTTATTTACTTATTAATTTATTTGAGAGGAGAGGCAGAGAGGGAGGGAATCCCAAGCAGATTCCACTGAACGTGGGACTCAAACTCATGACCCTGATATGGAGACCTGAGCTGAAATCAAGAGTTGGAGGCTTAGGATGCCCAACCTGGGGCTTGATCTCATGATCTGGAGAGTATGACCTGAACCAAAACCAAAAGCCAGATGCCCAATTGATGGAGCTACCCAGGAGCCCCTGGGATGTTATTAATAAGAAAATTGCAGGGCAGTGGGTCCTGGGTGAAGGGAGGGAAAAAAATGAAACAAGATGGGTCTGGAGAGGGAGACAAACCATAAGAGACTCTGAATCTTAGGAAACAAACAGGGTTTGTGGGGGAAGGGAGAGGGTGGCTGGTTATAGACATTGGGGAGGGTATGTGCTATGGTGAGTGCTGTGAAATGTGAAAGCCTGATGATTCACAGACCTGTAACCCTGGGGCAAATATTATATTATATGTTAAAAAAAAAGAAAAGAAAAGAAAAGTGGACTTATGCTGATTATTTCAAATAATTCTGTGTTGGACGTTATTTGAAAGCATTGAGAAGACAGAAATAGGTGTCTAAGTTATCAAAATGAATCACAAATGATTTTGCATAAAAATTATAGAATATTTACACTGGAAGGGATCTTAGAGACCATTTAGCTTTCAATGATCTAATTTTATTTATTTATTTATTTATAAAAGATTTTATTTATTTACTTGACAAAGATCACAAGTAGGCAGAGAGGCAGGCAGAGAGAGAGGAAGGGAAGCAGGCTCCCTGCTGAGCAGAGAGCCAGCCCTGGGGCTCGATACTAGGACTCTGGGATCATGACCTGCGCCAAAGGCAGAGGCTTTAACCCACTGAGCCACCCCAGCGCCCCTCAGTGATCTAATTTTAGAGGCAAACAAAGCCGAGACCCAGAGAAGCTAAGTGACTTTGGAGCCAGTGTAATTTAATAAAAGAACATGGTGCTAGAAAGTTATGAGATAGTGTGCTGAAACTGGCTTGGGAAAGTCAGTTGTTAAATTTTTGGGAATTTTTGTGAGCCAGTTGTTGAGTACATTCATGATTAAAAATTATACAGAAAGATATGAATTATACTGAGAATAAAGATATATGCTCAGATGCATGTTATCTTAACATATATTTTTGTTATTATCTTTGTTCTTGAAATTATTTATGTCTAGTGTAACTATGGTGCAGATGCAGTAGGGTAGTGTCCTACCTAGCTCTGTTCAGTGAAGTGACATCAGTAGCTTGAAAATGGCCCTAGGGGAGTATTTACACCACAGAAATAGGCAAATGCTACAAATCACACTCTATAGCTCCCTACCCTCTTCCATGACCATAGCCAGTTGATTAACCTTTACCAGCATATCACTGGCCATCACTTTCGTGTTCTGTACTTGTCCGTTTATGTGCCTGCCTTGCTGCAAGACTGAGTCTTTTGAGGTTTGGAATTTACACTCCTAGGGCCCAGCACAATGCTTGGCATAGAGTTGGTAGACAAGTGCTTATAGAATGAATGAGTGAACTTTATATTCTTTCAGCTCTTGATTCATATCTGGCTTCATTACTTACCTAGCTGTATGACCTTGGTTATTGTAACCTCTGTTTATTAGTAAAATGAGAATAAGAATACCAGCATTGCACGATTGTTGAAAGGACTAATGAAAAAATCTAAATATAAGTCTAGATACATAGTAGGTACAAAAATGTAGTTAAAATTTATGATTACAACCTAAGAAGAAGGAGACATAAATGCTGTTAGGGTCCAGACTTACACTGTATGCAGAGCTTTGTATTAAGTGTTTGACCACAAACTGGATGAGAATCAAGAATGTGGCACTGTTATTTTTGTGTGTGTACATATTTCTTCTCCTTCCCACACAAAATAATGGGATATATTAAAAGGAATATGATATATAAGAGGCAGGAAGCAATCCCTCTGTTATATTTGGCTTTGTTCAGGCTCTTATTACAGTATCATGTCTAGTTTTACATTGCTCATTTTAAAGAGGATGTCAAAAAACTGTATGTAGTGTGTCCTGGGAAGAACCCAACAACTATGATTAAAGGGATAGAAAATAAGTCCTTTGAGGCAAGTTTAAGGAATTGAATTTGTTTATTCTGGAAAGGAGATGGTAAAGGAGTTACTTAACTATCTTCAAGTACATGAAGGGTTATTATGAGGAGGATACTCTCATGTTGTTCTCCAAATGCACAGAGGACCAAAAGAGGAAATCGACTTATTTCATTTAAAGAAAATTGTGTTAAACACTAAAATTGACTATCAAGGGATGTCATGGAATCTCCATTTTTGAAAATATTTAAAAAGAGCAGCAGCAGATGGCTGTTATTGAAAGGCTTACATGTTCGACCTCATGAAAGTTACAGGCAGGATTATGGACCTTGCAGCTTTTTCACATCTATGATATGGTTTTCTTATATTCATTGTAACTTGCCATGCATGTACCAGGTATCTTACAAAGATTCTGTAACTCTTTTGTGACAGGGAATCCTCTTGGTATATGATATTACAAATTATCAAAGCTTTGAGAATTTAGAAGACTGGTATTCTGTGGTGAAGAAAGTGAGCGAGGAGTCAGAAACTCAGCCACTGGTTGCCTTGGTGGGCAATAAAAGTAAGTTATTAATGCTTATTTATGTATAGTAGTTTATTTGCCTATCCCATAGTCTTTTTTCCTACCAAAATGTTAATGTTTAGAAACATCAAAGATGTAGCTTTCCTGGAGTAAGCACATTAGTTGGGAATATTTTTAAAGATGTATACAATCTTTTCAGTAAGAGTTTTAATGCTTGCTTGATTTGTCATAACTGCTCTGCTGCTTTGGCCAGTGCCTGTTCAGGTAAGTTCTGTTCTGACCATGTGTGTTTTGGCTTCCTGTGGACTGAGGAAGCAGCATGGACTATTAAGAACAGCAACACAGCTGCAGATTTTATGATACTGCACTGCAGCTTCAGCTCTGCCCCAGAGATTTTGAGAGATAGATTTCATTAAATGGTCCCCTTTTCTAGGAAAGAAAGCAGTGTTTGGGTAGAATTTTGTATGCATTGTTTCTTGCTCCCATCTCTCATAAACTTCCCTTTTTAAATTTTTGGGGTTTGTTCTAAAATACAGTTTTTTTTTTTTTTTTGTTTGTTTGTTTTTAAGGAAAGACTGTATTGAGAGATGAGTAGTGCTTGTTAAAAATGGTGGATAAGTAATTTTTGAGATCTGTCTCTTGGGCTATGATATATAGCATATAAAATTATAAGACTGAATTTAGTACAGGACTGTTAGTTGGTTCATAGTCCTACAGTGTAGTTACCTGAAGAAATAGACATTAATAAGGGTTTTTAAATATAAAATATTATGATACAACCTAATCTTCTATAACTATTTGAGGTCAGAAAAAGAGAAATGAATTTAAATTATACCATGGAGGATTTAGGTCAGGAATAGTTTCCTGACTACAAGCATTGTTAAACCAATACCCAAGTATACTACCAGGAGAATTGTCTTCTCCAAAGGTCTTTAAAAGTGTAGTGCATTTTTGTGTGTGTAATTATTTAGGAAATAGTACTTCCTGAAGGACTAAACCAAGATTTCTTCATTATGTACTTTTGCACACTTAGATGAACATTTAATAAATCCAGGCCTTACTTTAAAATCATTATAGAACAGGTGTGGATACCATTTCTCTGAAGAGTTAAAAATACAAATTTTATAATACTTTTTTAGAAAATAGTATTATATATCATGAAATGGGTGTCTTGAGTGAAAGATACAGTTTTTTAAAGCTTTAGTTCAATTTTGCTCTTCTGTTCCGTAAATAGTTCTAATTGAATGAATCAGATGCTTTTAAAGTCATTGAAATTCTTCCTTAGAAAGTTTTGATGACCTTAGATTCTATTTCTGAGTGCAGCTATTCGTTTTAGGAGACCATTTCTTTGTTGTTATGTTACTGAAGCACTAGCATGTATTATGGTTAAATTTGTGCTTTAGTAGCAGTTTCTCATCACCTTTTAGGAAATTATAGAGTAGAAAAGGGTTGGGGGTTGAGGCTTGTTTTTATTTCTTTCAAGATAAAATGGTGTAGTGGTGCATAATTTTATATGTTATGTGTTTATGCTGTCCTGTGAGGCATCTGCCATTAGTCACTGTCAAAGAGAGGCTATCAGACTAGGTTGACTGTGGGACTGTTCTAGTGAGACCATTCCTAAGTTTTAAAAACAAACATTTATATAAGTTAGATGAATTTATGAAAAAAATATTAGTGTTATGTTTGAGATTTAATAGCATAAAAAGTTGAGTTTTTTTAGCTTTTGGCTTAGCTTTAACCCCTTCCTTGTATTTATAATACTCTTTTTCAGAATGAGATCATAGAATAAAGTATGTAGTCACACAGAATGTTACATTTGTAAAATGAAGAGATTATAAGATGAACATTTTCCTGGATATTATTTACTGCATACTGTCACTGGGCTGATTTCATATGGTCATGTAATAAAAGATCTTGAAATCCGTGTTTCCAAGTTGATGTTACAGTAGTATAGTAGTATGTTCTCTCCTTCTGTTTGGGGGGGCAAAATTATATTAAAAAGCAAAGATTACAGTTTTTTAAAGCTTTAGTTCAATTGAAACAAAAGGGATTAAAGGGAAAACAAAAGAAACATGATGGGAAGATATCTGAAACTGGATTATTATGTTCCTTATCTATAAAGAGTCATCTTCTACCTAAACGTGTTTTTTAAAACTCATCATTGTGTCCTTTTCTTTGCAACTTAGAAAGTTGCAAAATAGAAAGCATATGCTGAAAAGAAGTATGTATGAAAATATTGGCAGCAGTAGCCAACTTTTATTTCATTTGTAAAAAGATTTTATTTATTTATTTATTTTAGAGAGAGAGCATGTGTGCATGTGAGCGAGTGAGTGAGCCGGGGGGCGGTGCGGGGTAGGGGTAGAGGGAGAGGGAGAGAGAGAGAATCCCAAGCAGACTCCATGCTGAGTAAGAAGCCTCATGTGGGGCTTGATGCCACAATCCATGAGATCATGACTTGAGCTGAAATGAGTCCAGTGCTTAACCGACTGAGCCACCTGGGTATAGCCAGCTTTTAGCCAGAGTTTGGCAGAAAGATAGGATAGACAGAAAATTTCTATACAGGGAGAGAGAGGGAGAGAGAGAAGGAAGGAGGGAGGGAGAGGAGAGGGAGTGTGTACATATGTGTGTGTATGTGTGAATTTGTATTATAGGAAGAGTTTATAATGTTATAAAATCATTTGTCTTTTATTAAAATATAGTAAACTCACAGAAATTTGGGCTAAGGATTGAGGATAGTATTAGGTAGGAATGAGTTATGGGTTTATTTTTATTAAAAGTTGTGTTTTATTATGTTTAAATATAAAAAGCAGCCAGTATAGGAATAATTAAGTAGCCAGTATAGGAAGGGATTTGCTTTTATGAAATAGAATTGGTAACAACTAAATTATTTCAGTGTATAATGCTTAAAACAAATTTATTTTATTTTATATTCTATTCTTTTTTTTTTTTTTTAAGATTTTTATTTATTTATTTGACAGAGAGAAATCACAAGTAGATGGAGAGGCAGGCAGAGAGAGAGAGAGGGAGGGAAGCAGGCTCCCTGCCGAGCAGAGAGCCCGATGCGGGACTCGATCCCA